>NC_142008.1:30396944-30996944 GCF_049901715.1 Pseudonaja textilis | reverse complement strand
CTAGCCCCATGCCACATAGAACTTTAGAGATCATAGCAACACCAAGAATTGGATCTGTAAGCAAATTGACACCTAATGCAGAGATTTTACATGAACCATCCTTGGTGTGCTCAAGATTTCTCACATGGCTACATTCTATATCAGCTGAACCCTCCAGATATTTTTCAAGGGTAGTCCCATGTAGAGTACATTGCAACAGCACAAACTGGCAATGATCAAGGCATGAGTGACTATGTAGAGAGCCTCCCAAGTTATTAAAAAAACACCTTCAAATTTAGATATTTGATTATTTAAAGTATTTCTTAAATGCACAAATCAGATCTTACTTTTGTTTCTATGCATTAATCATTTTTAAAGGTTGGTAATACATTGGGATTTTTAGGAAGAGAGTTCCCAATGTGGTAAAATCAATACATGCTGAGATGGGGTTTATTTTATTAAAAGAAAAATTATTGCAGAAAGAAAAATATGTATTGATAGATTACTATCCCAGAAGAATTAATAGAAAGTTGATATAAAGGAAAAGAATGTGGAAGCTGTTTGGAACAGAGTGAAAAGAATTTTAATATAAAATGCAAGATCAGTGTAAAATTAGCCTAATGGTAAACTTGAAAAAATGATGCATTTTGAAATGATGACATAATAGAACTGTGGCTGAGGGAAAATAAAAACAAAATAATTACTGGAAATATGAGAGTAAGAGAAAGATATTGCATAATGTGCATATAGATAAAATAATTAAAAATATGGTCAAGGATAGCAAGGAGTAGTAGTTAAATAAAAGTTAAATAAAAATTAGTAGAGAAAATGCAGTCAAATTTCTATGAAAATTCTAAGAATGTTTTGAAAGTGAATAAAAAGAGTTAAACAAAGAGCCTTGGAATAATGAGTGGAATTAAAAATGACATTCAGCAAATGAAATGAAATTAAATTAAAATGAGTGAATGTTGAAAATATTTTGTAAGATTGTTGTAAAATAGGAATAGAATTAAAACAAATGTTATAAATGTTGGGTGTCCAGAATTCACTGATAGACAGGAAAGTCCAAAATAATGTGAGAGTGTTGAAAAATTGTGAAACTGCCTGTATAGACAGCATTGGGAGAAATGTCAAATTATGTGAATAGTTTGTAGCTTATGTAGCTTATTCAGTACTTGAAGAAGACTGAATGGTTTGTTCAGCTCTTTCATTCCTAAAAATTGGAAGAATGTTGTTGTTTCAACCCTAGAACACATGTCTTCTCCTTAAGCTGCTCATAAAGGAAAAAAAAAAGTTTGATTTTCAGGAGATGGTTATGTTCTTTAAAGAACAATATGGAAATTTAAGCTTTAATCAGTGCTTTTCTCTCTTATAGTACAATCTTCAAAATGAATAAAAAGGGTCTTAAAATGACAATTATCTAGAAATGGTTTGGGAAAGTGTTAAAGTTCTGGAGGCCAAAAAAGAGTGAAAGTTAATGCAAGTTAATGGTCTTTTCTAAGAACCCATTTGCACCCTGGGAAGATTTTCATCCCTTCATTTAAAACATAAGCTGGTTCAGACTTGGCTTCAAAACGTTCCTCCTCTCCCCTGTTTTTTAAATAACTGATCTGACAAAAAATTATTTCAGCTGCTCAGATCCTCTGCTTTGGACACCAAGTTGGGTTAAGTCATGTCTGGATTGACAACAGTTTGGTAGGTGTTCACACTGGACTACACTCTGCTGCATTGCCCATTAGTCAGTTACCTGTTGCTCTGTCTCGTCATCTTTTTGTTTCAGATAATAGCTTTCCTTCTTATGAGTATCCCTTATAGATACTTATCCATCTCTCTATTTGTATTTTGATCTTTGGAAATAATGGCTATTTCTATTGTCAATGTTATCTTATGGGATTCTATTCACTATTCTAAACACAAAGAGATAAAATGGACCAGATTTTTGTATCTTTTTGTTCTCATGGCTATTTTGTATCTGCTATGCAAAATAGCCATGAGAACAAAAACCTGGGTGACATTTCTTTTAAAATATGGTTTCCTCAAATGCCAACCCTTAATTCCCTTAATTTGCTGATCTTGCAGCAAAATTTGTGTGTAATCACAGGAGCATCCATTTTGATTATATGCTAATTCCATGTTTACTCTGGAAAAGTATTGGATGGAACTCTGATGAAAATATACTTGCTGTATATTGTCTGTAACCACAAGGCATAGACTGTTACCTTAGGAAAAAAATAGATTTAAACCTTCAATTTCTCTATGAAACAACTCCCTACTGTAATCATACAGCCAAGAAATACAGAAATATAATTTTAAGCCTAATCTATAGATCGCTGTGATTATAAAAGAAGGAGGAAGTGTGAACGATATTTGCAAGCCATACAATAAAATGTAATAAATATATAAATAAACCACAGTGAAATATTAATTAAAAATTATATGTATTGTGGTTGACATTAGGCTAAAACATCTCATACAAGTGCTGAATTGAAAAGGGTGAAATATATTTATATGATTTGAAATAAAATTGGAGTAGGATTAATGAAAACTTCTTTATAAGACAAATATAATATTATAGAAAACATTTAACTTTTTTACTGAAACTCATGATTTATTTAAATAGTTACCTGATTAAAATCATGCAATTTTTGTTATAGTAATTATTATATTTGATGTGGATAAGAACCTGAGACACAAAGTTTGAGCATAGGTCCTAATAAGAGATATGGGACTTGGACTCATCCATTTGCTCTTGGTGTCAGCTTTCTCAGTAGCAACACCTGCGAGGCAAGATCTCCATTCATTTCACTGGGACTCACTTAGTTCTATTGGATAAAATATCCATGTATCACATCAGGTACTAAACAGAATGCCAAAGTCAATCAATGCTGAAAAGATTAGAAGCAGGGCAATTTTTCTGCTTCAAAAAATTCTTCTCCACTAGAGCTGAAACATGAAATAACATTTAGCCATGACAACTCGGTAATAATTTTTCCTGTTGAAGCAATAGTAACATTTTCACACAGCAGAAAACACAATTACCCAAGTACAGAATTTATCTAGACCAGCCTTGGGTTAGAAAAATCTGTAAATTTCATTTCAGTCACGTTTTCATTATTCCAACTATAACATTGCTTTAGCTCCATTTCCACACCCTGTGTATTTCTCCTAACATATATAGTTTGTAGATACTAGATTTTGTGTGCATATTTATACAAGCAATGTTCTGTAGTGAATACTTGCATTACTCTTATATTTCTGGACTAGCCTTCCCAGGAGTATTGGCTTAGACTATAGCCTTCCCAGGAATATTGGATTATATTATATCCATCCAGACATTGTTATTTATCAATTATGCAACCCCATATATCCAAATATTGCACTGCAACTTTAAATAGCTAATCCCATATATGGTATAAATTTCTGCAATGCAGAGATCTTTGCATGTTCAACTGTATATGATTCATCCCTTGAACCCAGTTCTCTTCTTCTTGGAGGAGAAGCTGGTAAAGAAATGAAAGCCACAGCAAGAATAAATAATCAAATGTTCATAGTGAATTCTTAAAATCCATCTCAAGGTTTTTTATGGCAAATTGTGGGAAATTTTCACTTAGTTCCTTCTATAAAAGCCAAAAAGATATTTGTAAATCTCCAGGAAAACAGATATTTAATCAGAAAACAATTTATTTAAACTAAATACTTTAAAAAATTAAATAAATTTAGCAGTGATATTCTGAGAAAATTGAAATCTTGAAGAAGCAAATTAGACTTTTCCTTGCTGACACTACTTAAGCTCTATATTGAGCTTTAGAGATATAGAGCAGCGGTCACCAAACAGTGGCCAATGGCCCACTGGTGGGCCATGAGAAAATCTCATCCCAGAGCAACGCCCCCAAAGCAATTAATCCAGGCTGTGCAGAAACACAAGGCTGCACTGCCCACATGGTCCACAGGAACCCTTCCCTCCCAGTCACTCCTTACCCAGCAAACTTGCCTGCTAAATTGCTATTTTTCCTTTTTCTGACCATCAGCTGTGGGAGATTTAGATTAGCTAGGAAGCAGGAAATGGTTAGACTTCTTGCTTTCTAGCTAGTCTTTAGATCTTTAGCTCTGCTTTTAAGCACAGCCGAATCTCCCTTAGGACTGCACTATTATTCAGTGCAGACTCATGACAAGCAAATTTAATGTGACAGACTGAGCTAGCTGTTGGCAGATAGATAGATCACTGAATGCTTCTGTGAGCAACTCAATCTGCCTGCCTGCTTTGCCTGATTTTGGTAAAAGTTGCTCTTTTTTAATAAAAAAATTCAATATTTATATAAATATTTATAATATAACAAACCATGCCCAGCCAGTCACATCCACAAATTAGGCCACACCCACAGAACCGGTTAGTGGTCCCTGGGATTTAAAATTATAAGTTTGGTGGTCCATAAGGTCCAAAAGGTTGGTGACCCCTGATATAGAGAATTCTCCCCAATTTTTTAAAAATTCTTCTTTGGTTGTAGACAAAGAAACTAGAAGAACCATTTTATCCAATTTTTCAGAGAAGTGGAGGAATTCCTCAACAAGGCCTGACAGACAAGGATTATTGTTAGCAGTAACAATAACCCGACTTAATTTCCTTTTTCATAAACATTTACTTGTTTCTTGCTATATTTTGCTATCTCAAGGAGTTTTGATTTTTTGCTTTCTATTTTTTTTTTGTAAATTTTATTTGTGTTTTCACAAAAAGAAAAAAAAATACAAATAAAATATCTTTTTTTGAAAGTAGCGTAATCCCGGGTTACATTTCTTCATACAGACACAAATTCAAGTTCATGCTCATTTTTATATTCTATTCCATATCTTATTACTATTTTACATTTTCTGCATAGCTTCTCCCCTCTTTTAATTTTCTCAATTTTATTTTAATTATCTCATCTCAATTCAAATCATTATATTTGTATTTTTTGTCTGTCCTGTTTCAATTATCTATTATCTGTTCTCATTAAACAAAATTTCTCCTGTAGTTACTGTTGGAGTATGATGCCTTTATATCTTTTAAGTTTATCGATTTAACTCTTATTTAGGCTTCAATATATACCCTAAAATTATAACATTCAATATAATACATAACTTCCATTCGGATTCTGCTTGGTACATTCTTAAAATACACACTATATTCTTTAAAAAAGAAAAAAATTAAATGTATGTAATTAAAACAACACATTCCATTCCAATTCAATTCTATCATTAATATTAATATTCATTAAAGTCTTAACTTCTTTAACATTACTTTTCAATTAAATATCATACTTCTATGGGAACAATTATAAGCTTTCCATAATTAATTCCCCCCATCACTTATATTTTATAAAACATTAACTAATTAAAATGTTCCCGTTCCTTCCTAATTCAATTTTCTCATTTATTTTATTTCACTTATTTTATTAACAACCTTTTCACTAACTATTTTATCCCTCATTTTAATCATACATTCTTTCCAATTTTCTAGTTATTTCTATTACTAATATAACAATACAACCTTATGTACCTTTACAGAATCCCTTTTTCAGTTAAATTTTCACCCATTATCTCTAAATAGCTCCTGTTTCTCTATATCTTGCTCCGGTCCTTTGTAACTTCTTTTCCTTTCCTTCTTCCCTCTCTTCTTCTCTCTCCCCTTTTTACCCCCTTGTCTCTCTACCTCTATTTCTCTCTTCTGTATTCCCCTTTTCTGTTGCTTTCCAGTATTATACTTATTTTTTGAATTATTTTTTGTTTCTTTGGTTGTTTTTTTAAATCTTAAATTCTCCATTCTCTTTCCCCACTTTCTTTTTTTCTTCCCCACATAAAATTACTTGTTCATTAAAGATGGCTTCTTCTTTGTCCCAGTCTTCTTGTTTTGCAGTCTTTTCTTGTTGTTTCTCATAGTTCCAGATTTCCATTTCTAAGAAAAAACGAAGCCAAAAGAACCTCTCCCTTCTTGTGCATCTTCTTTGTACTTTTTAAGTTCCAGTTTCAATTCATCCAGAAGTGGTGCCATTGTATAAATTTTTAAACAACCATCCAATTAATTTTAGTCATTCAAATGTAATAACCAAGAATCCAAAGATCATCAAATAATCCAAATACACACAAGCTGTTTCTTTTTGCTCTTTTTTTCACTTTCTCTTCTTGGGGTTACTGTTTAGTTACAAAGTTTCAGTTAAAATGTATCTATTAGAAGTCTTGTTGAAGTTTTACTGTAGATTCTTTTTAATTCCAGGTGGTCTCCTCCCTCTTCCAGATCCTGCCCTTATTTTTTTCTCTCCCTTCCTGCTTATGAAAAAAAAAATTAGTGTCCAGAAATCTTTATTATCCCCTTGGCATTTTATTTTATTTTCAGCTTAATTGCCTATTGATGTCAAAGCGGATTTTTCCGATTTTTTATTTAAGTCTCTTAGTTGTCAGTATAGGGAAGGAGAGAGAAGAAAGAAAGAAAAAGCCAAACCTTTCCCTTTTCACTTTCCTTCACTGCTTCCGACTCTTCTTTGGGAACGATGTTATTTTTTTGTAAGTTTAAATTCCAGGGTACCTTAGTTGTTACTTTCATAATTTAACCCACTCAGCCAAAACTTTCACTTCTTATCTTTCTCCTGCACATTCTTTTCCAGTTGAGTTCTTCTTTGTGGTGGCCATTTCTGACCACCGCTGCAACCGCCTTCAGGAAAGGGAGTAATGCCCAGCTGAGGAGGAGAGATGCGGCTCTCCTCAACCCTGCTGGCGGTCTGCCCCCTCTTCACCACCTCTATGGGGTGGCTTACCCCCAAAACCATCTGGCTCAGGGTGCTCCAGCGGCAAGCCCAGATCAAAACCGCACACGATCGTGGATTTCTGTCTGTTGCCGAAGAGACTTCAAACCGGAAGGATTTTTTGCTTTCTATTGTTATTGTTCTGTGCAATTGAGTTCGTTTTTAATCCTGGCAACTGCCTCTATAAATCCTTGAAGTGTCTTTGACAAGGTTTTTTGGAAGTAGTTTGCCATTGCCTGTTTCCAAGGGCAGAGATTGGTTTCAGATTATCAGTTGGTTTCATGCCTAAAATAGAACTAAAATTCACAGTCTCACAGAATTATCTACATCAAACTGAATCTGAGGTATAGGAATAACTACTACTTCCACCCACTACATTCAAGTCTTCTTTAAACTGGTTATTTTACACTTACTGCATTACCTAACATTCTCCCTTAACCTGATTCCCATACATTATCTTAAGTTTTAAAATAATGGGCAGCTGGATAACATTCAAAGCAAGTGAACTCTTGACACAAATGATCTTCAAGCAGAGTATAGTAAATGTTATTTTTCATCCCATTTTCCTTTGCTATAGCCTGATATGAAAGCTTCTGATCGTGTGAAAAGCAAGGCATATTGTGCCCTTTCATCTTTGTTTATGTATGTTGCTATGTTTTATCTCTACATTGGCTTGACCAAAAGAATTATTAGTATGCAATGTGCCCTTAAGTGTAAAAGTTGCTTTTATCTGCATATTGCAGAATGGAAATAACATTAGAAAAATAATATCAGTGGTTACATGTTTTCAAATGATGAAACAATAGTAAATGTTATATGCACCCTATATTATAATTTTATGAGTGATGAAGTGCAATGAAGTCCAAAATGTATGAAATTCTATGAGTGGAATATTCTACTATTTTAAGAGATGGCTTCATCAGAAAGAAGATGACTTATTAATATTTGAACACCTGAAGCATACTTAATAAAAATCTAAGGTTTAATCTCTTCTTATATAAAGAAATGTTTTTGGGTACAAAGTACTAAGCAAAAACCATTTAAGTAATAATGGGTTTCAGTGCAAATTCCAGAATACTAATGGGATTAGTAAATTAACTTGCTGAACAGTTTACAGTTCATTTTTAAAAAAAGAAACAGTAGATTAAGAAAATAAGAAAGTAAAGAGGCATGAATCTAATAACTACTTGGAATTCACAGTAGCATTGGTGCATGGGGAACAAATTAGAAGAGAAGAGGGTAGATATGGTCTTTCACTTCATTGAAACCTGAATGTTTATGTCCTAGAAACGTTCAACATTTTACTTGAAAAGAGACAACATTGATTTCACTCAGATTTGCTTTCAAAAATCTGTATTCTGGTTTGCAATCTAATGCTAAAGTAGAGAAGAAGGAAGGGAGGACAATTAACTTCTATTATATTATTTCCTGTAAGTAGATCTGTGTATGATTCTAATTGTGGTCCCTTAATATTTTATAGCATTCTAAACTCAAGAGGTACAAAAAAACCTATGCACCCTTTCTTAATCCATTTATGAATGTTGTCCCTTAATGAAGAGTAACATCATTCATAATAATTCCAGTGCACCCTGGAACATCTCCCTTGATACCTATTAGACTTATTGGGTCACCAGACATTTTTTCACAAATCTCTTAGCAAAGATGTTAGAAAATATCAAGTTTTAAAGCAGATCACTACTTTCAAATATAATTGATCTGTCCAACTATGCTGCTGGACCCCATAGACACCCTAGAAGCATTCTTAAAACAAATATAAATGTTGAATAGCTGAAGCCCAGTACTTAGGTTTTTTGGGAGAAAGTAGTAAAGTATGCTAGAAAGCAATACTTTTTATAGCCAGAAGAAGTTTGCCACCTGTCAGTTGATTTTTTATGATTGGCTATATCAGTCATAGCAATTGTTTTATGAGAGTATCAATTATAGGTTCTTAGAATTCCAAATAAGGCCATTGGTTCAAAA
The DNA here is from genome assembly GCF_049901715.1 of Pseudonaja textilis. NCBI lineage: Eukaryota > Metazoa > Chordata > Lepidosauria > Squamata > Elapidae > Pseudonaja > Pseudonaja textilis. The sequence goes on along the minus strand of NC_142008.1, from coordinate 30,988,212 downwards.
AGTCTAGAGATGCTTATATAAATGGTGCAGCATTATCTACAGTTTTAACAATGCAGTAAAAAAAACACAGTAGTGACACCAGTAGTATTAAATAGAAATAAAAGCAAGTATCAAATCTCATTATAATGGATTACATGCGTTGAAAAACAGGTGCGGACAAAGTTATTTATATCCTCCCTTTCCTCACTATATGTAGGATATAACTCTATGTTTTCACTACTATTTTATCTCAATGTCTACTTAGCAGGGTCCAAGATCACCATTTGAGTTAGTGTTCATAGTCAAGTAAAATACAATGGGATTCAAAGAGTTATTGAAACTTGGAAGTGACTTCCAAGCAGTTCATGACAATTCTAAGCTATCTACTTCCTGAACCTAGTTTTGCTCATTTAAAATGCTAACTCAGATCATTATATGTCACTGTAGAAGGGAATATACTCTTTGGTTTCCATATGTACATCTCTACCTCTCTCCTTCATCTCTTTGGTCAAGCAGCCATAGATTTGCCATTTTTATTTTTTCTAATAAAGAAAGACGTTTTTTTTTTGTAAAGCTTGGTTTCTTATCTACATCCTAGTATATTCTAATAACACAAATCAATAACCAACACAATCCATAACTTGTTTAACTATCCCAGCTTCATGCTGATTGGTAGTTGGAGTCCAGTTTAAAATACAATCACTCTGAATATTTATGTCTTTTTCAAATTTATATACTATTAAAAATATTGAAACATAAGCAATAAACAAAAAATACAGCAGGCACATCCTGAATGGCATCTAGAATTTTATGGCATACTCTTTATAAACATGTAGCTCTCTGTGTTTGTTAAAGACATCATTTGCCATTGCTGCTGAAATGGCATTTGTTGATAAATTATTTTTATTGTCTCCATTCATATAATGGAGAAATACTATTTTAGAAATCATAAATGAAAATGAATATTGAAAGATAACTGATAAGAAAGTATGGAAAATAAAGTCGTAAAACTGCATAGTTAAACAGCAATATAGTATAGTTAGCAACCTCCAGAGTTTTGGGCTATAAATCTTTTCATCCCTGTCCATTAGTCTTGGTGATAGAGGCATACTGATATTATAATAAGAAGCATTTGGAAGGCTGGGATTTGGGGAAGCTGGTTCCAAGAATGTATTGTATTATATGTTAGTATCCAAAATCTGGTGCTATCCAATTTATCATATGAAAGTTATATAGAAAGGACAGCAGACTATAAATTATTTTGTGGCATTTAACTCTTTTTTTAGAAAACAAAAATGGTAACATCAAAGTTTCAAAAAAGAAGAACCTAATAGAGAATTTAACCAAGGCAAATGTAAGCTGGAGCAGTACATATAAAAGAAAATAGTATAAAATAGAGATGATATGTAAGCTAAAATCACCTGGAAAGTGAGGATGATCAAAGGAAGCAGAAAGAGGTAATGGATATTAAATTAGTTATAACTATATTTTTGTGGCACATCTGATTATAATGTAATTCTATGGACCATCACATCATATCATGAAACAAAGAATCTTCTGTGGCTACATCTATATATCACCTTTTCATTTAAACCAAGAATGGAAATATGAGTAATTGAAGAAAACCAACAAAGCTGACATTGTATTTGAAAATGAGATGTAATATTTTATTTATTTATTTTGATTTATCAATCGCTTACAAGGTAATAGGTATAAGTATAAACATGAGTAAGAATACAGGAAATAGGTATGAATAAATGGGGACAATAGGGCAGGGATGGTAGGCATGATGGTGCACTTATGTACGCCCCTTACAGACCTCTTAGGAATGGAGTGAGGTCAATAGTGGATAGTTTGAGGTTAAAGGAGTGGGAGTTAGAGGATATAACAACGGTCAGGTAGAGTATTCCAGGCACTGACCACTTTGTTGCTGAAGTCGTACTTTCTGCAATCAAGTCTGAAGCGGTTTACATTGATTTTGTATCTGTTGTGTGCTCTTGTATTGTTTTGGTTGAAGCTGAAGTAGTCATTGTCTGGCAGGACATTGTAGCAGATAATTTTGTGTGCTATGCTTAAGTCTAACCATAGGCGGCGTAGTTCAAGGTTGTCCCAAAACCTCAAGCCTGGTGATGTAGGGTATTCTGTTGTGAGCAGAGGAGTGTACTGGTGAAATACTTCTGGACTCGCTCGATTGTATTAATGTCTGATATGCAGTGCAGATTCCTGACTGATGAGCTGTATTTGAGTATTGGTCTGGCAAAAGTTTTGTATTATTTACAAAGAATAATGAATGGAAAACAAATTATCTATTAAAAGATAGTGCATGATTTCAAGGATGTTCTTTGCTTTGGCCTAGATTTCAAGCTATTTCATGAACCATTTATCCGTTTAAAATCTAATGTCATGTTTAAAAGTAAAACAAGCATCTGAGTTCCTTGTCATCTTTTGGCAAATTGGATTGAGGACATGAAAGTCTCTAATAAGTACATTTTCTATTTTAAAAAACCTAAAATTAAAACAAAACAAAAAGCGAAGCTATTATAAATATTTGGTGACTGCTATGTCTCAGATAAAGCCCTGATTATAATAAAATTAACTTTTAGAGTCTTGCACCTCTTCTAATTCTAGCTGTTGCCAGAAAACTAGATGGATATGCCCATGTAGACACAAAGATTGAAACATAAGTCAAGGTTGTTCTTAAGATTGATCTCTATATACTGTAGACTAGTGGCCACAACTTTGAACAAGAGTCATCCAGCTTTTAAATTAATTTTCCAAGAAAGTCAGCATAAAGCAATGCCTTTTTGTACATATTATAACAAAATGAGACTAGAAAGAATCCTGGCAAATCATCTCATGCAAAATCTGAATAATATAAAGATATATATCTATCAGATTTATCTGCATATATTTGTTTAAACCTCTGTTTACTGCAAAAGAATTTAGTTATACTGTTGCAGGGTTTTGTGTTCTTAAAAGATTAGATTGAATAAATAAAATTGCTGGTATTTTTTTGTCAATATTACAGAAAAATCTTACCATTAATTATATTTTTAAATTCACAAGCTTAAAGATCACATTATAAGTGAACTTTACGTGAATCAAGGGATCCCAATAGGATCATTATAGTTTCACTCTAATTTATTATAAACGGAAAGCAACTTTTTCCTCAAAACTGGAACATATGAACTAGGTCTTTTGGTGAAGCTGTCCTTGAAAAATCAATAGCAAATGTTGCACAGGATATAGAGTAAATTATCTTTTCTCTTTTGTGAAGAAAAACTAAAACTGATGAGATATTCTTTATTAAAAAACTAAACAGGTCTAAAATGACATAAATACAACAGTTACCATCCTGTTTCCCAAATTAAAATTATAGAAATAATGTTTACAATGATCCTTTATTTATAACACACTTACTATGTTTATTATACAATATATAGTAGTAAAAGATGGGGGTTTCAACTACTATAGTCAATATAGTAGCTTTGATTTAGTATTATCAGGGATCTAAAATTTTCAGGACCTTTTTTAATGTGTGTACATTATAGAATAGAATAGAATAGAATAGAATAGAATAGAATAGAATAGAATAGAATAGAATAGAATAGAATAGAATTCTTTATTGGCCAAGTGTAATTGGACACACAAGGAATTTGTCTTGGTGTAAATACTCTCAGTATATATAAAAGAAAAGATAAATTCATCAAGAGATGATAATCATAAGGTACGACACTTAATTATAGTCAAAGTGTACAATAAGCAATCAAATCATACTAGGAAACAGTTAATATAAATCGTAAGGATACAAATGACAAAGTTACAGTCATACAGTCACAAGTGGGAGGGGATGGGTGATAAGGAGTGATGAGAAGATTAACAGTAATAGTAATGCAGACTTTGTAATAGCTGAACAGTTTTGAGGGAATTATTTGTTTAGCAGAGTGATGGCGTTTGGGAAAAACCTGTCTTTGTGTCTAGTTGTTCTGGTGTGCAGTGCTCGAGAGCGTCATTTTGACGGTAGGAGTTGAAAAAGTTTACGTCCGGGATGTGAGGGGGTCTATAAATATTTTCATAGTCTTCTTTTTGACTCAAGCAGTATACAGGTCCTCGATTGAAGGCAGGGTTGGTAGTAATTGCAGTCCTAATTATCCTCTGAAGTCTGTGTCTGTCCTGTTGGGTTGCAGAACCAAAACAGAGAGTTATAGAGGTGCAGATGATAGACTCAATAATTCCTCTGTAGAACTGTATCAGCAGCTCCTTGGGCAGTTTGAGCTTTCTGAGTTGGCTCAGAAAGAACATTCTTTGTTGTGCTTTTTTGATGACGTTTTTGATGTTAGGTGTCTGTTAAGTTTGAGCAATGAGAGGCTGAACCAGAGCATGAGTGCAACAATACTTTATTTTACAATAAAGGGCTGACCGTGCTTGCCAAGCCTGGAACTGGCTCGCAGCAATCAGCAACCGGTTGGACCCCGCAGCCTGCTTTTATAGCTGGCTGCTGGGGAGAACCAACCAATGGGAATGGGGGAATAACGCCCACATAAAGTGAGTGGACCTGAGTGAGAACTCCTTGAGTCCTCAGGACATAACACCCCTTCCCCAGATGCGAACATGCATAGTCCTTGAGGTAGACGGGGGGTTGTGTTGGCGCCCGGAACGGCGCAACTCGGGAACATTGTCTGTCTGTTCGGTATCAGTCTGTGACGGTTGAGCCGGCATAGTGTCGCCAACACTCTCTCTGGATTGGGCATCCTCGGAAACCACCGGGTTGGTTACTGGGGTCGAGCTCTCGTGGGTTGGATCAGGCTGGTTTGGGCTGACCGGAACGACCGCTGGTGCAGACTGGTCGCTGAGTGTGATGTGGCTGGGCGGCGGATGAGGCGGTTCCCCTTCGACTGGAGACTCTGGATTCTTGTTGGCAAGGGTGCTGAGGCGCCTTCTAAGCTGGTCTATGTGTCTCCTCCAGACGCGACCATCCTCCAGCCTGACTCTATACGATCTCGGCCCGGTGACGGCGATGACCTCGCCTGGAATCCAAAGTGGGTCCCCAGCGAAATTCCTTGCGAATATCGGCTCCTGTAACATAAAATGTCTAACCCCCAAGTAGAAGCGAGGGGAGAGTCAGGCAGTATTGTGGGTGCAGTCTATCTAATACAGTCCTCAGGCGCCGGCCCATCAGAAGTTCCGCTGGGGACTTATTGGTGACTGCACAGGGGTTGAGTGCTGGCTCATCAGGAACCGTGAGAGTTTGTGGTGCCAGTCATCTCTACCAAACCTAGCGAGGGCCTCTTTGGTGGTCCTGACGGCCCTTTCAGCCAACCCATTACTGGCAGGGTGAAATGGGGCTGTGAAAATGTGGCGAATGCCCAGGTTGGCTGCAAAATGGCTGAATTCTACTGATGCGAACTGTGGGCCATTATCGGAGACCATGGAGTCGGGTAGTCCATGTGTAATCTAACAGGCGCGTTACGCGCGTTGGTGATTGCTAGTGTGGTGGTCGTGGATAGCTGTGCCACGTCTATCCATTTGGAATAAGCGCCCACGACCACTAGGAACATCTTTCCATGCACGGGCCGGCCAGATCGATATGGATTCTAGACCAAGGGCGCTGGCTCTCCCATCTGGTAGGGGTGGCGATGGGGGAGCAGGACGGGATTCCTGGCAAATGCTGCAGGAACTTACCCAATTGACAATGTCCTCGTCTAGACCCGGCCACCATACGTAGCTGCGTGCTAATGCCTTCATTCTCACGATGCCGGGTGTCCCTCGTGCAATGCCTCCAGGACTCGGGCACGCAGCGAGGTCGGAATAACCACCGAGTGCCCCACAGTAGACAACCCTGCAAACTGGAGAGCTCCTGCATGCGAGTCTTAAAGGGTGTGAATTTGTTATCAACGTTGCCTCCCGGCCACCCCCTCCTCACCCAGTCGAGCACCTGGGCGAGCGTTTGATCTGCTTTGGTTTTAGCGGCGATGTCAAGGGCGGTGATGGGCAGGTCCAACTGGGTGATCTCGAAAATGGCGTTGACAGGAGCTGGGTCTTCAGCCGGAGCGGGTAAGGGGCAGCGACTGAGAGCGTCGGCGTGGGATAGAGTTTTTGCCCGGGCGGTGAATAAGTTTGTATGAGTAGGCCGCTAGGAAAAGTGTCCACCTTGTCATCCTAGGGGAAAGGACTTGAGGGGTCTGTTTGTCGCCGGCCAGTAGGCCCAGGAGGGGCTTATGGTCAGTGACCAGTTCGAAGAAATGGCCAAAAAGGAATTCGTGAAACTTTTTCACGGCCGGAACAGCTGCTAGGGCTTCCTTGTCGATCTGGCTGTAATTTAGCTCCGTGGCCGAGAGCGTCCTGGAGAAAAAAGGCTATGGGGGCCTCGGCGCCATTGGGGAGTCTGTGACTAAGGACCGCCCCAATTCCAAAAGGGGATGCGTCTGCTGCTAGTACTAAAGGAAGGTTGGGATCGAATTGGATGAGCACTGCCTCTGATGTAAGTAGTGATTTGACGGCGTTAAACGCCTGGTCTTCTTTGTGCCCCCAGTGCCACGGTGACTTTTTGTCTAGTAATCTGTGTAGGGGTTCGGCTACTGAGGCTTTATGGGGCAAGAAGGATGCATAAAGTTCAGCAGCCCCAAGAAAGCTTGTAGCTCCGTTTTGGAGGTTGGTGTGGGAGCTTCGTGGATTGCCCTAACCTTGGACTCCAGGGGTGAATGCCAGAGGCGTCAATTTTATAACCCAGAAAGTCCACCTGTCTAGTGGCAATGGCGCATTTTTCTTTTTTTTAACTTGAGGCCATGCTGTCTGAACCTCTCTAACACTGCTCGCACTCTCTGGAAGAGTTGGGGTCTGTCCCTGGCCGAGACCAAGATGTCGTCGAAGTATGGTACTACACCAGGGAGGCCCTGTAAAATCCGCTCCATGAGGGATTGAAAAATACCGGGGCAACACTTACGCCAAATTGGAGACGCTTGCATCGGAAGGCACCCCTGTGAGTGACGATGGTCTGAAGTTCCGCTGTTTGGTTATCAACAGGGAACTGCTGATATGCTTGAGACATGTCCAATTTAGCAAAAATACTGCCCGGTTCGAATGTGTGTAATAAGTGCTGAATGACGGGCACAGGGTAGGCGCTAACTTGTAAATATTTATTGATTGTTGTCTTGTAGTCCGAGCAAATTCTCAGGCTACCATCTTTTTAAGGGGTGTGACGATGGCGTCTCCCACTTGGCGAAATCTGTTGGCTCAATGACCCCTTGTTTTAGTAGTTTATCCAATTCAGCGTCTAGTTTTGGTCGAATAGCAAATGGAACTCTACGTGGTTTTAATCTGATTGGGACTGCCTGGGGGTCAACGGTGAACGAGATGGGGGTTCCATTATAACACCCCAGCTCCTCGCTGAACACATCTGCGTAGTCAGCGAATAAGGAGTCAGTGTCTGAGGTTGAGACAGCATGGACTCCTGTTAGCCCTAGGCCGAGGTGGGGAAACCAATTGAGCCCCAATAAGGTGGGTAGATTGCCGTTAACTACCACTAGAGGTAGGTGGCCTTTAAAAGCTCTAAAACTGACAAAGAACTTGCCTCTGCCGATCACGGGAATGGCCTTCCCTGGTAGTCCTTCAGACCGAACTGGCATCTCTGAAGCCGGGTAGTAGATAGGCTGGGGTGGAGTCTCTTGAGGGTGTTCCACGAGATTATTGAGAGCGCTGACCCTGTGTCAACCTCCATGTGGCACGGTTTACCTTCTAGGGAAACGGAGAGAGAAATTTTACTAACAGTGTGGCAAGTACGTCTGGCGAGGCGGTGCGTGCGACAGTTTAATACTTGCCTCTGTGGTCCCGAGTGCGAGGACGGGGGTCTGTGTGCAGCGCTTTGGGGGGCTTGGCAGACTCTCGCGATGTGCCCCTCTTATGGCAGTTGTTGCAGGTGGCTCCTTTAAATTTGCAGGTGGCCCTTTGATGCGATCCCCCACAGGCTAGGCACAGTGTGATGTGCTTGGGTGGACCGGTGTTTTCTTGTTTGGCCCCTACCTGCGACCGACTGTCGTTGGCGAGGCGGTGGACGTCGTTTTCATCGTTGTGGGTTTCCTCCGCTTCCACCTCTTCGGAGTGGACTGGGAACGATGCTAGCTTGGCACTTGGGCCCTGAATTTCGGTGGCTGAGTTTGTTGCTAGCTCGGCTGCTAGGGCCTCCTCGACCGCTTGTGCGAGGTTGAGGTCTTTTTTTGCTAGCAGGCGCCTCTGTAGGTTGAGATCCTTGACCCCACAAACTAATTGATCGAGGAGCATGTCCTCCAGGTATGTTCCAAACCCGCAGTGCAGGGCTGCTGTTCTGAGGGCGGCCATATATTGATTGATGGTCTCCTTACTCGATTGCTTCCTCATACGGAACGTGAACCTCCTGGCGATTTGTGAAGGCCGGGGAGCATAGTGGTTAGTGAGGATCTCAAGCAACTCGGACCACGGAACGTTTTTCAACTCTCTCGGCGCCACGAGTGCTGCGGCGGTATCGTAAACGGTGGCTCCACAGTAGATTAGGAAATAGGATTTTTTCCGATGCTCTCCCGCATCCGCCAGGCCGACCGCATCGATGTAATGATTGAAGCGGTTCTTATACGATTCCCACTTCTCTTCGTCTGGTTTGAACGCCGGGAATACTGGGTTGGAACTCATGGTGCTGGAACGGCTGGGCTACCTGCGGAAAAAAATCTCTCTGGGACAACGGGCGCTCGTGGGTTACTAGTGATATCAGCTCTGGAGAGGTTTTTTGCTACCCTCTCTTTCTCTCTCTGGGTTACCACGTTGGCTGTTAGCCGTTGGAGGTGTCTCGATTCGCGCCAAAATGGGCGTTACTGACTTCCTACAGCGCTGTGCTGTGTCTCATACTGGCTCGAAATTCAAATGACACCCGTTTGAATTTCGCGCCAAATACAGAGCGGCTGCGGCTCGCAGCGCTTCACTTTCCCTGCAGCGGGGCTAACAAGCGGCTACAGACGCTTCTAACTTTTGAACCAGACCGCTTTCTCTGGCTGCGGATCAGCGTTTGCTCTTTTTGATCGCTCGTTTTGTTGGCTGACCGCTCTCTCTGGCTGCGGATCAGCGTTTCCCTTATCGCCAGCCGATCACTCTCTCTGGGCTGCGGATCGGTGGCTAGTGACTCAGCGGTTGCATGGTGCTTCTGGTAGCCATCCCATCCTCGTCGCCAGTGTTAAGTTTGAGCAATGAGAGGCTGAACCAGAGCATGAGTGCAACAATACTTTATTTTACAATAAAGGGCTGACCGTGCTTGCCAAGCCTGGAACTGGCTCGCAGCAATCAGCAACCGGTTGGACCCCGCAGCCTGCTTTTATAGCTGGCTGCTGGGGAGAACCAACCAATGGGAATGGGGGAATAACGCCCACATAAAGTGAGTGGACCTGAGTGAGAACTCCTTGAGTCCTCAGGACATAACAGTGTCCATTTTAGGTCATGTGATATAATAGAACCTAGAAATTTGAAGGTCTCTACTATTGATACTGTGTTGTCTAGAATTGTAAGACGTGGTAATATGGGAGGGTTTCTTCTAAAGTCTACCACCATTTCTACAGTTTTGAGTATGTTTAGTTCCAGATTGTTCCAGTTACACCATGAGGCAAGTTGTATAACCTCCTTGTCTGTATGAGGATTCATAGTTGTCTCGAATGAGACCAATCACTTGTGTCATCAGAAAAAGTAGTCTTTTAACAAATGGCTCGTTTGAAATGCAGTCATTGGTATATAGGGGGAAGAGAAGTGGAGAAAGCACACAGTCTTGTGGAGGGCCCTGTGCTAATTGTACAGGTGTCAGATGTGATTCTGCCTAGCTTCACCTGCTGCTTCCTGTCTGTTAGGAAGCTTATGATCCACTTACAAGTGTGTTCAGGTACCACTAGTTGGTTTAATTTACTTAGAAGAATGTCTGGAATGATGGTATTGAATGCTGAACTGAAGTCTACAAAGAGGACAGACATACATACATAAAAATTGCTTGGAATTTTTTGCTTGAAGTTTTTACCAGATAGATAGATAGATAGATAGATAGATAGATAGATAGATAGATAGATAGATAGATAGATAGATGATAGATAGATAGATAGATAGATAGATAGATAGATAGATAGATGATAGATAGATAGATAGATAGATAGATAGATAGATAGATGATAGATAGATAGATAGATAGATAGATAGATAGATAGATAGGCCCGCAGTCATGCAGGCAGGCAGGCGCGCACACACACACACACACACACACACACACACACACCTTGGAGTTACGAGATAAATTAAAGCTAGAGACTTATCTACCTTTTCAAATGTTTATTCGTTGATAAGAAAAAATATAAAATAATTCAATGATCACAACATTTAACCATCAGTTTTCAGTGTTGAAATCTTGTGGATCAAGAATAGAAAACAAGGAGATCTGAGGGAGGCCCTGCTGCACTGAAATTAAATATTAACTGCCCCTCTGATATATAAATTGTTTTTGATCTGTCAAGTGATTGTGCCTCAAATTTCCCTGTCCTCTCATTTTCCACTCTACTTTTATTGAACCTCAACTTCTAATCCCTTTCGGAGTTAATCTAGGTCAAATCTGTACACATTAAAAGTAATCATTGTTAATATCAAATTATAGGAGTTCTTTTCTAAAAAATTTTTATGAAAATCAGGTATTGTGGTTTTTTTAATTCACAAGATAATTATGTACAAAACTATATTAACTGTATTGTTTAGATTATATCAGTTCTGGATCTCAGTTCAGTTCACTGTAATATATTAATTGAAATAACAGCCAGGCACTATTGTCACCAAGTAATCTGTTTTTCTTCTTATTTGTATATAATTATGTGGACATAGTTATTTTCCAGACTTTTCACTTTAAACATGGGACTCCAGTCCTGCCTTTAGACACAAAAGCCAGCTGAGATTTGGGCCAGTCACTTTGGGCCAGTCATTGTCTCTCAGGCCTACTCATCTTCTAAGGTTGTTGCTGTTGGGAAAATAGGAGGAGTATTATGTTGTTTCTTGCCTTGAATTATAAAGAAATAAAAGTATTATAAATAATAAAGGTGACTTAAAAGTCAAATAATAAATAATACAATTTGTAAAAAGAAAAAAGAAAAGAAAGAATAGAAGAAAGCAATGTTGGTAATGGGGAAGAAGTACACAGTGGTTAGTGGTTGAAATGGTCTGTGTTTGGAGAAACCATAATAATCAGGACCTTTACTGTCCTCAGGCAGGTGAAAAGGTATGTTATTTATTTACCTATTTATGTATTTCATTTGCATGCCATATAATTATGTTCTAGAGTAGTGTTTTCCAAATTTGGCAACTTTAAGATAATTCTTAAGACCCAACAGCATGCTGGAAGGGGAATTCTGGTAGCTGAACTGACACATTTTAAAATTGCCAAGTTTGAAAAGCACCCCATTGTAAAGTAATCTAAATAGGAGCTGTGGAGAATGAAAGGGTGAATTCCAGAACATATCTAAAACTTGCTTTACTTCTGCTAGTTAGGATCAGTACCAGGCATAAAATGGATCACCTTTTAATTCTCTTGGCTTAAAGTAGTGAAGGGGGTTATACCTACTCCAAATAAATGTAGTTCAGAGGTCAGACCATCATCCTTTTAAAGTGACAAAATGTGTTCAGATTCAATAAATCCAAAGTTTGATCTACCACTTTCTTGATTTTTTTCACTATATATTTCACTCCCCACACAGATATACATTTATATAAGCTTTATACACACATACACACAGATATATATTTTACTACTGGTTCTCTGGGTGTGGCTTGGTGGGTGTGCTATGTGGTTGTGTGACTGGGTAAATGTGGCTATGTGGTCATGTGACTTGGGGGTCAAAAGACAGAATCTCAATTTCTGAAGCAGGGGGTTGGACTAGATTGGCATGCTGTTTCAAAGCATCCTCTGAAGCTAAATCTAGTGCCAAGGTTTGTGGTCCTTCCTTCCTCTCCTTTTTCCTTCCCTTCCTTCCTTTTTTTTTTTCTTTTTCTTTCTTTTTTTCTTTTGCAGCACCGTGGCCATGCTCCATTTTGGACTTAGTGGGCCTCAGGGAAACCTCCTGGCCACTGAAAAATGAAGCATTTTGAAGGTAAGAAAAACAGCAGGGGGGGCATCAGCTGTGCCATGCAATTTAGCTAGAAAGCAAGAAATCCAATGAAATACCAGTTCGGCCAGACCACTAGCATTTTTTATTATCGATTAGGCTGAACCGGGCCAAACTGATAGAATACCACCACTGATATATATATTGAAATTCATTTTTTTCCTCATTAATCCACACTCAGTACTCTATAATGACAAAGTGAAAACAGGATTTTAGAAACATCTGTAAATTTATTAAAAATAACTGAAATATCAGAGTGGTATAAATATTCAGATTCTTCACTCAATACTTTATTGAAGCACCATTGGCAAGCCTTGAGTCTTTTTGATGTAAGAAGATTTGCACACCTGGATTTGAGGATTTTTTTTGCCATTCTGCCTTGCAAATGATCTCAAGCTCAGTTTGGATGGCAACCATCAGTGGACAGCCATTTTCAGGTTCAATGGGGTTTAAGTCAGGTCGTGGCTGGGCCATTCTGGTCACATTCTAGGACATTCACCCAGTTGTCCCTAAGCCAGTCCTGTGTCTTCGAGATGTGCTTAGGATCGTTGACATGTTGGAAAGTGACCCTTCAGTCCACCCTGAGGTGCTGAACAGCATGAAACAGATTTTCATCGAGGATATCCCTCTACTCTCCTTCAGCTGTCCCTCAAACCTGACCAGTCTCCCAGTCCCTGCTGCTAAAAAGCACGCTGACATCATGATGCTGCCACCATCATGCTTCACTGCTGGGATGATATTGGGCAAGCGATGATAGGTGCATGGTTTCCTACAGACATAGCATTTAGAATTGAGGCCAAACAGTTTCATCAGGAACAGATAATCTTGTTCCTCATAGACTGAGAGTCCTTCAGGTGCTTTTTTTTGAAAACTCCAAGAGGGCTTCCATCTATCACTTTGCCATAAAACCCAAATTGGCAGAGGGCTGCAGAGATGATTGTCCTTCTGGAACTCTGTCCCATCTCCATTCAGTATTTCTGGATCTTAGTCAGAGTGACCATTGGTCACCATTCTTGGTCACCTCTCTTATCTTCTCCAGTTGCTCAGTTTGACTGGGTGACCAGCTCTTGTGTTCTTATTTGGTCATGCCAATCTCACTCCATTTGACAATTATGGATGCCACTGTATTCTTTGGAACTTTCAGTGTAGCAGACATTTTATTGTTGCCTTCCCTAGATCTGTGCTTTAAGTAATTCTGTTCCTGAGCTCTACAGACAGGTCCTTTGACTTCTTGTTTTAGCTCAGATGCAGTATGCCTTATCAGCTGAGTGGCCTTTTATAGTGAAGTGTGTGCCTTTCCAAATCATGTCCAATCCATTTAATTTATTACAGGTAGACATCAATCAAGGTATAGAAACATATCAACAATCAAGAGAACTAGGAGACACCTGAGCTAACTTTCAAGTGTTGTTGCAAAAGGTCTGAATATTTATTCTAATGTGATATTTAAGGTTTTTTCTTTTTTAAAAAATTACAGACATTTCTAAAATTCTATTTTGGCTTTGTTGTTATGGGGTACTGAGTGAAGATTAATGGGAAATATGATTTTCAACAATGGTAGAATAAGGCTGCAACAAAGCAAAATTGACAAATGTGAAGGGGGTCTGAATACTTTCTGAATACACTATATATACGTTTACATATGCATACACATACACATACATACAGATATTGAAAGCTTGACTGTCTGTGCATGTTCAGACAATCTTTTTGCCTGTTCCTATGCAATTTAGGGGTGCTGGTTAGAAATATTTGTTGTTAGGATTATATCAATATTAGTTTGCAATGAGGATGAAAATCTCATTATAAAATAAAGTATTATGTGGAGTAAATATAACTTTGCTGCTTTCTGAAAGCACAGAGAAGGATTAGTTGTATTTGAGTTTATGATTTATTCTTTAATATTCATTTCAATCTACTATGGCTTGAAATGAATATTTTGCCTCCATTTTCATTACTTCTTGATTTGTTATCTGGCACTAGCAGCTAAGCTTGATCCTTCCTCTATTCCTCCTCTTCCTCCCTTTTCTATTATGTGTAAAAAATATCTAGATATCTTGGTATCTAGTGGGCAGTCTTGTTCCATTATATTTCATCTAATACTGAATTATTTGTTTTTCTGTTTGGTCAGCTTCAGCATTACAACTCAAAGGCATCTTTTTTTTCCCCTTTAGGGATCTAACTTTCACAGTCATATGATATTTTAGAAAATAACATGGCCTCAACAACACATATCTTTTCTTTTGTGTGATGTCTCCATACCTTAATATTTGGTCTAGGTCAATTATAACTTTTCTTCCAAGTAACAAATGTTATTAATTTCAGTTTCTCTCCCCCCCCCCCATACTATGTTAGGGGGGAGAGTGGGAAGGAAGGAGAAAGAGAGACCACCTTCAACTTGGCACTCTTTCTTTTAACTTCAACTAGAGATTTTTTGTGTCTTCCTTCTTTTCAGTAATTAAAACGATATCATCAATATATCAGAACTAGTTGATGTCTTTTATCTAGCACAGTAGTCACCAACCGGTGATCCACGGACCCAAAATTTTGGTGGTCCGCAGAGAAATGGCCACCAATCCAGGCTGCATGGAAAAACAAGGCTGCTCCACCCACCCACCACTGACCCCCACCGCTGATCCCCCACCCTTCGGCCGATGCAAACCGATACTGAGTAGAGAGCTACACGAGCTGGATCTGGAAGGTAAGACCAATGGGGGGAGGGAAATCCACCCCGGGGTGGCTTGCTGACATTGGTGAGAAATTTGGTCCCATGTTCCAGAGCTGTAGTAGTCACAGGACTAGTCCTTTGGTCATCCCGGAGCAGTTCCTCCACCATCCCAGAGCAGCTCTGGAATATGGGACTGACCTGTGGTGAAATGAGGTAATGGTACTGTTGTGGGGGAAGGGTGCGGCACAAGTGGGCTGAAGTGGCAGTGGCTGGAAGAAGTGCTACTTACATTTGTATCTCCCTTTGCCGCGGTATATTTGTGGCAGTTGGTGGTGCCAAGGTAGCCCCTCGTGTCCTGCCACTTCTGTAGTGCAGAGAGAAGCAGCCAGAGTCAACCCTAGCTCTGCTGATGCTAAATCGGGTCCCCTGCAAACTATTGTCTCCCTCGCTGAAGTGGTGCGGGAAACTTCAGCTGGCTCTCGAGAGACAAGAGTGACTCCGGCTGCTTCTCTCATCTCTCTCAAGTAGTGCTCAACATCATAGCTGGAGGGAGAGTCTCCCTCATCCCTCCATGGGCTCTGTGAGGTGGGTGGTGGGGAAGTGGTGCTTGGGAGGAGTGGATTGGCCACTGCCAGGCTCCAGGGTGGGTTTCTCTCTCACTGAGGGTGCAGCTGTTGGGCAGGAAGGAAATGGCTCCTGGCTCCCCTCCCGAGGCAGGAGAGGTGAGGAGCCATAGAAGCGGCAGATGCAGGGCTGATGGAGGAAAGCAACTCTTCTTTTGGTGGGGTGAAGGTGTCAGCCTCCCCCACTTTCTTTGCCTGCCTCCAGGTTAGGCTGGAAGAACCCTGGATCATCATCCTGGAGCTTTTCCTCAGCCACAGATCTGAGCTCTCTCAATCCTCCCCGGGATCTGAAAAGAGCCCCCAATATCTCCCCCTCCCCTTGCCCAATAAATCATTGAGTGCAGCTGTTCTTTTGCAGGCAGCTCCTGCTGAGAAGCTACTGGAGGGGTGGCCAAGGGGCATTGCTCCCCAAGGAGGCCATGCCCCCTTTCTGCCTCTGCTTCTCCCAACAACAGTTGCCCCGATGCCCCTCAGCTCAGACGTCCCCCTGGCCCATTCTTCTGTGCAGGTGGGGGGACGGATGGAAGCAGCCCAGCCCTCCTTCCCTCCCCCAACTCCAGGCAGCCACAATTATAATTAAATAAACACATAAATAAATAAATAAATGTGTGTGTGTGTTTTCTTAAGTTTTCACAGGTATTTATATGTATGGTATTCAGCTTTGTTCGGGCATTTTCCCACGTCATTATAGTTGTGCTTTTAAAGTTGTAGTGATGTTTCAGCAGAATCTCGTCTGCCATCATCAGGCTTCTGTATTGCGTTCGTCTGTGACAAACACAACACAGAAGCCTGATGATGGCAGATGAGATTCTGCTGAAACATTGCTACAACTTTAAAAGCACAACTATAATAATGTGGAAAAATACCCGAACTAAGCTGAATACCATATATATATATATATATATATGTATGTATGTATGTATGTATGTATGTATGTATGTATATGTATATGTATATGTATATGTATATGTATATGTATGTATGTATATATATATATATATATATATATATATATATATATATATATATATATATATATATTTTTTTCTAAGGAGAAAACCAAGGAGTATACGAAATGCCCTGCACTGCCTGCCCTACCTCATACATTGGACAAACTAACAGAAGAATAAGTGCACGCATTGAAGAACATAAGAACTCAATCAAAAAAGAAGAAATGACCTCTTCCCTGGTCCAACACCTCAAAGCCACAGGACATGAAATTGATTTTAAAAATACCAGAACTATCGCGAAAACCGAACACTTCAACAGCAGAATAATCAGAGAAGCCATAGAGATAGAAAAACGCCCACACAGCATGAACAAACGAGATGACACCTCCCGCCTTCCAGCCATTTGGAAACCCGCCCTCATAACAGATGAGTACCTAACATGAAGAAGGACACCAGACCCACACCCATGAGAGCCACACAAGATGCCACCACCACACTTCCATGTAGAAAACAGACTCACACCCACTCAGAAGATGAGACACGACCATGGACCAGAAGCTGCACTGCAGCTGCATCACTACCCACTTCAAACCCCTCCGAGCCATACATGAAGCAAACCGACACCCACTATGAAGATGCAGCACGACCACGAACTCGAAGCCAAACAGCAAGATCACAGCTCACCAACTCAAATCCCCCAGCAACTAAGACTAACCTGAGCACAACCAAGCCCCCACCTGAACAGAACACGCCTCCAACCAATCAGAACACAGCCAAACCCCTACCAATGAGAACACACCCCACCCAATCAGAACACAGCCAAGCCCCCACCCAATCAAGTCCCACCCCACTAGCAGTTAAAAGGAAGAAGCAGCTGCAATCTTACATCACTCTGAGAAGCACAGAGCCGGAGACAGAAGCCTGAAGATGATGAATGAGACTTCATCGAAACGTTGCCCAGATACTTCGAATCTTACGCGGGAGAAAACCCGAACAACCAAAGATCCACATACACACACACACACACACACACACGCATCGCAGAACACAAAAATGCAATCAGAAGAGAAAAAAAATACTTCCTCCCTCTTCCAGCACCTTAAAGCCGAAGCCATCGAGATAAACACCCCCATAACATGAATAGATGGGATGATATCTCCCACCTACCAGACATCTGGAAGCTAGCCCTCACCAACAAATGAGTCCCAGCCACGAAAACCAACACCAGACCCAAAACAACACGGGACACCACTGCTAATCCCCCTCATCAGACCCAGGCCCAAGCCCATCCTATAAATGAAGGACAACCACCATCCAGAAAACAGACCATGGCTGCTTCACCAGCTGTCGCACCCCCCAACCCCAAAACCAAACAAGCTGACACACACCAAGAACATAGACGCAGACCCCAAACTTGAAGCCAGACTAAACCCCAGAATGCTACATCACAGCCATCCGCTCAGGATATCACATCAGAAAACTCAAGAAATTACACCACAAGAACTCAAGAAGTTGCAACACAGCAAATGACCCAGGATATCACAGCACAAGACCAAGGATACCACAGCAATAAGTCTCACAAGGTCATCACACAATCCATTACCCAAGCCGTTACTACCCAGGAGGCTAATGGAAAAGAGATCAAAACACAAACGACCCAGGAGATTACAACCCAGGATACCACAACAAAAGAACTTGCAAGCCCATCACACAACCCATTACCCAAGCCATTAAAATATGAGAGGCTAATGGAAAAAAGGTCAAACGAAACAAACGCCCCAGGAGATTACAGCACAAGATCCAGGATATCTCCACAACAAAACTCACAAGGCCATCACACAGCTCATTATACCAACATCAACTCCATCAACCAATCAAGAGGCAGCAGCGCAGCCAACCAGCCCAGCACACCAGCCTCCACCACCAGTATTTATAGAGAGACGGCAGCTCCAATGACACACTGCTTGCACTGGCACGAAGCCGAAAGCACCAGCCTGAGGATGGCGAGTGGGACCTCGCCGAAACGTCACCAAGATACTCTTAATCTTACACGGGAAAAGACCCGAACACACTAGACCTACATATATATATACTCACAGACGAACACAATACAGAAGCCTGATGATGGTAGATGAGATTCTGTCGAAACGTTGTTACAACTTTAAAAGCACAACTACATGACGTGGGAAAATACCCAAACAAAGCTGAATACCATATATATGTTTTATTAAGTTTTCGCAGGTACTTACATGTATGGTATTCAGCTTTGTTCGGGTATTTTCCCACATCATTATAGTTGTGCTTTTAAAGTTGTAGCAACGTTACGGCAGAATCTCATCTGCCATCATCAGGTTCTGTATTGTGTCCGTCTGTGAGTCAGACTTTTACAGTTGTTTCAGTTTTAAATTTGGGGCTAGCGTACTGCTGTGCCAGAATGGTTTTTTCCTCATCCTGATTGGTTGGGAGTCTTGGTCTGTGTTTACTGGTCTTGGAGTTTGCTGTGTTCTGCTTGATTGGTGTTTCTAATATCTTCTGTTTGTTTTATGGCTATTTTTGTCTTGGTTGGCTGGAAACATTGTGTTCCTGTATTGGAGGCTTTTAGTGCAGCTTGGCTCTGAGTAAATGGACGGCTATCATTTGTTTTATACACACACACACACACACACACACACACACACACACACACACATATAATATTTAATATAAATAATTAAAAAATATATTAAATATATTATCTTTTTTTAAAAAATCATATTAGTGCTCCTCGGGATTTAAAAACATGAGTTTGGTGGTCCCTGAGGTCCAAAAGGTTGGCAATCTCTGGGCTTAATTCCAATTTCTGTATTTTATGAGAATATAACCAACAGTTTTGATTATTCTTAATGTAAGTTGAGTAGTTAGGATAACACCATAGAACCCTGGATACTTCTTTCCCAGTTCTGCATGGTTTAATTTCTATTCATTTTCTATTCAAATGCACGTATTATAATTGTGGAATCACCTAGGTGAACCTATGGCACATGTGCCACAGGTGGCACACAGAGCACTCTCTATGGGCACATGCACTGTTGCCCCAGCTCAACTCTGCTGCGCATGCGTGCACACCTCCCTCTAGCCAGCTGGTCTTTGGGTCTCTGCCATACATGTGCAGGAGGCTGGGGTGCATGCTTGAGGGAGGGGTGCATGTGTGGGGGTGGGGTACATGTGCATGCCTGGGGGCACACATACACACACATGAATGCAGGAGTGCACACATACATAGGGGATGCACATTGCATTTGGGGTATGCATGTGCATGCATACATGTATGCACACGCACTTTGGGCAAAAAGGTTCACCATCATTGAGCTAGATGCTTATATTGTATTTGGCATTTCTGTCCACCTAATGAAGCTTTCCCAAGAACCTGGGATAGTCAGATGTTATTTGATGAAATTACAAGTATTATTGCAGGATGTAAACTATTGCTAGTAAAGCTGCCTTTAGTAATTGACTGATATTAACTTTGCCAAGGCTGATGGGGTTTAAGTGATGCTCCAGTTGTTTTGGCATTTTATCCAAGGAACACATTACTACTGATAATATCTTTGCTTTCTTTTATCATAGTAACTTTAATTTTATTTGCAAATCTTTATATTTTATGATTTTCTCCAGTTCTTTCTTTCTCTCCTATTTTGCTATCTCCAGGAGAATGTTTACTATCCAGACTTTTTAATCTTTCTTATTAACAATTGTTAAGCCTGGGGTGCCATGTCACAGTTGTGGTTTCTACAGTCTTAGAGCATTTTAACTTCTTCATTTTCTATTATTTTCTCTGTTTTGTAGTCCTACCAGTTTTTATTATAGGCAAATAGATTACTTGCAGATATTCCAAAGAAACCACGGTAGTTACTTTGTCATGCCTTATTTGTAATAAGTCTGTGTGATCTTCTTGCATTAGCTAACAAGTAACACTTTTTTTTCAGTTTCTTTCCAAAGATGGCATTTGCTATCTGTTGCTGTTTTTCGAATTAGGACTTTGAACATTTTTGTTCTTAAGGCTTCATTTTCTGAATCAGAATTAGCCCTTATGTGTCTCTTTAACTTAATCACCGTCTTCACTCTTTTGATGTATTTTTTTTTCTTGAGTTCAGAAACCTTGAAATTGTCAGCCTGATGGATATCTAAGTATTTGTTGTGATCTTTTTCATCTAGACCATGGGTGTCAAACTCAGGGCGTCATGTTGCCATCACATGACATTTCATGACATTTTTTCCCTTCATGGAGGTGGGGTGGCCGTGGCCTGCACTTGACACATCCAGACCACAGGCCACCAGATTGACATCCCTGATGCAGACTCTTGATGTTATTTCCATAGGACATCTTTATTCCTTAAGCTTTGACCATTTTTCCTCTGTTAATAGTGAGAATAGCACATTTGTTCAGTCCAAACTCCATTGCAAAATCATGGTGGTATATTCAATCAATGTTGATCAGCAATTCCATTTCTGATGGTGGTTTTATTATTATTAGCAGGGCTTAAATGTTTATAGCAATAGCACTTAGACTTATATACTGCTTTATAGTGTTTTCCAGCCCTCTCTAAGCAGTTTACAGAATCAATATTATTGCCTCCAACAATCTGGGTCCTCATTTTACCCACCTCGGAAAGATGGAAGGCTGAGTCAATCTGGAGCCTGGTGGGATTTGAACTGCCAAATTGTAGGCAGCTGGGCTGCAGAAGTGGCTTGCAGTACTGCACTCTAATCACTGCACCACAGAGGCTCCTGTTGCCCAACTCCCAATTATTTGCAGCAGCTGACAATAATAAAGAAATTATAATAAATTATAATAAAGAGATGAAAGATGGTAAGAAAAGGAAAAAAAAACAGACCCAGGAAACTACAGGCCAATCAGCCTAACATCAATACCCGGGAAGATACTGGAAAAGATAATAATAATATTTTAAAAAAACCAGATCTGCCGTAATCACTAGCAGTCAGCATGGGTTTATTAAAAACAGATCATGCCAAACCAATCTTATTTCATTCTTCAACATAGTGACTAAATTAGTAGACCAGCAAAATACTATGAACATAATATACTTAGACTTCAGTAAGGCATTTGACAAAGTAGACCACAACCTACTTCTTGGTAAGCTAGAAAAAAATGGCATAGATAGCATCACCACCAGATAGATTCATAACTGGCTTACAAACTATATTCGAGAAATCCTTAAAGGGTCTACATCTATATGGAGGGAAGTAAGCAGTGGGGGTACCACAAGGTTCTGTCTTAGACCCAGTACTCTTCAATATCATCATAAACTACTTAGATGAGGGAATAGAAGGGGAACTTACCAAATTTGTAGATTATGCTACGCTGGCAGGAATAGCTAACACTCTAAATGATAGCCTCAAGAAAGATCCAGATGGATCTTGACAGACTTGAACACTGGGCCCTATCTAACAAAATGAAATTCAATATAGAGAAAAGTAATGTCTTATACTTAAGCAAGAAAAACCAAAAGTAAACATATAGACTAGGTGAACCCAGGCTTAATAGCAGTAACTGTGAGAGGGATTTTGGAGAACAATCAGTTAAATATAAGCCAGCAGTGTGCAGTAGCAGCCAAAAAAGCCAATGCAATCCTAAATCACATTAACAGAGGATACAATCAACATCAAGTGAGGTACTAATAATCATTCTATAAGGCCTTAGTAAGACCATACCTAGAATACTGTATCCAATTTTGATCACCATACTATAAAACAGATACTGAAACTGTAGAAAAAGTGCAGAGAAGAGCAATCAAGATGATTAGGGGACTGGAGACTAAAACATATGAAGTTATAGGAATTGGGCATGCCTAGTCTACTGAAGAGAAGGACCAGGGAAGACATGATAGCAGTGTTTCAATATTTGAGGGGCTGCCACAGAGAAGAAGGGATCAAATTATTTTCTAAGGCACCCAAAGGCCAAACAAGGAATAATGGATGGAAACTGATCAAGGAGAGTTACCTGCTTGTGTGGAGAGTTGGACTGGATGACCTGGTCCCTTCCACCCATGTTAAGTGTGATGAAATGAGGCATCTTACTATTCTTGCCAAAGTCTTGAGTGAAGATTCAGATCATCATGGCTCTTCTAAGCAATACCAGGGTAGGAATCAAGATCTCAGGGAATCCTACTATAGGGCAGGTGCTGATGCAGAGAAAATTTGTCTTTGGGATCCTGATAGATGACATTGAATAATCAAAGGAATTTGGAGCAAAGCAAGCCTACACAATTATATTAGCTGGGCAAATATTAAGAGATTACAAATGATACCTCAAGTAAACAGGCTCTATGACATATAGAAATTTAAGGTAACAACCAGTGCCTTTAACTGTACCTGAAAGCTGACTAGCAACAAATGCAAAGCACAGGTGTTACATGACCTTACTGAGACATGGACATCATTGCTCTTCCCACTCTATTCTGGATCAGTTGAAATTTTTTGATAGTGTTCAACTATCTGTTCACCAAGGTCTTCCATAAGGAGTTAAGCTGTTTTTAAATTCAGAGTCAAAAACTTTTGAATAATTAATAAAACGAAAATAGATGTCTATTTGGAACTCCCTTACATTTTCCATTGTACACTGGAAATTAACTATGTTAGGTATCCTGCCTTCTCTGAATTCAGCTTCTATGCTACTTCTTTCATTGTTAACTCCCTACTCAAGTATCTACAGAAGAACCAAGGAGACAAGGTAAGCACTGTGCTATTTTAAGTTTCTCTCCTTTAATACATGTATGCAATATTCTTACATTTGTTTCTTGATTTTTATGAAATTTTCAGATTCTACAAATAATCTTGTTATCTTAATTTTGTTAACTGAACAAAAAGAAAAGAAAATATGCTACCAGATTTTCAGTCACCTTTGCAGAGAATTTAAGGTTAGAATTATTAGAAATATACTAGAAATATAACCCTCCCCCCCAAGATGGCTGTTGACAGGTAGAAGATTTTTCTCTCCTGCTGAAAATCTTTTGATTTTGCTGCCAAAGTTGCTCCTTAGATTTGAATAGGGACATCTAGGAATGACCCAAGATGATTTTTGGATGATTATGGACTCATTCAGGAGAGGCAATCTTTAAAAATGCAGTTTCCTTTGACAGCAACCAGAAAGTCATGTACATAAAAGGGAATGAAGCTATAGACAAGGTAATAAGACTGACATTTTTTTAAAAAATAGATTGTTTTGTAACATGCAATTCTAGATGAAAACTTTTTTAAAAAAGTTTAATGAAATGATAAAGGTTGTGGAAAACATTCAGAGGCAAGTAACTGAACAGATAAAAGGACTGTGATATCTGAGAAATATGGATCCAGGCTTACAACAAACTGTGTCAACCTCCCTGAAATTCAAGTCTGCATTTTTATACAATAGCAGAAAACTGTCTGAATGGATAAGTGATAAATTGATCTTCTTTAAGTAAATTGAAGGAGATTGGAGAATGGGTTTATCATACTTAACTGGGAAACAATTTCATCTG
Source organism: Pseudonaja textilis (assembly GCF_049901715.1). Lineage (NCBI taxonomy): Eukaryota > Metazoa > Chordata > Lepidosauria > Squamata > Elapidae > Pseudonaja > Pseudonaja textilis. Next base: position 30,964,335 of record NC_142008.1, on the reverse strand, counting down.
GACTTTTTGGGGAAGATAGACTGGTTTTGGAGATTGGACTTATCATATATAACCAGACGACAACTGATCAGAGGTGTTATTAAGAAACAAACAAAGAAAACAAAGACAGTATTAAGAAACAAACATGACCCAGGATGAATCAGTGTTAACTCTTAGAACAATTTTGGATATTAAGAAGATAAATTTTGTTACATGATTACAGTAACAGTTCATTAATAGAGTTTTGAAATTTTAATTTTGCCTATTTTTATCTTTGTTTCTCTTCTTAACTATTTGTCATTAATAAAGTATATAGATAACAGTTCAATAACTTGCAAATAGAATTATCAGTTTAGTAGTTTAAAATTCTTTAGGCCTGTTTTTCAAAGAACGGCAATTAATATATTATATATTAATCCATTTTTAACAAAGGGGAGACAATATGGGTATAAGTGTTAATTTTTAAATGTGTTGTTTGTTTTATGTTTTGTCTTTGTTTTTTTAATTTTGGTGTTTTTATTTTAATGTTTTTGAATAAAATAAAAATAGATTTTTTTAAAAGGAAACTAAGAAAAATATTCAGCAGGATAATTGATAAACACACAAAGTTAAATGAAGGTATATGCTTAATTATGAATGAAAGGACTAAAATGTATGCCAAAAAGCTTGAGTCAAATTAATATGGTTGCATATGAAAGTACTTATCTCTAGGTTGATGATAGTTTACCTTTCATTGGAGTCTACATAAATGGAGCAGCATTGTATAAAATGTATTTTGCAATACTGACCAGCATCTGAATTTCTTAATTAATTAAATTACTGTTTTCTTGTCACAGTTTCCAATGAAAGGTCGCTGCCGCCTGAACTGCCAGGTTTGTGTGATAACAATAGTTCACATTCCACTTTTAGAATATAAATAGCCTTTCCATTTTTGCTAACAACCCTTCACATTCTCCATTGCCATATCAAGCCTTTTGTTCCTATTGAGAGATTTATTACATGCAACTTGAGTAACTGAAATATTCTTCTTTCCCATATTCATGCTTTCATTGATATGAATACACAAATACCAGTTGCATGATCAATCTCCCTGCCATCATTTCCTGATGCCAGATGGAAATGGGGAGGTCAAGACAGTGCTAAAAAAATTCATAGTTACAAACACTTCATGAGCAAGTGCATCTTCTGCCACTGAATATGTCAAGGATAATTACAGTTTACACTATTACTTACTCATTACAGTATAGATATGTTGTTTCTAGTATTTAATAAAACTTTAGATGTTTCTGTGGATCCTGGCAGCTTTTTTCCATTTTGTCTCTAGGAATCCCCCTTGGTACATGGCTCTTATTCTCATCTCCTGCAATAAGCATATAACTAGAAATAAGTAACTGTCTACATTTCTAGAGCCTGAGTTGATTTTTGGGTGAAAGTATCCAGGACAAAAAGAATTCTATTAGATGATATAAATAAACACTGTAAATAGGAATAACAAAAGAATATGGAAAAGGGAGTTCAGATATTAAGAAAACTAAGGGAATAGGAATAAATAACTGCTAAGTTAATTTGTTTCAAATTCATGATTTAAGCATAGCTCTGTTCATATGTATGTATGGTAAAAGAAACTAATAAGATGTTTATGGTAAAAACTGAGCAAATAAGAGGTAGGAAGATTTGGAATAATGGACAGTGTCAAGAGATCTTTGGGAAAAACTAATATATTCTTGAAAAATACCACAAATTATGTAACAAAGCTCATTTAAAAAAAAAACCCTGTCTTCTTTCATTGTTATCTAAAGTCCCAATTCTATTTTGATCTATACAACAAGAAAAATCTTTTAACAATGGGATAATTAATGCAATGTTAAGATGTTGATGTAGGAATGGGAAAAAAACCCATGGAAACTGACTGTGACTTTTGGCGAATTGTCTCTCTCAACCCACCCTATTTTATGGGTGTTCTATAAAAACAAAAAGGAAATGATTTCTATATATGCTGTCTACAGCTCCTAAATGAATTAGAATAGAATAGAATAGAATAGAATAGAATAGAATAGAATAGAATAGAATAGAATAGAATAGAATAGAATACTTTATTAGCCAAGTGTGATTGGACACACAAGGAATTTGTCTTGGTGTAAATACTCTCAGTATACATAAAGAAAAGGTACATTCATTAAGAATCAAGAATCATAATATACAACACTTAATGATAGTCATAGGGTACAATCAACAATCAAATCATACTAGGAAACAGTCAAGATAAATTGTAAGGATACAAGCAACAAAGTTACAGTCCTACAATCACAAGTGGGAGGGGATGGGTGATAAGGAGTGATGAAGAACAATAATAGTAGTGCAGACTTTGTAAATAGTTGAACAGTGTTGAGGGAATTATTTGTTTAGCAGAGTGATGGCTTTCGGGGGAAAAACATTCTTGTGTCTAGCTGTTCTGGTGTGCAGTGCTCTGTAGCGTCATTTTGAGGGAAGGAGTTGAAACAGTTTATGTCAGGGATCTGAGGGGTCTGTAAATATTTTCACAGCCCCCCTTTTGACTCGTGCAGTATACAGGTCCTCGACTGAAGGCAGGGTTGGTAGTAATTGTTTTTTCTACAGTCCTAATTATCCCTGAAGTCTATGTCTGTCTTGTTGGGTTGCAGAACCAAACCAGACAGTTATAGAGGTGCAGATGACAGACTCAATAATTCCACTGTAGAACTGTATCAGCAATTCCTTGGGCAGTTTGAGCTTTCTGAGTTGGTGTAGAAAGAACATTCTTTGTTGTGCTTTTTTGATGATGTTATTAATGTTAGCTATCCATTTTAGGTCTTGTGATATGACAGAACCTAGAAATTTAAAGGTCTCTACTATTGATACTGTGTTGTCTAGTATTGTAAGAGGTGGTAGTATGGGAGAGTTTCTCCTAAAGTCTACCACCATTTCTACGTTTCTGAGTGTGCTCAGCTCCAGATTGTTCTGGTTACACCACAAGGCAAGTTATATAACCTCCTGTCTGTATGCAAATTCATTGTTGTCTTGAATGAGACCAATCACTATCGTGTTATCAGCAAACTTCAGTATTTTAACAGATGGATCGTTTGAGATGCAGTCAATGGTATATAAGGAGAAGAGAAGTGGAGATAGCACACAGCCTTGGGGGGCCCCTGTGCTGAATGTAGGTGTGATTCTACCTAGCTTCACCTGCTGCTTCCTGTCTGTTAGGAAGCTTATGATCCACTTACAAGTGTGTTCAGGTACCGCTAGTTGGTTTAATTTACTTAGAAGAGTGTCTGGAATGATGGTATTGAATGCTGAACTTTACAAAGAGGACCCTTGCGTAGGTATTTGGAGATTCAAGGTGTTATAATGCAGAGCCATGTTAACAGCATCATCTGTCGATCTATTTGCTCGGTATGCAAACTGCATGGGATCTAACAGCGGATCCATGATGGTTTTCAGGTGGGACAGCACAAGTCTTTCAAAGATTTTCATAACTACAGATGTTAGAGCAACTGGTCTATAGTCATTCAGTTCCTTGATGGAGGGCTTCTTTGGCACTGGGATGATATATAATATGATTAAATAACAAAAACAAAATATAAGTCATGGAAATGATTGAAGTAGAAACAAGCTTATTACTGGATAATACTCATGAGGAAGTCTATTATTTTATTCTTTTTCTTTGCAAATGTGAATTTTTGAGGTTCAATAGCTATATTGCCTATAGGGAAACAACTTCCATAATTGGAAAAAGAAGGATGCACATAAATATTGAAAGACTGCCTGGATTAAAAAAATTAATCCATGCTGATCACTTTGAATAGAAGAGGAAGGTGATATTTCTAAGCTATTACTAAGAAAATCAAAATAGTAAAATATCTGTTGAACTCCCCTATCTTTCCCCTTCCTTTTTCTGTAAATTCCATGGCTCTCAGGCATGTATGTTTTTATCCACTTGCCCTGTTCAAATTTTCTCTAGGGCAAATAAAATATAGAATGTATATGAGACTTGCTCTCTCCCCCTAAAAACTGCACTGTACTTGTCCTATTCAACATTCTCCTGGGAGTCTTCATTGCTGTTCCCTTAACACTGTTTAAATGCTGTTTCCAGTGATTGCTATTTTCCCCTTCATTGTCATTTCCCATTTACTGTTACTTCCTTCATTGAGTGCTTTGTGAATGTCATGTTTTCATTACTATTCCCTCAACACTGTTTATTGTTTCAAATGCAATTTCGCCAACAATAGTTACTTTCATTGCCATTCCCTGCTGATGCTCCATTGTGTTATTCTACAGGAAAATTCAATTCCTTTCTCTAATGAATATGTGGCTGTCATACCTGAGTTCCATATTTGCTTTGAAATGTGTCTTTTGCATATCTTTTAATTATAAGATTTTTCAACAATAAGAAGCCATGGTGGTGCAGTGGTTAGAATGCAGTACTGCAAGTTAATTCTGCGCACTGCCAGAAATTTGATTCTGACCAGCTCAAGGTTCCATTCTTCCAAGGTCAGTAAAATGGGAACCCAGATTATTGGGGGAAATATGCTGACTCTGTAAACTGCTTAGAGAGTGCTGTAAAGCATTATGAAGTGATATATAAGTCTAAATGCTGTTGTTATTGCTGTAAAATGGCAATGTTACAAGCAATACATATGAAAATAGTTTTTAAATTAAAGTAAAAAATAGATATAAAAAATCATTCCAAAAGAATAAATTTACCTTTTGGAAAATGAAAAACTGGACAATATTAAAATGGATAGCTCTGTGGATCAAAGTAAATGTAGCAACATTCATAGACTGTTAATATACTTTTTTTCATTTTGAAAGTTTTCAATATAAAAGTACTTTAAAAATCACCAAAGTTGCCAAACAACTTCCATTTTAAATGATCCCTAAATTCTTGAATCTTAAAGAAAACCTAAGCTAAAAGAATGACAATATTTAAAGCCATAATCAAAAGTGAATTCTAAATATTCTGAAAACTACATTACTGAAGATTTTATTTGAGTATAATATCCCAGTTTCAAATAGTCTAGATTCAGGTGGTTTAAGCCTATTGACATGAATGGAAATTACTAGTCTATGCTCAATTTTTTATTTAATGTTCATATAGAAGGCCTTTCTAGGATAGAGTAATGGACATGGAAAAAATATCTCCACTCAACAAAATTATTTTTACATCTTCATCAAAATCTTATTTAGCCTATAGTACAAGAAAGCCAAGCATGTAGAGTAAGAAACAGAAAAGCCAGTTTGGTGTAGTTGTAAAAGTGTTGATTTAGAGAACAAGATACTTATGTTCTGGTCCCACTTTAGGCATGAAGGCTGGCTGAGTGAGTTTGTGCTAATTATTCTCTCTCAACCCAACTCATCTCACAGGGTTGTTGTGATAAAAATGAGAGAAGTTATGCATGTTCACTGCTTGAAATTACTTATGAAATAATAAAGGCAGAATAACACTCTAACAAATAAAAAATAAATAATGTATTCAATGTTATAAAGCTTTGCAAGTTGGGGGTTTGCATTAAACAAAGTCACTACATCATGCTGCAAAAATCTAATCTGCTAGTCTTAATTACTTAAGTAATAATCACAAGCAGGTATTCATACATTAGGCTATTACAATTTGAATAATGCACAACTCTAAAATAATAGATGACACTTTTTTTTTAGAGGTGCTTTTTTTCTATCAGCTGAGTAAAAATTTCCTTTCTTGAATAATTATAAAGATATCCATTTCCTTCCTCAGGCTTGTTCATATATACAGATTACATCTTTGCAATATAAAATACTTGCAAATCTGTTCACATAAGCTGATAAATCTAGTCTATGGATATTTTGCATGACTGGAGGTACTGCAGGCAGAATGCAGACTACGTAAGTTGTTAAAGATAGGAAAGTTCCCTAAATATAAAAGTTTTGGAAAGACAATCTTTCTGGGCTGGATTATTTATGGTTATAGGGCCTTAGACTGTACTCTCTCCTAACCCTAACCCTGACACTGTTAAATATCACTACTCTACAACCATGCTAAAACCCTTCCTATCTTCATGGCAAGATTCATGTCTAAATTAGGTAACTGTAATTCCAAACTTAATTTCATCCTGTACATGTCTTCTCAGAAGAACAGGCCCACAAAATCTATGGACCTACTCTCATGGAAGTTAGTCTGCAGGCTAAAAGTGATTCTTCATCCCTTCTTCAGAGTAAAGAATTCCTCAATCCTTCCTCACTAGATGTCTTGGTTCTCATTTGAATACAAGTTATGGTCCCATTCCAGAATGGAAAGGGACTCCATTCTGTTTTTATATCTCTAGGGCAGTGGTGGGATTCAAATTTGTTTTACTACTGGTTCTAGCTTAATGGACGTGGCAGGGGAAGGATACTGTAAAATCTCCTGTGAGAGGTGGTATTTGCCAGTTCTCTGAACTACTCAAAATTTCTGCTACCAGTTCTCCAGAACCGGTCAGAGCCTGCTGAATACCAACCTTGCTCTAGGGTATTTCAGCATCAAATACCTACAAAAGTATTGTGAGGGCCATAAAGGTCATAAAGATGCTTTTTCCAAAAGGCAACTGGATTTTCTTGATTTTTGTCTTTAAAATGTTTTGCTTCTCATCAAAAAGCTTCTTCAAAATGTTTTCAAAAGAAAAAAAGAAAGAAAGTCCATTTGCCTTTTGGAAAAAGCACCTTTGGGACAGCCATAACCTTTAGGAATGAGACATTAGGAAACCAGAAATGTTGCTCTCCTTTGTTGGAACTGGAAAATAACAACCCTGATCCATGATGAGGCCAGTTGACGCTATAAATTCAGTTTTGAGCTTAAAATGGTTATAGAATCTAGAAACTTCCTAAAATGGTTATAGAATCTAGAAACTTCCCTTATGAGGACCCACAGAAAATTCCACTACTTCTTTTTGAGTGACCAAGCCTGCAATCTGTGCACTTATGAGTAAATCACATTAAACCTAATATTTATCTATGTAGATATGCATGGGATTGTACATAGACTTAAATTCTACACATATTTATTTGGCAATAAATTCACTTGGATCAAATTTCAAATAGGCATGTAATGAGTGAGAATGCTGAATACCATGGATCTTTAAAGAAGGTGTTTCATTTTGACAAAAATTTGAATAATATAAAACCTCTTCATGAAAAAAACTAATCCTTACATTTTGGCTATTCAATTGTTTTCTTCAGCACTTGCAATAATCTAGAAGGCTTTTGTATTAGATTCCTATGCTGGTTGAAGCTGAAACAACACATCACATCTTGTTGAAACCAAATGCATTGCTTCTTTGCTTGAATTTGGCACATCATAATTTTGTACCATAATTTTCTTAACTTTGGAAGAGGCAAATTAAATCCAGTAGATTCACTGTAAACATGTTGGTTCAAATAATATTTTGTTGTTTTCCCTACTACCACCTATTCTGGTTCACTGAATCATAAGATCAGGCTTTTAGAAATGTCTATATTTCCGATTTATCTTAGAGGCATAATTTCTGCTTAAACATTAGAAAAATCCAAGAAATTCATTGGAAAAATAATTTCTTCTTTCATTTTGTGAAGATGTCTTGATTGCTTTTGAATAACAGTCCTCTGGATTTGGAATATTATCTGTGTTCAGTCATCAACAACTGATCTCATAATCCAGAGCCTATATTCATCATCATCATCAAAATTAATATGACTTAAAGAATAAATATATCCTTTGTGGAATAAATTTTAAAAGTCTAAAATGATTTTTAAAATATATACTGGATGATCTTGAGAGAAGGAAGATCTTTGGACCAAATATATCATTCTAGAACAATTACATAAAATTACCAAAAAGGATTGGGATAGATTGAAATTTATCAAGAGAAAAAAAGGATGGAATGCAAATAAAATAACTTATGATGAAAATATGCAATTACAGATTTGACCAAGATAAATTCATAACAACTTTATGAGGGGGGAAACTTCCAGAATTAGACATCACCAAGATGTTTCATTCCTCATGTTGTTAAGGTTATATAGTAAGTATAGAATAACTTTGTTTAAAAATTCATCTTAAATCAACAATAAAATTATTGTCTCATAACATAAAGTTAAAAAATGCATGATTTATCTAAGTTATTGTTACTTCACTTCAATAATCTCTTCTTCCAAATTTTTAAAATATAGTTGCACATGAATTTGTTCAAATTGTTAAAAAAAATGATCAGAAACAATTTTTAATAAAGTAGGTGGAAACTAATGATTATATATTATCTAGATTGGATCCTGCATGTTCTTATTATTTTATATTTTCTGTATCCTGAATTGACACCCTGAATTTCTCTTTTTCCCTTGTAATGATTCCGTTGAATTGATTGCTAGAGGGGATATGGATTGCTATTTCCTTGGCAACAGTATGAAAATTATTTGAAATTGGCTTAACTTCACAGTATAGTTTTTCTCTAATCAATCATTTTTTGTCCTGAGTAGAGTGTACAAAAGAATCCTCTGGAAAAAACTTCTGATCACCCTAGGCTACCCCCAAATTACAACTCCTTCTACAACTGCAAAGAAACATACCAACCCCTGCAGGTTGACTGCTATAGCAAACACAGCATGGTTCATATCAATCAAGACTACTTTCCTCTCTGCTCATTTTCCTTGGCTACTTCTCCCAAAGCATGGCTAATTGTAATTTATGTAATTGTATAGTTTATTTTCCCTCGCTCCTTTATATGATGTTCACCACATGAATGATACTGAAACATCTATACAAACATTACAAATTAAATGTATCAGTCTGAATGATAAATGTCTAGGTACGGGAGAACATTACCTGCTATTTGTACCTACGATAAGCAATAAGCACAACCAGTAAAACTCCACAGTTCCCAAAGATTTAATTGTCATGGAATATGTGATGTAAATCTGACTACATAACATTTGCAAATTGTTATGCTTTCAACTAGATAGCTTCTGCATGTTGTATTTAAATTTTATGAAAAACAACTTTCAGCTATTTTCAAGATGAGGTTAAAACACCTTCTGTTATATTAAAGGCAGCATAACAACCAAGAAGTCAGAAGTAATTTAACTGATTTCTTTCATGTGGGTTCAGTGTTTACTGAAATTGGTGTCCAAAGACATTGTCCATTTCTATTACCACACATCCCTTGTTCCCTTTTTCATTCACCCAAATGGCTAGCTTCAGAAAGATAGTTAAGACTACATGGGTATCCATAAGGATGTGTATTGTGATGTTATTCTCTGTATTCTGTTCTTTTATATATATAAATGTACCTGACCCATAATGCACATAAATAAATGGAGGATCTTGCATTACAACCATCATGCTGCACATATTCTATTGGAATCTAGAGGTTTAATGGATACCACGAACAAAACATTTACTTAGTTACTCAATTATTTTTTCATTGGATTTATAAACCGCTGCAATAATTCTAGACAGTGTGTGGAAAGCAGGTTGTTTGTTTTTTAAAAAGGAGGTATAAATGCCTCCTTTTTCTCCATTGAAGTCATAGATAGGCCTGGGTTTGGATGTTACTAAAGGGGGACCTTATGACCATTTGTTCGCACTCTTCAACATTACAGCACTGAAAAAATGGGTTTATAAAACCACATCCAAAATTATAGCTATTGCAGCATTCCTGTGATCATACGGACAAAATTTGGGTTCTGTGGCAGTCATGCACACTCCCTTATTCCCTTATCTCTCTCCCAATATGTTCTCTTTTGGACCTTCCTTACTGTGGCATTCATTAGCAGCAGTAGTGGTGTAATGGCTGAAATAAAGGCTTGGGCCTTTAGCATTTTCAGTTAGTTGCTTCTGCCTTACATGGCAAAGGTCAGTGGGCACAGTAAGGCTGTACTGAATGCTGCTTGCAGTGTGGGCTTGAGGTGGCATTTCTTAAGGGCAGTGGTGGTGTTGGGGCTAAAGTAGAGTGTGGGGTCAATGACAGCTGACTGAGATTGCTGAAGGCCCTATATTTCAGCCTCAGTCCTGGTGCTGCCACAGATGAGTGCTGCTACCACATAGCCATCAATAAAGTGGAGGTCGATAGGTGGGGAGGAGGAGTTGCAATACTCCTGCAATTGTAAGCACTTCTGAGCAAAGTGGATATATTTGGCTTCCAGAAACAGCTGCAACTTTGCAACAGCTTGCATGAAGCCTGTGCCAGCTTCCCAGGGCCTTCCCCATTTTCTTGAGGCATCCTCACATTCTTTGCCAGAGATTTCATCTGCTTAATGATACATGATTCACCTAACAATGGCAGCTTGAAATATGAAATGAAAGTGACCATATGATATCTCACTTAATTATTGGTTTGTTAAGCAACTAAGATTCTGGTCCTAATTGTAGCCTAAGTTAAAGATTACCTGTAGTCAGGGATGGGCTGCTGGGGGTTCACAAGGGTTTGAGAGAGCCCCTAGATAAGATTCTGAGCAGTTCAGAGAACTCCCAAATTCTACTCCTGGCTCCTCCCCAACCCTGTCCCTCCCTTCCCAGGAGTCCCCATGCGGCCTGTTTTGGATGCAGGTAAGTGCAGGGCGCACATGGAGGCTCAGGGAGGGTGAAAAAAGGGCCTCCCGAAAATTTAGGAAGGCTAGGAGGTTGTTTCGCCCTCCTGGAGGCTCAAGGAGGGCCTTCGGTGCCCAGGAAGAGAAAAAAAAACCCTGCCATGGTGCAGGAGACTGACTAGGCCACGTCCACCATAGCCACGCCCACTAGCAACTGAGCAGAGAACCCTTTGCTAAAATTTTTGAAGCCCACCCCTGCCTGTAGTATGCTGATGAACCCCCAGCTTTAGTATCCCTATTATACTTTCTAATTCATATGCAACCAAAACTCCACTACAAATTCCAACCATAAAAGAACCCACAGAAGATGTAAGCCATCACAGCTGAGCAGTAACCCAGTTGTCTAATCCTCTACATTGCCCAATTCTCTCAACCCTCCCAATTCTAGAAACCAAAGTTAGGATGCAAGGTTAGACTTCATGCAGAAAAAGAAAAGCAACACTAAAGATATTATTTTAGCTGGATTTTTTTTGTCTGCTTGTGAAGGCAATGCTTTGAAATCCAGCAAAAGTGAAGTGTTCTCCATCCATGCAGTAGTACCTTATACAGATTTTATTGCACTGAATTTGCAGTGTGGAGATGCTTACAACATGAATACTCATAAAAATATAGTACAAAAGGAACTGTGTTGAATAAAATGGGTTGTCCAAAGATATATTTTAAACAAAATTGTATTGTAATTGTAAAGCCTATACTAGAAAACTTACAAACAAACATCAGCAAACAAACTATGCAATTTTTGAAAGATCACTAAATCAGTGACCACCACCCGCAACCCTTTTGGCACCAGGGACAGGTTCCATGGAAAGAGGTTTTTCTGTAGACTGGAGGGACATGGTTTTATACACTGCCTGCATCCTGGTATGCGGATGGGGCTTTATTTGTTTGTTTAAACTGGTTTCTGGTGCACCATAGACCAGTGTCAGTCCATGGTCTAAGAGCAGGTGATCCCTGCTCTAAATCATTGGGGAAATAGGTTGAACCCACTAAAGACTGGAAAAATGAGAAAACTTTAATAATAAAACTATACCAATTTGTCCATTTTTTTCTTTACCTTGTAACCATGCTTTATTCTATTTTAACAATTTCTCCGTAACTCAAATAGAGGTGTGTGTGTGTGTGTGTGTGTGTGTGTGTGCGCGCGCGCGCGTGTTTGTGCCATTAGTAGATAATTTCATTTACCTGATAACTGAAAAGTGTTTGCCATTTATATCAAATTTATGCCCCATAATTAAATGTTTAACAATGTCCTCCAATACATCAAGGCTTACTGTTTTCATCATTAGAGAATACAGTTTATTCATTGGGAAAATAACCAGTTCTTTTTAATGTTATCAATGTCATTTATTCTCTTATATCATTATACATTGTTCCTTTTCTATTTTTTTAAAGTCTTTGTAGAAATTTTTTATTGTGTTGACCTCTTAGTATTATTCAAGCAGTTTAACAATGGGTTCATTGAAATTCAGTCCAAAAAAGGATATAATTTGCTGTTAGTTGATAATAAGTGATCATCTGGCTTCAGCTAGGCTTGTGTGGCTGTATCTAATAAAACATTTGATGCCGTCTTGATTAGCCCACACAAAGCTGGGTATTTGGGAAACACTGAGTGTGATTTGGGCTTTTATATCATCCTAACCCGTGGGTTCCTTACACTGAATGAAATAATCAGTTTAAATGTATGTACTCTAATCATGTGTTTGTCATGAAAACAGAGTCCACAATCCCTTCATCAACGTGACAAGGAAGAACAATTGATTTAATTTATGCCTGGTTGCTAAATATTACTGTGGTGGGATGCTTTTTAAGAGTCTAGATAATTGCATGAAGCTGTTTAATGTCTAAAATGAGGGGTGATAAGATGACATTTCCCTTGTTACTATATTTTGTACTTCTGAAAAAAGAAAAGGATATCTTTTTGATTTGAAAAACATAATACACATGAAGCAGGAAAGAGAAGTGAGGCTTTCTACTCAAACATGCAGCACAGTCACAATGAACACCAGAAGGTGGAAAGAACTTAATTCTGCATTTGCATTACAAACCAGTCTTTCCAGAAAACTTGGGCAGCTATCAGTGAATAGAAAATTCAAAAGTAATTTTAAAAGAATTTGATTATTAATGTATTTATTGTATTTTTCTTACAAAATTTGTGTATTGGTCCACTCAGCTGCTTTTCAGCAGTTTACATAAATGCAACAAAATACATTACAATATAATCATAAAATAATATGCAAGTAAAATTAATAATAAAAACAGTTATATCTAAAATTAAGTAAAACTAAAAGCAGTGTATTAATCGTAGATTCAAATAGGTGCAGAAAGAACACTTTTTGTCACCTGTCTAAAAATGAAAAATGAGGAACAGTATTTCTTCTTCTTCTTCTTTTTCTTCAGCGTTTGTCTCGCGCTCGGGCGAGGTCCGCTAATGTCCTTAAGTACTGCTTCCACACCTCTCTGTCTACCGCGTATGTCGGGTCTGCCTTTGCGATCTCTTGATCGTGTCCATCCAGCGTTGCTTAGGTCTACCTCGCGGTCTCACTCCTCCGACAGTCACCTTCATTGCAGATTTGGTGATAGATTCTTCCTTGGCGCGGCTCACGTGGCCGAACCATCGTAGCCGGGACTGCCTCATGACCATGGGGATGGGCACGACGTTGAACCGTCTACGCACTTCTTTGTTCCTGACGCGATCGAGTAGGGTGAGGCCTACCGACCATCGGAGCATTCGCATCTCCATTATCTGGAGTCTGCTTTCAACTTCTTTGGTCGCCGGCCAGCACTCTGCGCCGTAAATGGCCACGGGGCGCACCACAGAGTTATAGATTTTCGCCTTCAGGCGCATCGGCAACTTCTTGTCACAGAGGACGCCCGTGACGGACTTCCATTTGCCCCACGCTGCGTTGATCCTGGCTGCCACCTCAGTTTGTAGTAGGCCTTCTTCCCCAAGAATAGTTCCCAGGTACTTGAAGGTGGTGGCGCGCAGTAGCTCCTGCCCGTTCACGTGGATGGAGCCTGTCATTTCATTGTCAGTGGTCAGGTATTCGGACTTCTTTAGGTTCAGCCGGAGCCCGAACTGCTCGAGGCGGTCGTGCCACTGTTGGACTAGGTGCTCGAGTTCAGCCTTGCACAGGTTAGCCAGGAACACATCATCGGCGTAGAGCAGCGTCCATGGGGCGGGCGTGTACAGGTCGTGTGTAATTGTGTCCATCACCAGAATGAACAGCAGTGGTGAGAGAGCAGAGCCCTGGTGTACGCCGACGGTGATATTAAACTCCTCTGATATCCCAGCTGCCGCTTTTACACGGCTTTTGTGACATCTGTATAGGAGTTGGACCCATTGTATGAGCAGCTCAGGCACGCCGTGATCTCGCAGTGCGTACCAGATGTCACCTGTCTAAAAATGAAAAATGAGGAACAGTATTTATTAAGCATATTTCAAATCATTGGGACATCCATCAAGAAGGCTTGCTTGCTGGTCCCTATCCTTAACATTAAGAGGATGAGGAACCCATAACATTCCTCCCCAAATTCATTGCTTAGGATGAGTGGATTTCCCGAGATTTCTTCAACTCAATTTATTTAGGAATTTGTTGGTCAAAACATAGGTACAAACTGAAAATGTCTGCGTTATCTTCAACATTAGCTCCTAATAGAGCATATTCTGCTAATTCATTCTGGAAATTACTATTATCAGGGTTTCTTATTGCAAGACTACTTACAACAGGCATATCAACCAAAGATCAGTAAAATCTTCCCTGAAAATGTACAGGGTCATGGATCTCTAAGAACCATAACCTAGCTTCTTCTACAGAAGTTTGACCCGAGCTAAATAGGAGTAATTCTGATTCAAATCAAATGGCAATTTTATCTTGCTAAGATTCAATCTGTCCTTCTTTTGTGCCATCCAATTCCTTATAGCGACGAAGTACAGGGTGAAAATACTAATTATGTCTAATAACACTCAATTGAATGTAGCTGCGGTATGAACTATTTTAAAAATTAAAATTCTTTTTAAATCTCTCTTTTTTTTCCATCCTGAAATAAAATATCTCTCAGAAAATAAAACACAATATAAGCATTTCACCTCTTAGATTGCCACTGATTTTTTGTAGAAAACCAAGTCTGACTGAAAGTCAGTATTAAATTTCAAAGGGGCTCTAAGGTTCATTCACCTCATGGATTGTGATTTGCCAGCTTTGACATAACTGAGAAAATAAATATCAAATATCATTATTTGACTTTAAACTCATTTAGATAATGAAATATGGGTAGTTCTTGACTTCCGACACAATTGAGCCCAAAATTTTTGTTGCTAAGTGAGACTGTTAAGTGAATTTTGCCCCATTTTACAACTTTTGTTGCCATAGTTGTTAACTGTAATCACTGAAATCATTAAGTTAGCAATGAAGTTGTTAAGGGAATGTAGTGTTCCCATTGCCTTTGCTTATCAGAAGGCCGTAAAAGTCAATCACATGACCTTGGGACAGAACAACTACCATAAGTATGAGTCAGTTGCCAAGCATCTGAATTTTGATTGTGTGATCATGAGGATACTGCAACTGATAAGTGTGAAAAATAGTCATAAATCACATTTTCAAGAGCAGTTGTAACTTCAAACATGAATAAATGAACTGTTGTTACTTGAGAACTTCTTGTATAAATGTTTGAGCAAAAAGTTTCTTTTTTCTCAATAGTTAATGTTAGCTAGTTGCATCTGAGTCCTGGGAGAATTAATCATTTGACCATGGTCCCCTCAATGGGAAAATCATTACTCCTTGATACAGACTCATTCACTGGATATGGAGTAGTCAAGAAGTTATAGTTGTGTGAGAAGTCTCAGCTCATTTGATTTCAAGGAAAGATAGCTGTCATTGGTTAAGACCATTGTAATTTTTTTTTAGCAGTTGGGAACATTCAGCAAGACTGTTTTGCTTTCAATTATTATTCAGAAATGTTTGTCTATAGAATTCAAATTTCCTTGCTTCCTGGCAACAGCTAGAAAATCATGCTGAAAAGTGACATTGTTTTTGACACTAGATGTAACAGTCTAATGACAAGGTTTGTAAACAGATTTAATATCAGGATTTAGCATGTAAACATACTAAAGAACCCTTATACCTGTTAGATAAAAGCAAAATAAATAAATAAATAAATAAAATAAAGAATAGATACAATTAGAATGGCAGATCTACTGAAACTTCCATGAATAAACTATATGGCAGCCCTCTCTTTCTATTTGGAAAAATACCCAAGTATCTATTTGACATAATTTTGAAATAGCATTTATTTTCAAAAACAGATTAAAACCAAAACCAAAGATAGAATATCTCCAATTTTGACAAAATAAACATTAAGGAAGGGCTGCAGATCAATGGCACAGCAATTGTATAGATCAACTCCAAGTATTGGGGCAGGAAAAAAAATACTTTGCTCTGAAATCTTGGAAGACAAGCTTCCATTTAGTCTAAGTCAGTGGTGGGATTTAAATAATTTAACAATCAGTTCACTCAGGGTCAGGTTGACTGTTATAAAATTTCCACCCTTTGCCAAAAGGCTGTTTCCGAGGGTACTTATCTACACGTTGGTTTTGCAGCTGTTTCAGCCTTCTGGATGCAGCTCCTTTAAGAGGTGAGGTTTCCAAGGAATGAGGAGTGGAGGGGTTACCATAGAGACAAGGAGTTGATGCTCCAGAGAGCTTGCACATGAAGGTGAAGGATTTGGGGGAAATGGGGAGAGGGATTCCCCCCCTCTCTGTGGAGCTGCATGCAGGGGGGTTTGGTCAGTTTGTGGGCAAAAATGAGGAGGCAAGGAATTAAGTTGGCAGCACATTCGAAGCTGGGCCCAATGTAGGGGAGACTGTTTGACCTGGAAAATTAGTATACCCTCTGCTATCAAAGTGGATCCTGGGTGCTGCGCTGCAATGGAGATATGGACAATGGAGCGGCTGGCATGAGGGGAGGAGGAGGAGCAGGGAGAAGAAAAAGGGAAAGTGGCCTTCTCCTTCCCTCATGTTGGCTGCTCTGTTACCTGTTTCTCCATTGCAGCACAGCACAGCGTTCAGGATCTACTTTGATAGTGTGGGAAGGTGTAATTCAACTAGTTCACATCAGTTCGGGTGAACCAGTTCACCCGAACTGATGTGAACTAGCTGAATCCCACCACAGGCCTAAATTAGTGATCAGAGAATAAAGTTGAGAAAAAGAGCTGGTTTTTTTTTCAAAAGTAGCTGGGATTATACAGACATGTATTCTCCCTCCCTTCCTTCATCTACTCCTTAGAACTGTAAACTAGTTATCCAGCTGCCTGGCTAATTGAACCATACTTGGTGTTTTTAAGGATGTGTTGGTCTCCAGAGGCAGCTTCATCCTACCCATACCTTTAGTTAAACTTAAATGCTAAGACAGAGCAGGAAGGGTGAGGGAGAAATGCAAATGTCTACAGGTGAATAAGCGTAGGCAATATCTGAAAACTGAAAGCTTTAAGACAGGCAACTATCTGTCAACTGCTAGGATCATAATCTATGCTAAACAGCATATCCCAGGAGGATTCCTGCCTAGAACTTGGTTTGGTATCTTAGCTGGAGCGCTCAAACCAATACAGCTTAAAACATTGCTTGGCAGCAACTTGAAACAACATCTCATCCAGGCTAGTGCAAGGATTTGAAAAAAAGCAAATATCATATCCTACTCTATAGCGTGACCAGTCACTTTACAACTGTTCAAAGTTACAGTAGACCTTCCTCAAACTACTTAGGATCTAAATTCAAAGTTCCAATGGCCAGATATGCACACAACATGCAGTCACATATGGTATTGTGGGCACTCGGCAACTAGCCCACATTGGCAGCATTCTATGCCTATATAACTATGATTTACTACTTTTTTTTGCTGAAAACTTCATTTACTTTCAGTTTCTGGCACAAAATGCACATTGCTAAAATGGGTTTATTTCATGACCGAGGTGCTTAACAAACAAGGTTTGCTTTATGACTGCCACATTAACAGCCATCAAAAAAGAAGCCATGAAACGGCTCATGGATCAAGTTCCAGCTTAACGATGAAAAATCTGAAAAGAAGTCTTATTACCTATCGACAGTTAACATCTAAAAACATCCTGTTACTGTCCATTTTGTTATAATGTTCTGTTACAGCAAGTATTTATACATCTGCACATGAATAAATCAGATAGTTGATGTAAATTGCATTCTGATTCTGGTCTTCTTTTTCAGATGACATCTGGGAAGTCTAAAGTTTAACATAAAGCTTGAAATAATATCTAGCAATATCTCCCACTGTTAACAAACATGTACCAATGTTTAATGATTCCTTTGAAACTAGGCATCTGCACAAATAGAAGAAAGTTTAAAAACTATTTTACATTTCTTAAAAGTTTATGTTTGGAGAAAAGCTACTCTGGAATTTCTGTTATTTTCATAGGTTTCATAATCTGGGGGTTATTAATTATAAAGAAGAGAAGTACCATTCTTTTTTAATGCTTGTTTCACATCAAAACTTATAAGAAATTAGACAAGAGGTGCAACTCAAAATAATGCATCTGAATTCATGATTGTATTAAATTGTTTGTATTTAATGATATTAATGATATCTTTGTGTTACTTATCAAATTTGTCGATCTCTTTTTGACGTCATTAAAACTAACTGGTAGCTTTTAAGATAAGTGTAATACTGTTTAAAAGTGTTGATGGGCCTGTTATAAAAAATAATTTTGATATTTACATGCCTAAGAGAAATCAGATATTCCATTTTTGTTTACCTGCTACATATAAACATCAACTACAACTCCTAATTTGCCATTGTATTTCCACAACAATTAATGGCTTTGGAGAATAGCTTGACTCCCTCAAGTTATTCTCCAAAGTACCTGAAGATAGTACAAGAAGCAATGGATGGAAAATAATCAAAGACAAAAGAAACATAGAACTAAGGAGAAATTTTCTGACAATTAATTAATCAGTGGAACAACTTGCCTCCAGATGTTGTAAATGCTTCAAGACTGGAAGTTTTTAAGAAGAGGTTGGATAACCATTGTCTGAAATGGCATAGGGTTTCCTGCCTGAGCAGGGGGTTAACCGGACTAGAAGACCTCCAAGGTACCTTCCAACTCTGTTATTCTAGTCTAGTCTAGTCTAGTCTATTCACATATATGTATATTTCAGGTTGAATATTCATTTAATTTTTTTCAACATGCCTTCCTCATAATATTATGCGTAAAATGTAATACTTGCTCCTATTATGTCTTCTAAATGAAGTAATTAATTTTTCAACTTTTCAGGGTTAGAAGGATGTATCTTATTAGTACACTAACTACTCATGTGTTATAAATCAAGGATATATAGCTCTTCTCCAAGGGCCTAGATAATATATAGTATGCAACTACTGCATTTTTGCTATGTAAAACATCAATAAATTATACTGACTAATAAAATTGGTGAGAAGGTATTTCAATGACATGCTAGTACACATAAATTGTGATATCAACTTTTATTTCTATCTTCACAACAAATGTTTGCTGGGTTCACACTAGTATAAACTATGGTTTGTTTCATCAATATCTTTTGAACGAACCAAAACATAAACAAGGAACTAGAACATAAAGATAGCAGTAGCTCACATTCATGTAAATGCAAGTATATTTATCCTTCAGAACTTTGGCTGAATACATGAAAATTATAAAGAAAAAGAGATAGACATTATTTGCATTCCCCACATTCCTTATCCTGATGCAGTCTATCACAGCTAACTGCTTGAATTTCAATCTCACTGCTTTCTGAATATCTGTAAAAGTACCACAGTACAAATTAGCGTGTCAAAATCCAAGGAATGATAACATGATAAGTATATTAATATCAAACAAAAGGACTTTTAAGGGAACCTAAGTATATTATGAAATACAAAATGTAGATTCTTATGTATATTTTCAGTGTAATGCATTATTTTATCCATTATTAGTACAATTGGGTTTAAACCATGCTGTTTCCATATTTTTAGGTTCAACTAACATTTTATTTAAAAATGATTTTTAATTGTAAAGGACTTGAAGTGTGTGTATATGTGTGTGCTTTGCAATAATTTACAACATGATAAGGGAATAGTGGAACATTATAGTTTGCACTTATTTATTTTCCAGGAAAGATTTCTAATCCTGTAAAGTTTTGTACCAATCTTTAAAGTAATATTTGCTAGATGAGAAAGAGAGATGGCCTTACTTCAAAAATATGGCAAAAGTTCCGGCATTGCATTATTACAATAATTCCAGAAGCTTCTTTCCCAATGCTTCTTAAACTGGTCATATGATCATATGGGATCATGAGACAAGAAAACACTAAGGACAGCATCTCAAATCCAAGTGTCAAAGAAATAATTTTGATCTTGTCAGTAAGAAAATAATTTTAACATTGATTTCCATTTTCAGTCCAAATAGAGATAAAAAATAATTCTATGAAACATTTCTTGCTATACTAATAGAAAAATAATCTAATCATTGTAGAAGAAATTAATAGAGTGCTTAATTTGAATGTAGACAAATCAGTTCAAGAGGGAACAAAGAATGAAAATTTCCATGAAAGTCTTTCAGAATATGGACACATTGTCTGTGACACATGTCTGAAAATTCTAAAAGCAAGAGACAATTCTCCCCCCCTTTTTTCAACTAGACATCAAACATATCAAAAATTGACACATACTTAATTTCTAAAGCTCCTATACCATTTATTAAAGAAGTGAAGATCTGTCCAATGACATATACAGATCACAATCCAATCTTAATATAATAGTTTCAAAGAGAAAAACTCCTTTTAGATGGAGGGTGAATGACACATTACTACATTAAGAACACATGCTACTTCTCCTGGGATGTCAGAGATAACCATACAGGAAATAAATAAAATATATATGAGAAAAATATAATTCTCATAATACTCACAAAATCAGAAGAAAAAACACAAAATAGAAATCATAACTGGGAGGGGAAAAAATAAAAAGAACACATCCACAAAACCAATCTAAGATGGCAAGCACTGAAAGGGCTAAATTTTCTTTTAAAAAGTAAAACTCCAGAATAAGATAAAATAGGTTTTAAAAAACTGCTTTGAGGATGCAAATAAATATAGAAAAAATTTAACATATGAATCAGAAAAGAGAAAAGGCACTTCCAGTAATATGATAAATTGAAGATGTTCCTGTAGAAATGGGCCCAACATCATGGTTGAAATCCATAAAGAAGTTCCTGGCCCTTTGATCCAGCATTTGACATAGCAGCTGAGCACATTTTTTATAAGCTAACTTGCTTGCACAAATAGCCACTAAAGTATAATAATATTGTAATAACATGGGTATGAAGTAAATTCACCTCCTTGTGGTATACCCTGGATGGCATGACAGTGTGAACTAAATGAGCTAGCAACTGCTGGCAGCCGGATTACTTTCCTGGATCTCAAAAATATATGGCAACAAAAACAAAAATAAAAATTGGGCATTTTCAGGCCCAAATGACAAGAGATTGGAAATATTCAAATTTGCCAAATCAGTGTTGAAGGACTTAGCAGATCCAAGAGCCGTTATGTTTCCAAACTTTCATAGGACAGTAACACAAACATGACCATCCTCCAAAAAACCACATTGTGATGATCCGGGACTGGGCACAAAAGCAACATAGCCAGAGTGAAGGCTTAACTCCCTTTTATTGCTCCAACTTTTTCCTACAAAGTTCTCATAGTTCACTGTAAGTCCAAAAACAAATCCAAATACACATACACACACCTTCACTAGTTCCTGGATGCTGTGACTCCAGAGAAGCAGCAATTCTGAGAGCAAACACAGTTCAGGAAACTTGTTTCCAGAGAGTCCCCATCACACAGAGGGCTGTAGCACAACCCAAAGCAGAGTTGTGTTCTGAGTACTTGCCCACAGCCAGGCCAGGAAAGCAAGACAAGTCAAACCCAGGCAAAGCAAGGCTAAGCACAATAAGACAAGGTGGCAAGATG
Organism: Pseudonaja textilis; assembly: GCF_049901715.1. Lineage (NCBI taxonomy): Eukaryota > Metazoa > Chordata > Lepidosauria > Squamata > Elapidae > Pseudonaja > Pseudonaja textilis. The sequence continues at coordinate 30,942,761 of NC_142008.1, read as the reverse complement.
TCCACACAGCAAGCATAGCTGGAAAAAGGCAACACTTGTTCCCGGCAAGTGCCACACCCAATGGCGTCTCTTTAACCGAGTTGTTGGTTCACCCAGTGCTGATCTTGCCTTCTCTCCATCTTCCGTGCTTGAGGATCAGGTGGGGGAGGCAATTGCTCCTCCTGGGAGCTCCAGAGCTCCTCTACGCCACTGCCTTCCCTCTCTCCCTCCATCTCTTGGTCATCCTGAGCCCGTTCTCCATCACTGGCCATACCGAGGGCTGCCTTGTCCTGCTTCTCAGTTGCTTCTCCAGAGTCTGAGGAGCCATGCCATCCTCTTCTGCTGGCCTTCGGTCTTCCCTGGACTGAAGCTCTTATAGGGCCATGACACACACAGAAAGAGAAGAACAGCATCTTAGAAGCAAGATTCATGACTTGTTGGGAGCCACCTACCACCACAGCTTGGCTACGTATGTTAGAAGGAATATTTATAAAATTTATTGGTCACCCATCTTACCACTAGGTAAATCAGGGTGATTTACAGTTGCATATACAGTTAAAACATAAAAAGTTAAAATCAGACATTAAAACCAATGACAAATGGGGAGAGCAGGGGTGAAGTGGCGAAGTTTTTTTTTCTAAATTCACTACAGTCAGCACAATGATTTTGAGCTTAGAATATTCTGAACCTTGTATGTTTTGTGTATGTATGTATGTATGTATGTATGTATGTATGTATGTATATATATATATATATATATATATATATATATATATATATATATATATATATATATATATATATATATATATATATATATATATATATCTCCCTAGTACTGATATTGTAGGCCAAGAAGGCAAGTTAAATTATGCCCATGTTTGTTTGTTACTTTGTTTTACAAACATGAAAACAAGTTCAGGAAAGTTAAAATAGTTGTTCTGCTGTAGTAGCATAATTTGTTTCCTGGGCATTAAATGAGAATGCTGGGATTTTAATTTCACTAGTTGGTTTCCAGCATCTAGTATAATTAATTTTCTCTTACTTTGTTGCTATAGAATCATGTGGAAACTAATGGTGTAGAACCCCAAATTGTCAAGACCAAAATTAGCTTCTTCAATTCAGCAGTGAAGGAAAACTTTTCTATCTGTAAAGAAGCAGATTGCTTCTATTGTGTGGTGAATTCTTAGGGTTCTTTGCCTACTAGCTATTTTTGGTTTGGCTTTGATTGCCCAGGTCTAAAGCAACTCAATCTTCCCTTAATTTTTTTTTTATTAAAGGTAGTGTGCTATGATTAGAATGCAGTATTGCTGCCTAATTCTGCCCACAGCCTGAAATTCTATCCTTATGGAGTTCAAGGTGAACTCAATCTTCCAACCTTCCACAAAATGAGGACCAATTGTTGGGACAGTATGCAAATAATGCTTCTAGATTGTAAACTGGCCAGAGATGACTGTAAAGGGCTATGGAGCAGGATATACGCCTAAATCTATTGCTAAATGCTATAAAAAGTAAAGGGTAAATCATAAGATTTGTGGGAGGGGGTGAGAAGTAAAATATAAGCAAAAAAATAGAAAGTGCAGAAAAAGGAAAAAACAAAATATTTGAAAATTGGCTCAAATAAAACACTTTCCTATGGAGATACATGATTGTTTAGTTGCTTTAAAATAAGTAAATCAAATTCTTAAACTGTTTTAAAGTTTCTTAATTAAATTTTTTGACAACCTTTTTGCATTAAATTAGTTTTCAATGCTTTAAATTGTTATTAGATCCCATGATTCTATGGGTCATTGATTCAAAATTATTTTCTTGCATAAACTGAGAAATCAGAGGTGGCCAAACAAGCAGTGAGTGCAGGAACAACTTCTGCCAGCTTTCCTATTTATTTTTCTTGCATTTTGGGAGGAAATGTTAATCACATGACTGCAACTGACTTCAGCAGTGCAGCAGCTGGCCATATGGTAGTGTTAGAGCAGGTGTGTCAAACTGAATTTCTTTGAGGTCTGGATCAGTGCTATAGTTCTCCTCCATGGGCCAGGAGTGGGGAGACAGAATGCACACTTCCTGCAGGCCAAAATGGCTGTGTAGTACCCCAAGCCCTGTTTTGGTTGCCAGAAGCACTGTGAGCCTTTGCCATTTCCAGGCCCACCCTGCGGTCCAGATTTAAGCACCCCTCTGGCTGGATCTAGCCCGTGGGCCTTGAGCTGGACACTCCTATGTTAGAGGATCCACAATTCTCACAAATTTTGTTAGATCGGGTAGATCGGGTTCATAGAGACGTGAGGCTCCGAGTGAACAATCAGCTCTTTATTAAGGAATTTAGTTCTGAACAGAGATGCAGCTTGCGACGGCTCTTCATATAGAGCCAGCTCGTGGCTCGGTGGCCAATGACATCGCTTTGAATCTCCCGCGATCAGCTTGGCCAATTGTGGTAGATTCTTAGCACACCAATCAGGGCCGCTCAGTTAGCCACTCAGGTTGTGGTCCGTGTGGACCAATCGGATTTCAGGATTTGGAGAATGTTAATTAGAACATCTCTCCCCTCTTGGTTTCGTCTGACGTAGCGTGGTGACGTAGTCGCGCAGGTAGGCGGGGCTTTGTACTTGCCTAGTTGACATGCGCATTTCAGTAGGTGTCTTGTCATCGACTGGTTCGAACGGGCTCCGCGTCGCTCTCAAGCTCCTCAATGGAACCGCCTGGAATGGTGAGCCGGGCCCATTGCTGCAGCTCCCACCCGGTCTACCCGGGTCGGTCGAGTTGTCGGCTCTGCCGTTCCCGCCTGGTCTCTCCAGGCTGGTTGAGCTGGCTCAGCTGCTCCTTCCAGGCGAAGCTCCCATCTGCAACGGCTCGAGGTCTACTGGTGAGTATGGCTGGTTTATTGTTTGGTTTTGGCTTGTTCTGGTTGTGGGGTGGTCTGCCTGCGTTTTAGGCCTTTCCTCTTCCCTTTGTTCGGTGTTTGAGTCTTCCTCCCCTCCTGGTTTCTTCATTAGTATTTGTTTGTGGGGTGTTGGTGCTGTCAGCAGCTAGTCTTGACCGTAGCTGGTCGATGTGCCGCTTCCAGCTTTATCTGTCGGTGGGTCCCCTGTGAAGTTTTTTGCGTAGACGGTGTCTCCGATGTTAAATGTCCGGTGTCTACTGGATGAGCCTGGGGGTTTCTCCGGGTTGTACATGGGGTGCAACCGGTCTAGTGGGGACCTTAGTTTCCTGCTCATGAGTAGTTCTGCTGGGCTTTTATTTGTAGTTGTGCTAGGTGTGATTTGTTGTATGAGCAGCATTCTATTTATTTTTTCCTGTATATTGACGGTTTCTATTTTTTGGATGGTTTTTTTTGTGTACTGGACCATTCTCTCTGCCCACCCATTCGCCGCCAGATGAGTGGGCGAGATTAAGGCATGCCTTATACCTCGTTCGGCCAGGTATTTTTCGAATGCTAGTGGTGTGAACTGTGGTCCATTCTCTGACACTAGCACATCTGGTAACCCCTGTGTGGTGAAAAGTTTATTCAGTTTTTTAATGACGGCCTCCATTGTTGTGGTTTTTATGGTACTTACTTCCAGCCAGTTGGAGTAAGCATCTACGGTGACCAGGAATGTGTGTCCTTGGTGGGCCTGGCAAAATCTATGTGGATTCGTGACCAGGGGCCTCTAGGGGTTTCCCATTCCAAGACTGGTGCGGCGGGGTGGGGGTGGGGGTGGGGTGGATCATGTTTCCTGGCATCTCTTGCATGCGGCTACCCATATCTCAATCTGTTTGTCCATCCCTGGCCACCAAACATAACTTCTGGCCAGGGCTTTCATCTTGATGATGCCCAGGTGCCCCTCATGAAGCATGGTTAGTACCCTTTTTTGTAAAGTTTCTGGTATCACCACCTGGTCTCCCCAAAGTATACACCCCTTCTGTGAGAAAAGTCCGGTTTGCCAGTTCCTGAAGGCTTTGAAGTGTTCGTAGCTGTCGCTTTCTGGCCACCCTCTCTCCACCCAGCTCAAGACTCGCGCCAGCCGCTTGTCTTTATTTGTTTCTCGGGCAATGTCTGGTGCGGTCAGGAGTGGGTTGGTTAGTCTCTATTTGCAGGTTGTTGTGGATGCTGGGTCGTCCTCCAGGTCTGGAAGGGGGGATCGGCTCAGTGCGTCTGTGTGAAAACTGTCCTTACCGGGCCGGTGTGTCAGCTGGTAGCTGTAGGCGGCATGGAACTCGGACCACCTCGTCATCCTGGGTGACAGGATGTTCAGGGTGGCCTTGTCCCCTGCCAGTATCCCTAGTACAGGTTGGTGATCTGTAATGATTGAAAAGGTCCTACCATAGAGATACTCGTGGAACCTTTTCACTCCGGAGATGACTGCCAGGGCTTCCTTGTCCAGCTGGCTATAATTCCTCTCCAGGTTGGACAGTGTTCTCGAGAAGAAGGCGATGGGTGCTTCCTTCCCGTCTGGTAACGTGTGGCTGAGGATCGCCCTGACGCCAAAGGGCAATGCGTCGCAGGTTACCGTCAGCAGCAGGGTTTCGCTATACTGGATGAGGACTGCGTCTGACGTTAGTAGGTTTTTTGTCTGTTGAAACACGTTTTCCTCCCACTTCCCCCAGGTCCAGGCAGCTGTTTTATCCAACAGCCTATGCAAAGGTTCTACCGCCTTTTGGGGTAGGAAAACGTTATAGAAGTTAATAAGTCCCCAAAACGCCTGCAGTTCTGCCTTACTCTTAGGTGTGGGGACTTCTTTGATGGCTCTAAGTTTTTTTTCGGTGGGGTGGATTCCGTGTCAGTCTAGGAGGTACCCTAAGAATTCAACCCTCTTGGTGCAGAGTTGGCATTTTCCTTTTTTAACTTTAAGGCCAGAGTCTTTGAATTTCTGCAGTACCGCCCTTAGGAGGTTTTCCAATTGTTCTTTGTTGGTGGCTGGTACCAACACGTCATCAAAGTAGGGCACTACTCCTTTTATTCCCTGGAGGAGTCTTTCCATGCGGCTCTGGAAGACTCCTGGCACGACGTTGACTCCGAATTGGAGTCAGTTGCATCGGAAAGCCCCCCGGTGTGTTACAATTGTTTGTGCCTCAGCGGTTTCGGCGTCGACCGGCAGTTGCTGGTAGGCTTGAGCCAGGTCAAGCTTCGCAAAGACCCGGCCTCCTCCCAGTGAATGCAGGAGGTGCTGTACCACTGGGACGGGGTAGGCACTTTGTTGCAGGGCATGGTTGAGGGTAGCCTTATAGTCACCACAGATTCTTATGGAGCCATCCGGTTTGATGGAGGTGATTATGGGTGTTTCCCAGCAGGCATGGTCAATTGGCTCCAAGACCCTTTGCACGATGAGCTTGTCTAGCTGCTCATCGATTTTGGGCTTGAGCACAAATGGCACTCACCGCGGCTTAAGGCGAATTGGGGCAACATTTGGGTTGAGGTTGAAGGAGATTGGGACCCTCGGTACTTGCCTAGGGTGTTATCGAAGACCTCCTGGAAGTCCCTCACAAGCGCCGCTTCCCAGTCCACCTTGTTGGTGTGGTGAATGCCCGTCACCTTGATTCCTAGCGGGGAGAACCATTGCAGTCCGAGCAGGCTGGGGCGGTCTTTGTCCACGATCATGAGTGGCAGTACCTCGGTGTGGTCTTTGAAAGTGATTTTAAAATGTCCGATGCTGACTACAGGGATGCGATTTCCCTGATAGTCCTTCAGGGTCAGCTTCTGGTCGTCCAGTTCACGGCGGCAGATGGTAGGCACCAGGTGTTTGATTGTGTGCCAGGAAACCATGGAGAGGTAGGATCCGGAGTCCACCTCCATTTCACATGTTTGGCCCTCGATGCCTACCTCCACAGGTACCTTCCGGGTGTCGATGGTTGAGGAGTGGCCAATGATGACTCTCTGGTGGGTTTCCTCTCTCCGCTGTGCCTCGCTGAGTCATCTGTTCTGGCCGCTGTGGCTCCATTGGCTCTCGGCTTGGCGGTCTTGGTTCCTGGGGGGTGCCGTCTCATTGCCGGGGGCTGCTGCCTTGTCACTGGGGGCTGTAGTTCCGCTTATTCCGGCATACTTTGGCGATGTGCCCTTGCTTCTCGCAATGCCGGCAGATGGCATTGAGGAAATGGCATTTGGAGCAGGGGTGATCGCCGCTGCAGCCGGCACAATGGAACCCCGACTTAGGTCCCCTCCAGTCCCGCCGATCGCGTTCCGCCTGGAGCCGGTGGATCTCTTCTTCCTTGTCATCGGTGTCGGAGCAGAAATCGACATCGCCGTTGTGGGTGGTAGTCACCCGATGGCTGGTCTCCACGTGTCGCTCCGGTGCAGGGGTTGTCTCGATGGCCACCGGTCGATCTGCCGCGTTCGCTTGCCTCATCCGGGCCGCCGATTTGCGGGTGGCCTCAGCTGCAGTTGCCTCCATGAGGGTGTCGGCAAGGGAGATGTCACCCTTGGCCATCAGCCTGTTTTGTAGAACAGGGTCTCTGAGTCCGAGAACAACTCGGTCTCGCAGGGCTTCGTCCAACTCGGTAAACCCACACAGGGCTCCAAGTTCCCTCAGCTGCGCCACAAAGTTGCTGATGACTTCGCCCTCGTGCTGGTCTTGTCAGTAGAAGTCATGCCTTCGGATGAGGGTGGGCACGGCAGGGGCATAATGGTTTCACAGGATGGGCTCGAGGTCGGCCCAGTCCATTTCCTTTACGTCGGCAGGCTTTGCCAACGCTTTAGACATCTTGAACACTGCGAGCCTGCAGTGTGTCAAGAACACGGCCCGCTTTTCTCTGCCTGTTGGCATCCTTAAGGTTGCTGCACTCCAGGAACATCTGGAACCGGTCACTGTAGGATTCCGAATCCTCAGAAGCCGGGTTGAAGGGTGTGGGTGGCGAGGTGCTGCTGGCCATCTTGCCGGTCGTTTCGCGCCATTTGCCACGTGCTTGTTGGTCTCTCGTCTCACGATCCCACCCTCATCACCAGTGTTAGATCGGGTAGATCGGGTTCATAGAGATGCGAGGCTCTGAGTGAACAATCAGCTCTTTATTAAGGAATTTAGTTCTGAACAGAGATGCGGCTTGCGGAGGCTCTTCATATAGAGCCAGCTCGTGGCTCGGCGGCCAATAACATCGCTTTGAATCTCCCGCGATCAGCTTGGCCAATTGTGGTAGATTCTTAGCACACCAATCAGGGACGCTCAGTTAGCCACTCAGGTTGTGGTCCGTGTGGACCAATCGGATTTCAGGATTAGGAGTATGTTAATATAGAACATCTCTCCCCTCTTGGTTTCGTCTGACGTTGCGTGGTGACGTAGTCGCGCAGGTAGGCGGGGCTTCGTACTTGCCTAGTTGACTTGCGCGTTTCAGTAGGTCTCTTGTCATCGACTGGTTCGAACGGGCTCCGCGTCGCTCTCAAGCTCCTCAATGGAACCGCCTGGAATGGTGAGCCGGGCCCATTGCTGCAGCTCCCACCCGGTCTACCCGGGTCGGTCGAGTTGTCGGCTCCGCCGTTCCCGCCTGGTCTCTCCAGGCTGGTTGAGCTGGCTCGACGGCCAATGACATCGTTTTGAATCTCTCGCGATCAGCTCGTCCAATCGCGGTAGATTCTTAGCGCACCAATCATGGCCGCTCAGTTAGCCACTCAGGTTGTGGTCTGTGTGGACCAATCGGATTTCAGGATTTGGAGAATGTTAATATAGAACAAATTTCAATTCCACAAGAGTAATGGATCCTCAATTTTGGATCTGAAGCATGTGGATCAGGGTGGGATTCAAAAATTTTAACAACCGGTTCTGTGGCCATGGCTTAGGTGGTGGGCATGGCTTGGTGGTCATGTGACTGGGTGAACATGGCTTGGTGGTCATGCTATTGGCTAGGTGTAGCCAATTCAACATCACTAACATTGAAGCATGCATCTCCTCGCCTGGCCTCTCATGACTGTGGGGATGCTGCAACAGTCGTAAGTATGAAAAATGGTCATAAGTCACTTTTGTCACTGCCATTGTAACTTTCAATGGTCACTCCACACAAGCAAAGTACCAGCAAAGGAGGGGGGAAAAACTCCAGAGAGGTTCCTGCGACAGGAAGTCGAGTCCTTCCAAGAATGTAATAAGGGTTAACAGAGAGGCAGTTTCTGTAAGCAACATCAGAATGTTTCCTTCCTGCCTTCCTTACAGGATTAGGCCAGTAATTTCTTCTAACAACTGGTTCTCCAAACTGCTTAGAATGTTAACAACCGGTTCTAGCGAATAGGTGCAAACTGGTAGAATCCCACCCCTGATGTGGATTCAAATATTGTTCTCCTCTGATAAAATAGAAAATTGTAGTAGTAGTATAAATTAATTGTAATAGTATAAATTAATCAAATAGCTTGATTCTGGTGGCACAGTGGTTAGAGTGCAGTACTGCAGGCTACTTCTGCTGACTACCGGCTGCCAGCCATTTGGCAATTCAAATCTCACCAGGTTCAAAGTTGACTCAGCCTTTCATCCTTCTGAGGTGGGTAAAATGAGGGCCCAAATTGTTGGGAGCAATATGTTGACTCTGTAAACTGCTTAGAGAGTACTGTAACGCACTGTAAAACAGTATATAAGTCTAAGTGCTATTGCTATTGATTGCTCTGCTGCATGGAATAAGCCCTGGTTGCTGTAAGTTTCCTGTTTCTTCCATGGTCCCTGGTGCTCCAACTCATGAGAAAACCATAGAATCTCCTTGAATCTTGTGATTTCCCTCATTAGGAGCAGCCTTTCAGAGCACAAAAGGACTATCTCCTGGCCTCTCATGTCTTTGGCTTAAAGCCCAGCATTGTCTTCAGTATTTGCAGAGATACATTTTTCTCTCACTTTGAAGCCAAATAATTCATACTGTTCCTGTTATGTCCTGAGGACTCAAGGAGTTCTCACTCAGGTCCACTCACTTTGTGTGGGCGTTATTCCCCCATTCCCATTGGTCAGTTTTCCCAGCAGCCAGCTATAAAAGCAGGCTCGGGGTCCAACTGGCTGCTGATTGCTGCGAGCCAGTTCCAGGCTTGGCAAGCACGGTCAGCCCTTTATTTGTAAATAAAGTACTGTTGCACTCATGCTCTGGTTCAGCCTCTCATTGCTCAAACTTAACACTGGCGACGAGGATGGGATGGCTACCAGAAGCACCTTGCAACCGCTGAGTCACTAGCCACCGATCTACAGCCCAGAGAGAGCGATCGGCTGGCAACAAGGGAAACGCTGATCCGCAGCCAGAGAGAGCGGTCAGCTAGCGAAACGAGCGATCAAAAAGAGCAAACGCAGATCCGCAGCCAGAGAAAGCGGTCTGAGTCAAATAGTTAGAAGCGCCTGTAGCCGCTTGTTAGCCTCGCCACGGGAAAGTGAAGCGCTGCAGCCGCAGCCGCTTTGCATTTGGCGCAAATTCAAACGGGTGTCATTTGAATTTCGAGCCAGTAGGAATCACAGCACAGCGCTGTAGAGAGTCACTAACGCCCACTTTTTTTGGCGCGAATCAAGACACTCCAACGGCTAGCAGCCAACGTGGTAACCCAGAGAGAGAGAAAGAGAGGGTAGCAAAAACCTCTCCAGAGCTGATATCACTAGTAACTCACGAGCGTCATAGTCCCAGAGAGATTTCTCCCGCAGGTAGCCCAGCCGTTCCAGCACCATGAGTTCCAATCCAGTATTCCCGGCGTTTAAACCAGACGAAGAGAAGTGGGAATCGTATAAGAACCGCTTTCAATCATTACATCGATGCGGTCGGCCTGTCGGATGCGGGAGAGCATCGGAAAAATCCTATTTCCTAATCTACATGAGCCACCGCTTACGATACCGCTGCAGCACTCGTGGCGCCGAGAATTAAAAACGCCCGTGGTCCGGAGTTGCTTGAGATCCTCACAAACCACTACGCCCCAGGCCTTCACAAATCGCCAGGAGGTTCACGCTCCGAATGAGGAAGCAATCAAGTAAGGAGACCATCAACCAATATATGGCGCCTCAGAACAGCAGCCCTGCACTGCGGGTTTGGAACATACCTGGAGGACATGCTCCTCGATCAATTGGTTTGTGGGGTCAAGGATCTCAACCTACAGAGGCGACTGCTAGCTAAAAAGACCTCAACCTCGCGCAAGCGGTAGAGGAGGCCCTAGCAGCCGAGCTAGCAACGAACTCAGCCACCAAATTCAGGGCCCAAGCGCCAAGCTAGCAGCGTTCCCAGTCCATTCCGAAGAGGTGGAAGCGGAGGAAGGCCACAACGATGAGAACGATGTCCATCGCCTCACCAATGACAGACGGTCGCAGGTAGGGCCAAACAAGAATACACCGTCCACCCAAGCACATCACCCTGTGCCTAGCCTGTGGGGGATCACATCAAAGGGCCACCTGCAAGTTTAAAGGAGCCGCTTGCAACAACTGCCATAAGAGGGGGCACATTGCAGAGTCTGCTGCCCCCAAAGCGCTGCACAAAGACCCCCGTCCTCGCACTCGGGACCACAGAGGCAAGTATTAAACTGTCGCACGCACCGCCTTGCCAGGCGCACTTGCCACTCTGTTAGTAAAATTTCTCTCTCTGTTTCCCTAGAAGGTAAACCGTGCACATGGAGGTTGACACAGGGTCAGCGCCTCAATAATCTCGTGGAACACCCTCAAGAGACTCCACCCCAGCCTATCTACTACCCGGCTTCAGAGATGCCAGTTCGGTCTGAAGGACTACCAGGGGAAGGCCATTCCCGTGATCGGCAGAGGCAAGTTCTTTGTCAGTTTTAGAGCTTTTAAAGGCCACCTACCTCTAGTGGTAGTTAACGGCAATCTACCCACCTTATTGGGGCTCGATTGGTTTCCCACCTCGGCCTAGGGTTAACAGGAGTCCATGCTGTCTCAACCTCAGACACTGACTCCTTATTCGCTGACTACGCAGATGTGTTCAGCGAGGAGCTGGGGTGTTATAATGGAACCCCCATCTCGCTCACCGTTGACCCCAGGCAGTCCCAATCAGATTAAAACCACGTAGAGTTCCATTTGCTATTCACCAAAACTAGACGCTGAATTGATAAACTACTAAAACAAGGGGTCATTGAGCCAACAGATTTCGCCAAGTGGGAGACGCCCATTGTCACACCCTCAAAAAGATGGGTAGCCTGAGAATTTGCTCGACTACAAGACAACAATCAATAAATATTTACAAGTTAGCGCCTACCCTGCGCCCGCCATTCAGCACTTATTGCACACATTCGAACCGGCAGTATTTTTGCTAAATTGGACATGTCTCAAGATATCAACAGTTCCCTGTTGATAACCAAACAGCGAACTTCAGACCATCGCCACCACAGGGGTGCCTTCCGATGCAAGCGCCTCCACCTTCATGGAAGTTGCCCGGTATTTTTCAATCCTCATGGAGCGGATTTTACAGGGCCTCCTGGTGTAGTACCCTACTGACGACATCTTGGTCTCGCCAGGGACAGACCCCAACTCTTCCAGAGAGTGCGAGCAGTGTTAGAGAGGTTCAGACAGCATGGCCTCAAGTTAAAAAAAGAAAAATGCGCCATTGCCACTAGACAGGTGGACTTTCTGGGTTATAAAATTGACGCCTCTGGCATTCACCCCTGGAGTCCAAGGTCAGGGCGATCCACTAAGCTCCCACACCGACCTCCAAAACGGAGCTACAAGCTTTCTTGGGACTCCTAAACTTTTATGCATCCTTTTGCCCCATAAAGCCTCAGTAGCCGAACCCCACACAGATTACTAGACAAAAAGTCACCGTGGCACTGGGGGCACAAAGAAGACCAGGCGTTTAACGCCAAATCACTACTTACGCCAGAGGCAGTGCTCATCCAATTCGACCCCAACCTTCCTTTAGTACTAGCAGCAGACGCATCCCCTTTTGGAATTGGGGCGGTCCTTAGTCACCGACTCGCCAATGGCGCCGAGGCCCCCATCGCTTTTTCTCCAGGACGCCTCGGCCACGGAGCGAAATTACAGCCAAATAGACAAGGAAGCCCTAGCAGCTGTTGCAGCCGTGAAAAAGTTTCACGAATTCCTTTTTGGCCACTTCTTTCGAACTGGTCACCGACCATAAGCCCTCCTGGGCCTACTGGCCGGCGACAAACAGACACCTCAAGTCCTCTCCCCTCGGATGACAAGGTGGACGCTTTTCCTAGCGCCTACTCATACAAACTTATCCACCGCCCGGCAAAACTCTATCCCACGCTGACGCACTCAGTCGCTGCCCCTTACCCGCTCCGGCTGAAGACCCAGCTCCTGTCAATGCCATTTTTGAAATCACCCAGTTGGACCTGCCCATCACCGCCCTTGACATCGCCGCCAAACCAAGGCAGACCAAACGCTCGCCCAGGTGCTCGACTGGGTGAGGAGGGGGTGGCCGGGAGGCAATGTTGATAACAAATTCGCACCCTTTAAGACTCGCATGCAGGAGCTGTCCAGTTTGCAGGGTTGTCTACTGTGGGGCACTCGAGTGGTCATCCCGACTCGCTGCATACCCGAGTCCTGGAAGCGCTGTAACGAGGGACACCCCGGCATTGTGAGAATGAAGGCGTTGGCACGCAGCCACGTGTGGTGGCCGGGTCTAGACGAGGACATTGTCAATTGGGTAAGTTCCTGCAGCATTTGCCAGGAATCCCGTCCTGCTCCCCCATCGCCACCCCTACCAGATGGGAGAGCGCCAGCGCCCTTGGTCTAGAATCCATATCGATCTGGCCGCCCTCGCATGGAAAGATGTTCCTAGTGGTCGTGGACGCTTATTCCAAGTGGATAGACGTGGCGCAGCTATCCACGACCACCACACTAGCAATCACCAACGTGTTAACGCGCCTGTTCGCTACCCATGGACTACCCGACTCCTTGGTCTCCGATAATGGCCCACAGTTCGCATCAGTAGAATTCAGCCGCTTTTGCAGCCAACCTAGGCATTCGCCACATTTTCACAGCCCCATTTCACCCTGCAGAGTAATGGGTTGGCTGAAAGGGCCGCCAGGACCACCAAAGAGGCCCTCGCTAGGTTTGGCAGAGATGACTGGCACCACAAACTCTCACGGTTCCTGATGAGCCAGCACTCAACCCCTGTGCAGTCACCAATAAGTCCCCAGCGGAACTTCTGATGGGCCGGCGCCTGAGGACTGTATTAGATAGACTGCACCCACAATACTGCCTTGACTCTCCCTCGCCCACTTCGGGGGTTAGACATTTTATGTTACAGGAGCCGATATTCGCAAGGAATTTCGCTGGGACCCACTTTGATTCCGGCGAGGTCATCGCCGCCACCGGGCCGAGATCATATAGAGTCAGGCTGGAGGATGGTCGCGCCTGGAGGAGACACATAGACCAACTCAGAAGGCGCCTCAGCAACCTCGCAAACAAGAATCCAGAGTCTCCAGTCAAGGGGAACCGTCCCATCCGCCACCCAGCCACACCGCACCCAGTGACCAGTCTGTGCCAGCGGTCGCCCGGTCAGCCCAAACTCGGACAACAGCGCCCAGAGAGTTGATCAACCGGATCCAACCCACGAGAGAGTTTGACTCCAGAAACCAACCCGGTGGTTTCCGAGGATGCCCAGTCCAGAGAGAGTGTTGGCCTATGCCAGCTCAACAGACTGATACCGAACAGTGACAATGTTCCCGAAGCGCCGCTCCGGGCGCCAACACAAACCCCCATCTACCAAGGACTATGCAATCTGGGGGAAGGGTGTTATGTCCTGAGGACTCAAGGAGTTCTCACTCAGACCACTCACTTTGTGTGGGCGTTATTCCCCATTCCCATTGGTCAAGTTCTCCCCAGTCCAGCTATAAAAGCAGGCTGCGGGGTCCAACTGGCTGCTGATTGCTGTGAGCCAGTTCCAGGCTTGGCAAGCACGGTCAGCCCTTTATTTGTAAAATAAAGTACTGCACTCATGCTCTGGTTCAGCCTCTCATTGCTCAAACTTAACAGTTCCCCTTCTTCTCCTTTTCTTTCTCCTCCACCAATGATTTTATCAGTTTTGTTACAACTTAGTAATACTTCATTTTTTTTTCAACAAAATACCGTTGACAAAAACAAATCTGCCTTCTTTTAATAATTATTTTTCTGATATGAGCATGTCAATAAGTCAATAAAGCTGTGAGGAAAATACTTGTCACATACATGATTGTGTATAGAGCATTAGGCAATATCAGTGTTTTGAGTGCTTGCATATGACTGGTTATAGAAGTTCCACATCAAAATAATTATTTTTCCTATAAATGAATGAATCCGAGCTATCAGTTTGCCTCTCTGTCATGTCTTGACTAAACAGAAAATGCTTTAAAAGCCTTTTGTGAACTAGTACTACACAATAATTGCAATGGTATTTTCTTCTGCCCAAAATAGATTTTAATTCCTATAGTTAGAAGGATTTGTCTCTTTTAGTCTTGATCTCTCTATAGACAAGGCCTAAAGAAGACAAGGATTCAGCCCAATAATCCTTTCTCCTTTTGTGTGTCTTGTTTTCACATCATTTGCAGATTTTATGAGTTTTCCTGATCGCAGGAACAGCAGATGGCCTATTACTTCCATCCACAGTTTTTTTAGACAGCTTTATGCATCAGGTTTGAATAGAAGGTCCCTATTCATGGAACAAATAAAAGGCTCTATTTATGGAACAAAGATCTGATATACCCATATTAACAAATCAATGGTTAAGAATTTGAAAGGATTTTAAATGTGTTTGTTATAACCTGTTTAGATTATGAAAATAAAATATGCACCCCATTTTAATTGGGATGCCCATGAAATGTGCAAAAAAGGATTGATTGTCAACTTAATAATGTTGGAAATGCAAATGATAATGCGCAAGTTACATATGGTATAGTATTTACTTCACTGTTATTTGATAATGTGATTTTGGAAAAAGCACTCTGATTAAAAAATGTAAATGTAATTTTTAATTCTATTCCTTAAATTGAAATGTTTAAATATGTGAAGAATTATAGTATTATCATATATGAAATATGCTGAAACAAATTATTGATTTATGAAAAATAGTTCATCCTGAATTTATGTTTGTTGTCTGCTGTTGAAGTGATTGTACATTGACATAATAGAATTTCTGTTTTGTTGTTTAAAATACTGCCTGCTCTTTGGTCATTTATTAATTAACATTAAAGACATAATGACATGGTTATATTATATAACAAAGGTTTAAGTTATGCTTTAAAATCAAGTTTATGATTCTTACAAAAGTTAAAGATATGTTTTGTAGTTTCTTTGGATTTACTTTTCTGTATTTTTTTCTTCTTTCTTATGTACTAATAGGAATGTCCTTTTCATTGGCAACGTAACTTTTAAGAAGAAAGAATATAAGAAATAAGGAAAGTAATTGTCAGTACTTTTCACATAACTATTTATCACACAATTTGCTCACCATGGTCTTTCTTTTCAGACTTAGTTCAGATTTAGTTGTGAAATTATGCTCAAAAAAATTCTGAAAAACCAAATAACAAGAGACTTCTCTTCTCTTTAGACAATAGACCCTTTCATATCAAAGTTAACAAAATTTTATAATTACAAAACTCCATATTTTTATTATTAAAGGTTAAATTGAGAGTAGTTATGTTCTGACAACCATAAACAGATTGAAAACCTTCAGCACTACCACCTTCTCAATATCCAAGATCTTTTTTGTAGCGTTTGTAATGGACTAACCGCAGTCTTCCCTCTGGTTCATGTTTCTAGCGGGAACATGGACCGTTCTTATTGGCTGATGTTGTTTGACAGCTGGCTATAAAAGGAGCTGTCAAACGGCATCAGCTGTTGCCGCCAGCTGACTGCCCTGTTAGCCCGGCAGCCGCGGCAACTCTTTATTCTGGCAATAGAGTTACAGTTGAAGTTCACTCCGAGTTTTGCCTCATTTTATTACCGCCGCTCTACAACATCTTTAATGTGACTTCAGCAGTTGTTTGTCTTTGAAATTCACTAATATATCTGTTTTATAACTCTTTAATCACCAATGAAATTAACACATGAAAACTATTAAAACAAGAGAAGAGAAGAGGAAATAATATCAGAACCAAAATTCTTCATCAATCAGTAATTCCAACCACAAAGAAGGATGGATATTTATTGTGTAATAAAGTTAGGGATACTGGATTTTCAAGCTGATTCACAAATACCAACTCAGCATTAATATTTCATGTTCACATTAGGGATTTGCATATTCAAGATCATGTAAGTTATCATAAAATAATTCAAGCCTAAGAATCATCAATCGAATTTATTCCAGATACAAAGAAATTAAATGGCCTACCCTAAAAGAGAGAGTGCTTATATGTATTTGTTTATAATTCTGTGTTGGCAACCAAAAGAAAAAGGAAATATCAACATTGGAACAACCAAACAATCAAGACAATAAGATTCAATCAGAAAAATTTCAAAGATACTGAACTGAACCAGAGCTACTGAACCAGCAATTATTCTGGTTTTTTTTTCTACAGACAAATGAAAAATATAGCTTTGGGGATACATATGTTGTACCTTTGGGTACTGGCATTACTGTATTTCAAGGTAGTTGAGATATATGAACCCATCACTGAGCCAAATTGATTTAGTGGCAATAATTCCCACTGTTTCCCTTGAGCTCCTTTTTTTTCCCTGACATCTATGAAAAATCCAGTTATGTTATACAACTCTTTCTCCAAGTAATAGAAAATCTCTAACTAGAAATTATTTATTTATATGCATTTGTTATGGCACTTTGAAGATTTTGCTTCCAGTTGATATTATACTCTGTTATAAGCAAGTCAACTACACCCCAGACAACTATAGCCCAACTAGACAGCTATTGATTTTTCAACAGTGAAAATCTCACACTCTCCACGTATATAATTTCTTGTTAATTTTGTATAGTTTGTGAATAAATTTGCTCATTGTGATAGGTGCTGTATACCTCGTTGAATCCCATGTTAAATGAAACAATGGGATCTGATGAAGCTTTCAGTCACAATTAATTAGTCCAGTAAGGAGATTTGCTTTTGGCAGTTACTCTATTCAATGTCATAGCACAATTTCCATTTTTATATTTACCCTACAAGAAGCTTTGCCCAGCTGGGTTTCATGAAAAGAATATTTCTTCTCCAGATCTTTCTAACAAAAATATACAGCAATTTCAAAAATGACACCAGGATATTTGAGGAAGAGATTGGGAGAGGAATAGCAGGTGTCTGAAATTTGTGTTTATGCCAAATATTTCCTTCCTTAGTTATATTATTTAGAGCAATCTTATATCAAGCAAGTTTCCAACTTAGCCCTAAAATAGTAGATGAGGATAAAAGATTCATGAAGCCCCCTATTATGCAACGCTGATTCATTTTGGAAATGAAATGTTTATAACCCAAGAAATAACTTACAGGCAAGATATATATATCAGCAATTAATGTAATTATCATAAAGAAAATCAGTAATAGTATATCTATCTAGCCATCATCTAGTTTGGGGTGTCAAACTCGCAGCAGTGGGCCAGATCACGGGTGGGATTCAATTTTTTTAACAACTGGTTCTGTGGGCGTGGCTTAGTTGGTGGACGTGGCTTGGTGGTAATGTGACTGGCTGGGCCTGGCCAACTCAACATTACTCACATTGAGGCATGCATCTTCTCGCCTGGCCTCTCGTGACTGTGGGGATGCTGCAATAGTCGTAAGTCTGACAAATGGTTATAAGTCATTTTTTTCAGTGCCATTGTAACTTTGGATGGTCACTTCACGCAAGCAAAGTACTAGGAAAGGTGGGGGGAAAAAACTCCAGGGTTAATGGAAAGGTAGTTTCTGTAAGCAACACCAGAATGTTTCCTTCCTGCCTTCCTTACAGGATCAGGCCATTAATTTCTTCTAACAACCAGTTCTCCAGACTGGTTAGAATGTTAACAACCAGTTCTAGAGAATAGGTGCGAACTGGTAGAATCCCACCCCTGGGTCAGATGCATTATGTACTGGCCCTGACCCCAACCTGGTTTAGCAAAAGGGGAAAAAGTCCCAATATATCACATGATGCCACTGTGACAATGCAAGTTTGACACCTCTGATCTAGTTATACAAACACACACATATACACACACAACAAGAACTTATAATGCATATTTGTAATACTAATAAATTTGTTCCACTTTCAACCAAGTTTGAATATTGGTGTAACTTGATCAAGTCTGGTGAATTAAAGATTCTTTGGTTCTAAGGATTTATAGTTTCAAAGTTAAAGATAATTCTTTATTGCTACAGAATAAAGTTGCAAGTTAAGCATGTAGTAAGACATGAACAACTTGGTTGAACAGAACATGCCTGGCATTTTCCTTTAATATATAAAAATTCCATCAACTTGTTTATATTCACCTAGTTACTAAACTCAGCTGAAGCAAGTTACATATGAGATTTAAATAAGGTCATTTGTCTTCCTTCTGTCCTTCAAAAACTTGCTACCATTTATAGGATCTGAATCAGAAATCATAGTTTTTCCATGTCTAATAGTATTGCCCGTTATTTTCTCTTTTCTTCTAGAGGTGTGACTTGTACCTGTGAACAACACCTTTGAAAGGGGATTCTTTTGATGTCATTAGCTTCAGCACTTTTCTCCCAACTGACTGTGCTCTATTTAGAAAGAGAGAGGGAGGGAGGGAAGGAGGGAGGAAGGAAAAAAGAAAGAAAGAAAGAAAGAAAGAAAGAAAGAAAGAAAGAAAGAAAGAAAGAAAGAAAGAAAGAAAGAAAGAAAGAAAGAAAGAAAGAAAAAGAGACAAAGACCATATAATTGTGCTTTTGGTTGGTTTGTTTTATGAAAACCAATCCTGCATGCCTTCATTCTGTAAGGTTAATAAGTATTACCTGGTTTTTCTTTACTCAGATTGTAACGTATATTTTAAGATATATCTTTGCTGGCCTGCTTCAGACTGTAAAATGTTTTTGCTCAGTCTGCTAGGGAGGACTGAGTGAAGAAGAAAGATGATGGGAGAAAAGAGAGAGGGTGTATGGAAGAAGGATAAAATACTAAATATATTCACGATTATTGAAATTATCATAAACCAAAGTGCTCTAAAATGCCACTATGCACAAAATAATGCCCACTATTTAGAAAAGATTGTGGCCCCATTGAAGAGTTTATTATTTTACCAGTGTTCTTCTTCTCTTTAATTAATTAATAGACAACAGAAGTTTGATGAACAATTAACTATTGTTAAAAGATTTGCTGACAAACCTGCTGAATCAAAAGATATATTTAAAATGTGTTCATATACATAATCCTGCTCTTTATAGAACTGTGACATTTTCTGAGCCTCCCTAAGCTTACTTTGGACTAAGATCCCATTGATTCATTTTTACACTTGTGAAAGATATGGTAATTCACCACAGTATACTGTTCTGATGTGGAAAATCAATATTAGCCATTCACAGCATCCCTTTAGGGGATCCCGTTAATAGTTATTTATGATCCTTTGTTGCTTCTGACACAGCAGTACTGATTTTCACTGAACATGCTTTTAATTAACTCACAAATCAATAACATCCACCAAAATAAACTTAGCAACTGTGCAAGTGGTGAGATAATTTTGTTATATTTAGAGAAATTTACCATTTGCAGGAGTTGAAACCAAAAGCTGTTCAAGCTCAAAAACACTTTTTTTTAATGAGGGAGGTTAGTTTGCTGGTTCATTAGTTGATAAGTTGGTTGTTTGCAGGTTCACAGATTTCCATCTTTTTTTAAACTAATAGCAATAACTATAGCACTTATATTGCTTCACAGTGCTTTTACAGCCCTCTCTGAGTGATTTTACAGAGTCAGCATATTGCCCCAACAATCTGGGTTTTCGTTTTACCCACCTCAGAAAGATGGAAGGCTGAGTCAACCTTGAGCCTGGTGAGATTTGAATTGCCAAATTGCTGGCAGCTAGCAGTCAGCAGAAGTAGCCTGCAGTACTGCACTCTAAGCACTGTACTACTGGTCTAATAGAACAGAGAATCTATCTCTTTTGGTTGAGTAAAAATATTAATATAGAAGCAAATATTACCTTTGGGGTCAGAAATTTTAATACGATTTATTTCTTCATCAGAAGGCTAATTAAGGGACATAACAGCCTGTGTAGAAGAGAAATAATACTAACAGGATGTCATCTCAACCTAAAAGTCTTCTTGTGTGGCTTCAGAAAGCAGAATAAGGCTGGATTTAAAAATGGAAGATTATGGTAGTGCCTTTTGCATTTGTTTTCAGCAGAAACGGATGCCAACGCAGTAGTTAGTTATCATGAGAAATAACAAACTAACAGAATAACAGAGTTAGAAGGGACCTCGAAAGTCTTCTAGCAGGGGTGGGATTCTACAAGTTCGCACCTATTTGCTAGAACAGGTTGTTAATATTCTAAGCAGTTTGGAGAACCGGTTGTTAGAAGAAATTACTGGCCTAATCCTGTAAGGAAGGCAGGAAGGAAACATTCTGATGTTGCTTACAGAAACTGCCTCTCTGTTAACCCTTATTACATTCTTGGAAGGACTCGACTTCCTGTCGCAGGAACCTCTCTGGAGTTTTTCCCCCCTCCTTTGCTGGTACTTTGCTTGTGTGGAGTGACCATTGAAAGTTACAATGGCAGTGACAAAAGTGACTTATGACCATTTTTCATACTTACAACTGTTACAGCATCCCCACAGTCATGAGAGGCCAGGCGAGGAGATGCATGCCTCAATGTTAGATATTGAATTGGCTACACCTAGCCAATAACATGACCACCAAGCCATGTCCACCCAGTCACATGACCACCAAGCCATGCCCACCACCTAAGCCATGGCCACAGAACCGGTTGTTAAAAATTTTGAATCCCACCCGATCCACATGCTTCAGATCCAAAATTGAGGATCCATTACTCTTGTGGAATTGAAATTTGTGAGAATTGTAGATCCTCTAACATAGGAGTGTCAAACTCAAGGCCCACAGGCTAGATCCAGTGTGAGGGGTGCTTAAATCTGGACCGCAGGGTGGGCCTGGAAATGGCAAAAGCTGACAGTGCTTCTGGCAGCCAAAACAGGGCTTGGGGCACCACACAGCCATTTTGGCCTGCAGGAAGTGTGCATTCTGTCTCCCCACTCCTGGCCCATGGAGGAGAACTATAGCGCTGATCCAGACCTCAAAGAAATTCAGTTTGACACACCTGCTCTAACACTACCAGGCTGTGGGCAGAATTAGGCAGCAATACTGCATTCTAATCATAGCACACTACCTTTAATAAAAAAAAATTAAGGGAAGACTGAGTTGCTTTGGACCTGGGCAATCAAAGCCAAACCAAAAATAGCTAGTAGGCAAAGAACACACACACACACACCGCCGCAGGGCAGCCATATCTCTTCACTAACCTGCTTTCCATCTCCATTTTCTGACGCTGTGTGCGGGGCAAGAAAAGTAGTCTGCGGGACTATGGTAAAAAAAAAATAGTTCAGACCTTCCAAATTATTATGAAAAAAAGATCTCACGAAGTTGCCTTGCTTTGTTCTTTGTTTTTCGCTACTTCTCTTTGCTTGCTACCCTAACGGAGCAAGAGGCTAAGCAATCCACTCGTGCAGCGACCACAAAGAAAGGGGGGTAGGGGGTGGGGATCAAAGGTAAAATAGTGCAGGCTGCAGTGGAGAGTATGGCTAGTGCCTCCACCACGAGGTGTGAGAGAACAAACTGATCCAACCTCAGTGTGTGTGTGTGTGTGAGAGAGAGAGAGAGAGAGAATCAGAGAAAAAGTGACTGTGTAATCTAAATGAATTTACTGTAAAGTCAAACTATTTTATTTAACTGAATAATAACTGAGAGAGTACTGATGCCAGCCCTGGTACAACTCTCCTAGGTTCCCCCCTCTCTGTAGTGGAAGTGGTGATGCTTCAATGCCTGCCAAGCAGGGCGCTTCTCACTCAACTGCTTTCCCTCTTTCTTCTCCCCATTCCTTCTCCTCCTTCAACTGAAAGCTGACAGTGGAGAGGTTTGGGGTAAGGTCAATCCCAGAGAGAGAGAGAGAGAGAGAGAGAGAGAGATCCAACCTCTCTGTCTCTCTGCCTCTCTCTCTCACACACACACATCGTCCTCTCACTCTCTCACCCCACTTCATGGTGGTGACAACAGCCGTACTGTCCATGGCAACCTGCAGCTGATCTGAGGCATGTGGACCTATGTACTTTGGGCACCTGCCTCTCTTTACCTCCTGCTGAAGTTGGCTTCCATGGGGTCTCCATCTCCTGTGTGCACATGTAGAAGAAAGGGTGCCCAGCTGGGCTGAACATTGTGATAAAAAAGACCTTTCTGAAAATAAGCCCAAGCGCTTATTTTGTGGCCCAAAAGAAAATAAGACTGGGTATTATTTTGGGGAAAACATGGGTAGTTAAGAATGATTTTAAAACATTTTTTATTGAACAGCAAAAGCAGGCACCCGTTTCGTCTGACAAAAGGCATGCTTTCTTCCATATAACATACTAGTGAATTTTTAAACTGCTGTATGTTGCCCAAATGTTTAACAACCTGCTCTAAATATAGCATGTATTTAGTTCTTGACTTATGACCATTCATTTTAAGATAGTTCAGAGTTATGACAATGCTGAATAAACTGATTTGCAACTTATTCTTGAAGTCACAACATCCCCATGGTCATAAGTTTACAATTTAGGCACTTGTCAACTGGTTTACTTTTACAAAGGTTTCAGTGTCTGTGGTCATGCAATTGTGATTTATGAACTTCCCAGCAGGATTCCAAAAAGCAAAGTTTGGAGGAATTTGGATTTGCTTAAAATGTCATAAAATTGAGTCTGATCATATCAGGGGTAAAATTGTGGACGTGGCTTGGTGGGTGTGGCTTGATGATTATCTGACTGGGTGGGAGGGCATGGCCAAGTCGACATCACTTGGCCTCTCATCTCATCTCATCTCTCTTTCTCATCTCTCTCATCTCTCATTTCTTTCTCTCTCTCTCTCTCTCTCTTTCTCCCTTTCTCTCTCTCTCTCTGACACTCTTTTTTTGGGGAGGAAGCAAAGGTTTTGTGCTAAGTGGCAACTGCCGCTCAACTGGAAAGGGGAGAGGGCAAGGAGGGTCTCTGGCAGGAGGAAACAGAAGTGGTGCCTCCCCCATCTCTCTCCCCCTCCCTCCTCACTGTATAGCGTCAGCACTTGGTGGGCACAGACCTGAAGAAAGTCCCGATAGGCAAGGGTCCCTCTGGCACTTTCTCCATTTCCCAAGCTCCCGGCGCTTGAGTCAGCTGGGCTAAGCGGGCACAAGCCGTCCCAATGGGCTGGATCTCCCCGTTTGCTGTAGAAACTGCTGGTTAGGCTCCTCTCACAGGCTGCAAAGTACTCGCTGCACCTCTGGCACCCTCCAAGCTTCCTCCTTCCTACTGGCATGCAAGCACTTTTGGCAAGGAGGAAGAGAAGCATAGTGGGGAGGAGGCTTGGCGGGTGCCAGAGGGGCAGCAAGTGAGGGTTTGACATTGGTGGCCTGGTTGAAGGGCCCTCAGGAAAGGCAGTGTGGGGCTCATGGGGCAGCTCCATACTCCTGCCTTGCTTCATCCTCCAACCCCTCACTGCCTTGCTTTGTTCTTTGTTCTTTACCGTTTCTTCTTGCTCACTGCTGTAACAGAGCAGGAGGCTGAGCAACAAATGGGTGTGGTGGCCACAAAGTGAGATGGTAGGTGGGGTCGATTATGAAGCAAGGCAGGAGTGCAGAGCCTCTCCCCATGCTTTTCACTGGCTTACCTGAACACCTCACAGGCAGGATATCAGCATTCTGACAACTGCCTCATCTTGCAGCAACTCCAGAGGCCCTGTCCAGGACCCCACTTGCATTGTTCAGCGTTGTGGAGCGGCGGAGATACGAGGCTGAGCCAGAGCGTTCGTTAAGGAAGGCTTTATTCAGGGGAATATAGGGTTGCCGCATCTGCCAGGCTAACTCGGCAGATCAGCTGGCGGCAACAGCTGATGCCATTTGACAGCTCCTTTTATAGCCGACTGTCAAACGGCATCAGCCAATGGGAGCGGTCGGTGCTCCCGCTTGAACTGCACACCTGGTTGGGAACTCCAGCCAGTTCTATAGACACAACAACACTCCTTCCCCCGGCCAGGAGCATGCGTAGTCCCGCAAATAGGCCGGTCGTCTACGATGGCGGTAGGACCGCCTGAGTTCAGGAAAGTCTCTGGCTGAAGCGAAGTCCTCCACTCCTGGGAGTGTCTCGGGGACTGCAGGAGAGCGGGTTCGGTCTGCGAGGCCCTGCGGTGTATCAGGTAGGCTTCTTCGTTCGGTTCGTTTCTGGCACATCGTTCGGCCGGGGCGGTAGACCAGTTCGCTCGGTTGTATGTCTATAGTCCTTCATTGGTAGACCGGGCCCGGTAGGGAGTTCTGAGCTCTCTGCACCGGCTGGGTAGATCGGGCCCTGCAGGGAACTCTCGGCGTCGGCTGGGTAGATTAGTCCCGGCAGGGAGCCTTCGGTGCTGGCTGGTTGGGCTGAGTAGACCAGCCCCTTGGTGGTTGTCGGGTAGGCTGGATCATTGGTGCTTGCTGGGTAGATCGGGTCGCTTGGCTGGATGCGGGAGCCATCGGTTGTGTCTCTCCACCTCTTCCTCAGTTGGTCCACATGTCTGCGCCACAAGTGTCCGTCTTCTAGGAGGACTCTGTAGGATCTTGGCCCTGCAACTGACACAACCTGTCCAGGTACCACAATGGGTCCCCTGCATAATTCCTGGCATATACCAGGTCATGCAGGGCAAAGTCCCTGACCAAGCTGTCAAACCCCAGGGGGGTGTCTGGGCTGTAATGGGGATGTAGTCTGTCCAAGGTGGTCCTAAGACGCCTCCCCATTAATAGTTCAGCAGGTGATTTATTTGTAGTGGTGCATGGGGTTGTATGCTGGCTTAGAAGATAACGTGACAGTTTGGAGTGCCAGTTCTCCTGGCCAAACCTAGCAAGTGCCTCTTTTACTGACCTGACTGCCCTTTCAGCCATCCCATTACTAGCTGGGTGAAAAGGGGCTGTGAGAATGTGTCTAATACCTAAGTTGGCAGCGAACATTCCAAACTCACAAGATGTGAACTGGGGGCCATTGTCAGACACCAGTGTGTCAGGGAGGCCATGGGTGACAAACAAACGGGTCAGAGCCTTAACAATTGCTTGAATGGTTGTTGAAGGAAGTAGGGCCAAGTCAATCCATTTGGAATAAGAGTCTACTAAAACCAAGAAGGTCCGCCCTTGTACGGGTCCAGCCAGGTCTATGTGCAGGCGAGACCAAGGTCCCCCAGCACTTTCCCACCTGGTAGGGGTGGCTGCTGGTGGGGCAGGCCTGGTAGTTTGGCAAGGTTGGCACGAGCTTACCCAGCTGGAGATTTGGGCATCCATGCATGGCCACCAAACGTAGCTGCGGGCCAGGGCCTTCATCCTCACGAGGCCTGGGTGGCCTTCGTGAAGGACCTTTAGGATGGGTACATGGAGAGTGGCTGGGATGACCACCCTTGTTCCCCACAACAGACAACCCTGTAGGCTTGACAATTCTTGCTTGCAAATTTTGAAAGGAATGAAATCAGAAGTGTATTGTGTTTCAGGCCACCCCCTCCCCACCCAGTCCAGAACCTGGGCAATTACCCTGTCTTTTTTTGAGTGCGTTGCAATGTCTTCAGCTGTAATAGGTAATTTAAGTTCATTTACCTCAAAAATGGCATGAATGGGTGCGGGGTCTTCAACTGGAACTGGCAGGGGGCAGCGACTAAGGGCATCTGCGTGACTCAAGTTTTTTCCAGGGAGATGCACTAATTTGTATGAATATGTGGCCAGGAACAGAGTCCACCTGGTCATCCTAGGTGATAGGACCTGTGGGGTTTGCTTGTCCCCTGACAAAAGTCCTAGGAGTGGTTTATGGTCAGTTATGAGTTCAAAGTAGTGCCCAAATAGAAATTTGTGAAACTTTTTTACAGCAGCTACTGCAGCCAAGGCCTCCTTATCAATTTGGCTGTAGTTTTTTTCTGCAGCAGAGAAAGTCCTAGAGAAAAAGGCAGTTGGTGCCTCAGAACCATTTGGGAGCCTGTGGCTCAGAACTGCCCCAATACCAAAGGGGGATGCATCAGCAGCCAGGACTAGGGGGAGTTGTTGATTAAATTGGATTAAAACTGCATCAGATGTTAGTAAGGATTTGACTGATTTGAAAGCGTGGGCTTCTCTGGGTCCCCAATGCCAGGGGGATTCTTTGTCTAACAGTCTGTGTAAGGGCTCTGCAATGGATGCCTTATGAGGAAGAAATGAAGCGTAAAAGTTCAGCAGCCCCAGAAAGGCTTTGAGTTCCGTCTTGTTGGTTGGTGTGGGTGCCTCGTGGATAGCCCTGACTTTGGATTCAATTGGGTGAATACCAGAGGCATCAATCCTGTACCCTAGAAAGTCCACTTGCTTAGTAGCAATGGTGCACTTCTCCCTTTTGAGTTTGAGGCCATGCTGCCTGAACCTGTCTAGGACTGCCCTAACCCTTTGCATGAGCTGAGGTTTATCAGCTGCTGAAACTAAAATGTCATCAAAGTAAGGGACTACCCCTGGAAGCCCTTGGAGGATCCTTTCCATGAGAGACTGAAAAATACCTGGGGCTACACTCACGCCAAATTGGAGGCGCTTGCATTTGAATGCTCCCCTATGGGTGACTATGGTTTGCAGCTCAGCTGTCTGATTATCAACAGGGAACTGTTGGTATGCCTGGGACATATCTAATTTGGCAAAGATGGTGCCAGGTTCGAAAGTATGTAATAGGTGTTGGATCACAGGGACAGGGTATGCGCTGACCTGCAGAAAACGATTGAGGGTGGTCGTGTAATCAGCGCAGATTCTCACGCTGCCATCTTTTTTGAGTGGGGTGACTATGGGGGTCTCCCATTTGGCAAAATCTGTTGGCTCTAATACCCCTTGCTTTAATAACTTGTCTAATTCTAAGTCCAATTTGGGGCGGATGGCAAAGGGTACCCTGCGCGGCTTGAGGCGAAGGGGAATTGCCTGGGGGTCCACAGTGAAGGAGATGGGGGTGCCAGAATAGCAACCCAATTCATTGCTAAAGACATCAGAATAGTCTGTGAATAGGGTGTCTACTTCAGAGGTTGAGACAGCATGGATTCCAGTTATACTAAGGCCAAGGGAAGGGAACCAATCTAGTCCCAGCAGACTGGGGAGGGCACCATTAACAACCACCAAAGGCAAATGGCCTTTAAAACTTTGGAACTGAACTAAAAACTTGCCTTTCCCGAGGACAGGGATGTTCTTGCCCTGGTAGTCCGGTAGGGTCAGGTGGCATTTCTGGAGCTTCTTTTTTGAAATTCTGGGGTGAATCTTCTTCAGGGTCTCCCAGGAGATGATTGAAAGTGCAGATCCCATGTCCACCTCCATTCTGCAAGGTTTACGTTCTAAAAAAACAAAAATACTTATTTTGTTAGAGGTTTTAGAAGTGTGGTCTGCGTGGTAGCAAGTATAGCAATCTTCCACTTGTCTTTGGAAATTAGCAATAGGTTGAGGTCTCTGAGGGAAGGTTCTCCCTGCTTGGCAGATTCTAGCTAGGTGGCCTTTCCTCTGACAGTTTAGACAAGTAGCATTCCTGAACCTGCAGGATGCTCTAAGGTGGGAACCCGCACAGCTCAGACAAATGGGAGGTTGCTAGGGGGTTAAGTTGCTCCTTTGTCCTGCTCCATCTTGTGGGGGCTTTTGCTGCCTAAGGCGGTTTATGTCTGTTGTGCCTATAGGGTCTTCTTCTAGGGAAACTTCCTCAGAGTGGATAGTGGAGCTGCCTGGCCTGATAGGAGTTCTTTGAATCTCAGCTGCTGATTGAGCAGAGAGCTCAGCAGCTTGGGCTTCTTCTATAGCTATTGCCAGGGTTAAGTCTTTTTTGGCTAGTAAGCGTCTTTGAAGCCTAAGGTCCCTGACCCCACAGACAATCTGATCCAAGAGCATGTTTTCTTGGTAGTCTCTGAACCCACACTGTAAGGCAGCTGATCTCAGGGCTGCCATGTACTCGCTAATTGACTCCCCCTCAGCCTGCCTTCTGGTTCTGAAGGCATGCCTCCTAGCTATCTGGGAGGGTTTAGGTGAGTAGTGGTTGGAAAGAATCTCTTGGAGCTCTTCTGAGGGAATGGTTCTTACGGAGCGAGGGGCAACTAGTGCTGTAGTGGTGTCAAAAACCGCAGCCCCACAGTAACTGAGAAAGAAAGATTTTTTTCCTATGCTCTGCAGCGTTTGTGAGGTTGATAGCATCCAGGAAATAGATAAACGGGTTTTGTATGACTCCCACATTTCTTCGGCTGGCTTGAAGGGTGGGAATGTCGGGTTGGTGTTCATCTTGAGGCGGCAGTGCCTGTCACCTCAGCTGCTGCGGCTTCAAAATCGCGCCTTAGAAAGCGTTTTGCGGCTGCGCCTGTCAGTCGGCGTCTGTCTCCTCGGCTGAGGAGGCTTTAAATTCGCGCTCTTGGTGAGCGCGGGCGGCTGTGGCTTCAGCACTCAGTGGCTTCGCTCTTTTTTAGTGACCATCTCAGCGATCGGACGTCTGGTAGCCTCTTATTGTATCCCACCCTTGTCGCCAGTGTTGTGGAGCGGCGGAGATATGAGGCTGAGCCAGAGCGTTCGTTAAGGAAGGCTTTATTCAGGTGAATAAAGGGTTGCCACGTCTGCCAGGCTAACTCGGCAGATCAGCTGGCAGCAACAGCTGATGCCATTTGACAGCTCCTTTTATAGCCAGCTGTCAAACGGCATCAGCCAATGGGAGCGGTCGGTGCTCCCTCTTGAACTGCGGACCTGGTTGGGAACTCCAGCCAGTTCTATAGACACAATATTCAGTCTCCTGGTCTGCTATGGAGGCAAGCAAGGAGAAGTGGGCTGGCATCCACGCAGGGTCCTGGATGGGGTTTCTGGAGCCATCACCATGACACCAGACAGTTGTCAGGATGTTGATGGCGTGGCTGTAAGGCCCTGAGGTAAGTCAGTGCGGGGTGCATGAGTTAGCTCTGAACCTCACTACCTTGTTTTGTCCTCTACCTCGCCCACTACCTCATTTCATCCTCCAGGCCCCAACACCTCATTTCGTCTTCCACTCCCCCCATGGCTTTGTTTCATCCTCCATGCCCCACGCTTAATTTTGTCCATCCCCATCACCTTGTTTCATCTTCCACCCCCCACTGCCTCATTTCATTCCCCCCACCCCGACTCTACCTTGATTTTTACAGCTGCGCTCACCCCCCACCTCCTTTAACCAGACACTGGGCAGGGCTTAACTAGGCCTTATTTTTGGTAGGGCTTACTTTAAGTGCCGGTGTGAAAATTGGGCTAGGGCTTGTTTTTTGGGTAGGTCATATTTTTGGGATTGTATTTTTTAAAAAACAATCCTTTGAGAACCCTTAGCAATGAAGGTTGAAGTTTACAGCATAAACACTGCTTTATTTGGTGTGAAATATAGGAAAAACAGCATAGTGTATATCAATCATCTAGGAAGATTTTTTTTTCCATTCATAATACAGATAATACTTGGGCATAGCTTATCCTATTATGAAGTAAATACTTCTTGATAAACAGAAGAACAGGTGTTCAGAGAAAAAAAAGAAATTCTAAGTTTTGTTGCTGTTGCCTTTTCCTTCATTTAGGAAAGATTGAATTTGGGGATGATATCGTTTTGTACACGTATATTAGGATACATCATGAAAGAAATTTGTTACTGCCAAAGCTCAATGTTTGAATATCTATCTGGACATTTGTCCCACTCCTGAAAAAACAATGCAAACTGAGTGGAGGAATCCTGCCTTGTAAATTCATTAGTAAGTGTTTTCCAGATGAAATCCACACATTTTAAAATTGATAAAAGTTGATAATCATTGCATTAGTGTATGAAACTAATTTTGGCCATTGTCTAATTTTGGCCATTGTCTATCCACTGCAAGATGAAGGCCTCTTCTGCATGTTTCCTGACCTTTCTTTTTGCAATTGGGCCCACAATACTTGCTGATGTCATTTATCCATCTTGTTTTAGGCCTTGTTTTTTCATGGATGCTTTTTATCAATTGGGAACTATTCTATGACTGCCTTGGTCCACCTGCCATCAGTTGTTGCTATGTGACCAGCCCATTTCCATTTCAACGCTTTTACTCTTTTGATGATATTGTACACGTTCATTTGTTCTCTAATGCATGTGCAAACCTTTCTGTCTTATATTGTAATGCTAAGTATATATCTTTCCATGGCTCTATGTCCATCTTGTAGCTTTTGTATTGATTGTGAGGTTTGTGTCCATGTTTCACTGGCATGTGTTAGAGCAGGTAGCACACACTGATCAAAAACTTTTCTCTTCAGGCATAGAGGGAAGTTGTTCTTGAAAATTATGCTTAGCTTGTCAAATTCCTACTAACCATATTTAACACACCATTCAATTTTCTTCATTGTATCACCTTTAATTAAGATCTATTGGCCAAGGTATATGTAGTATTAATCCACTGTTCCTAGTTTTTTTTCATATTGGCTGTTTTTCAAGTTTATTTTTTAAGCCAAATAGTTCTCCTATTTTGTGTATCTCTTGTATGTGTCTTTGTAGCTCTTCTCAGTTTTGTGATAAGAGAACAGCATCATCTGTAAATCTTAAAAGATTTAAATAGGTGCCATTGAGTTTTACTCCATCTTTTGCCCAGTCTAGTTTGTGAAATACTTCTTCAAGGCAAGCTGAAAAAAGAATAGGTGATATTGTATCACCTTGTCATATAACTCATTCTATGTTGATTTCTACTTTAAGATCATTAAGGCAAATTGTTGCCATTGGTTTTTTTTCATATATTGATTGTAGTTTTATGTAAGCAGTGTCTATGCCTTGGTTGTACAATGCCTTAATTATTGCTTGCTAGCATACTGAGTCAAATGCCTTTTCATAGTCAATGAAAGCCTTGCACAGAAGCATGGTATACTCATTATGCCTTTCAGTGATTTGCTGTACAACCTGGATATGATCCATTGTGCTGTAACCACTTCTGAATCCTGCCTGCTCCTTTGGCTCTGCATTATTTAATGTTCTCAATATTCTTTTTACTATTATCTTGGTAAAAATCAGACAGAAGGCTTATTGGGAAATGGTTCTTTAAATCATCTTGGGCTGCTTTCTTGTGTATAAGAATCACCTCAGTATTTTTCCATGCATCGGGTATTTTTTCTTCTCTGAGGCATCTCAAGTACAGTTTTAATTAGTACCTTTGTAAACTGTGACCACCAGCTTTCTTCAATTCAACTGTAACACAGTCATTTCCATTTTTAATTGATTTTATGGCGCTTAATACTTCCTCCATTAGGATATCTGGCATTTCCTTTTTTGTGGGTGTTGCTACTTTTGAGTGATCTTGATCTTTTTAAACTCTGAATAAAATATTCCAATTATTTCTGACATTTCCTGTTTTGTTCTACGCAGAGCCATCTTCACATTATAGTGAAATAACCTTCTTTCTTGTATTTATAACCTTGCATTTTTCTCCTTAATCCCTTTGTTTTTTCAATTCGCTTTCTCACAAGCTTCATATTAAACGGATGCAATTCTTCTTGGATACATTTGCAAAATTCAACATCCTCCAGTTTATTAGTGAAACTTCCAGTATTCTTCATTGTCCATTGTTTTTCATTAAATCAATAGTGTCAACAGATTTTTTTTTCTGAACCAAGTGTTTTTCCAGTGATACTACATATGTAGCAGATTCAAGGATGTTTTTGACTGTATGTTCATTTTGATCTGTAATGTTCATCTCTTCCAAATCTTGCAATTTAAAGCGATTTGATAGTTTAATCTCAAAATCTGTGTTCTCCTCTAATAGTTTATCAATTTTTATTTTTGTTTTTCATGATATCTTTATCATGTTCAAATGCTTTTTCTACATTCTAGCTTCACTTTAGCTCGTACCATTCTATGGTTATTTCCAAGATTTAAATGATTGATGAGTGTGTATGTGTGTGTGTGTTTTAAAAGTTAGGACACAGAAACATAAAATCAATATCATGATCTTATATTTAGCTTTCACACACACACACACACACACAATCCTAACATATATTGTATTTGTGTATATAAAATTTATAGCAAATAATAACAGGAAAGTTTAATTGTGGCTATTCCTCACCAGATATACAGTTTATTCTTTAACTATGTCTTTTTCCCTCTCTACCTGCTATTCCTCAGACAGCAACATCAGCCACCATACATTCAGGGTACCCATATTAGTTAGGATTTTATACTGTGGTTTGCCCCTTTTACAGTCATCTTTGGCATTTTACATAGTAATCAGAGGGAATAAGAAAGTTTTCCTATAGAAATATCTTATCTAAAGGATATGAAAATATGACGTAGGAAAACTGATAAACCTTAAAACCATTGTAAATCTATGGTTGTAAATCTAAGCATTATTTTATTTATGTAACATATTAAAAACATTAGAGACAAATAGAGAAAAATGTGGCTATAGAGAGGATTCTGAGTTATGGATATAATTTATTTTATTTATTTTTGTCAATTGCTTACAAGATAATAGGTATAAGTAAAAACATAGTTATGAATACATGGATACATATAAGAAAAATAAAAAAGATAAAAGAAACAACAGCACAGGGAAGGTAGGCACGTTGGTGCACTTATGCACGCCCCTACAGACTTCTTAGGAAAGGGGTGAGGTCAATAGTAGACAGTCTAAGGTTAAAGTTTTTGGGGTTTGGGGAAGAAACCACAGAGTCAGGTAGAGTATTCCAATCATTGACCACTCTGTTGCTGAAGTCGTATTTCCTACAATCAAGTTTGGTGTGATTAACCCTGAGTTTGTATCTATTGTTTGCTCTTGTGTTGTTATGGTTGAAGCTGAAGTATTCATTGACTGGTAGGACATTGCAATGTATGATTTTATATACTATACTTAGATCGGACCGAAGGTGGCATGGTTCTAGGTTTTCTAGATCTACAATTTTGAGTCTGGTGGCATAAGGTATTCTGCAATGAGTAGAGCAGTGGAGAACTCTTCTTGTGAAATATTTCTAGACTTTCTCAACTGTGTTAATATCAGATACGTAATGTAGGTTCCAGACGAACTGATGAACTGTATTTGAGTATTGGTCTAGCAGATGTTTTGTATGCTGTAGTTATTAGGGTAATATTACCAGAGAAAAAGCTACATAAGATTAGGTTAACAACTCTTAACACCTTTTTGGTGATGTAGTTACAGTGGGCTCCAGCACTTAGGTCATTTGAGATGAGTACTCCAAGATCCTTGACAGAGTTTGGATCATCAACAAGGTCTTGACTATTCAGCCTGTATTTTATTTTCTGATTATTTTTTTTGCCAATATGTAGGACAGAGCATTTATTTGTTGAGATTTGAAGTTGCCATTTGTTTGACCATTCTGATACATAGTTGAGGTCTTTTTGAAGGGTAGAAGTATTGCCTGTGGTATTGAATAGCTTTACATTGTCAGGGAAGAGAACGCAGTTGCTCTTGATATGATCACAGAGGTCATTTATGTAGAGTATGAAAAGAGTTGGTCCTAGAACACTGCCTTGGTGACGCCACTGTAGAGGGACAGGTAGAGAATTTGATAGGACACGCCCAATTTTGACCATTTGTTGTCTGTTTGACAGGAATGCTTCCATCCAGTTATGCAGGTGTCCAGAGATACCGTAAGGTTTTAGTTTTAGGAGTAGTTTGTCGTGTACCACTGAATCAAAGGCTTTACAGAAGTCTATGTAGATTATGTCTACTGCTTTGCCCTAATCGAGTTGTATAGTCCATATGTTTTTGCAGTGTAAGAGTTGCAGATTACATGATAGTTTTTTCCTGAAACCAAATTGTTTATTAGAGAGTAGGTTGTTTGTCTTTAAGTGGAGGATATTGGATTGGTTAATAATTGATACCATGACTTTACAGGTGACGCAGCATAAAGAGATTGGTCTGTAATTTTCAACTAGGCTGGAGTCTCCCTTTTTGGAGATGGGGATGACCTTGGCTTGTGACCATAGTTTTGGCAAGGAACTGGTCCTGAAAGATTTTTCAAATATTATGCTTAGAGGTTTGGCTATGGTAGTGGATAGCTTTTTTAAGAAGTAGGCACATATCCATCCGGTCCAATAGATAGAGATGGTTTTAGATTGCATAGTGCTTTTTCAACATTGTGAATGCTGAATTTTGAATAGGATTATTTTGCCTTGGTCCAAAAACATTCCTCATATGCAATTCCCAGCAATAAATTTCTGCCTATGTTTCTAGCCACCAGAACACAAACTGATATGCATTTTTGACAAATGGAAAGTGCTGGAAATTTTTAATGAGGTTGATCCCCATTCATAAATGGGGAAATGAATCTTAATTTCTTTGACTTTTTAACCAAATCAGTAGATTATAAATTTGATGGGACCAACATGCAATTTTCATGAGATCACAGTGTAGCTCTTGGTTCCAGGAAAATATACATAGGCAATTCCAAAAAAAGGTACACCTAATTTATGAAATTGCCAGTACCCCTGAATGCCCCAAACTATTCAAAGTTTTTCCTTCAAATCCAAAGTGCTAAACAGTCTTAAGTGATCCTCTTGCTATAGTGTATTACCAGTCACAATTTATTATGTGCCAACAAGTTGTTTTAAGTGACCAGCAGATTTTCTCCATGATAATCCACCCCAAATCTCTTCTTGCAAGTCTCCCAATAGTATACTTATTGCCACTGTATTGAGCCCATCCACTTTGCTGCTGGTTATCCTTTTCTCTTTTTTTCTAGCATTTCCAGTATTAGTTCTTTTTTGAGAAAGCTAAGTTGTAATCAGTGATGGTATTCTACCCGTTCAGCCCAGTTCGGGCTAACTGATAGTAAAAATGCTACTATATGGCCGAACTGGAAGTAAAAAAACCCGGTAGCTACCTGTTCAGACGAACCAGTATTTCTTTCTTTTTTCCTCTCGATGATCAGCTGTTTTGACAATCAGCTGCACCAGGATTCCACTTGCTGTCTTACTGCTTCACCCAGGAGGCTTCCCTGAGGCCCAGGAAGCAAAAAAACCCAAAACGGAATGGGGGGGGTTGCTGCAAAAAAAGAAGAAGCCACAGTCACCCAGTCACATGGGCATGCCCACCTAGCCACTCCCATCTAGCCATGCAATACAATATTTGTATCCCAGCCCTGGTCATAATGTATCTGAAGTAGGATTGTGTTTGTTACTTGTGTCTCAAGTTAGAAATCTAGATAGATTTATTCAATACTATAGCTGTTTCTTGGCAGTTAGTGGTATTCTCGGAGTCTTCTCCAATACTAGAGTTCAAATGGTTCACATGGAAATGTAAACCACATATAAACAATACACAACTATTTTTTTATAAAATACTTTTCAAGATAGTAAAATATAACTCCAAGTTTCTCTTTTCTTATTGATGCTCACTGCACTAGTAAATGTTACATCAAAAACAATTCAAGGACGAAGACTATTTGATAGTATTGTTTGGGTTGATTTTGATATGAGGATGAATGAATAGGGGGAAGGAAAGAAATGTAAGGGTCAAGAAAGAAAGTAAGGATTACATTCTTATTACTAAATTACTAAAATTCTGATAATATCCTATCAAAGATATATTTAATATATGTTGAAATCTATTACCTTACTTAAAGAGTTATGTATTTGACTAGTCTATCTGTATCTATCAGACTTGATTTCTAACTCTATTTAATTTTGTAAGATTTAATTCAGAAAACTATTCTTTAGCATAAAGCAGCAGCTTTCATCTATGCCCAATTTCTAAGATCTAACCACTATGTCAGAATGTATTCTAAATACATAAAATAATTTTATTCAAATCTGTGAAGCAATTTCTGAAATTTATGACAATGGAATTACTTCTCTGAGGAACAGCTAAATTCGAAATAGCTTCATAAAGATCTGTACACTGGAAAATTATCTCTAAATATGAAAAATTTATTTTTTATTGCAGCAATAGTTATTTTAAGAGTGTGAAATCATCTTCACTGGCCATCCTACAGTTATAACATTATTCATATCATTGGTCTTTCTAAGGTGCCCAATATTTAGAAGAGTTCTCCATTGGAGATTCTTTCGGATAATGACTAGTATGGTGCCGACTTCTGTAAAGAGATCCTTCCTGTCATGAATATTAATTGATACTCCAAGAGAAAACAGCTGCTTGTATCGGAAATAATTATTATCTACTTCTGACACATTTATGAGTTTTCCCCTTCATTAATTTTATCTGCAAATGTTCATTGTTGTGGTAGAATGATTTTAGAACAAACATCTGGTTTTTACAACTGTTACTGGAACCTTTCAAGGTTTCAATCCGATATCCACTTACCATTTAATGAGTAAAGTGATTGAACCATTTGTCATTTTTTATATGGTGTTATCAATGCTCTTGCTTTTAGAGCTGTACATTTTGTTTTATGTAAGTTTTATTTAGTTAATCAATTTTCTTTTCTTTTTTCTTTTTCTTATTGTAATACATAGTTTGAGATTCTATACATACATTACAAAGCATATACAAAAAGAGAAGAAGGCTAAAGAACACAGTGCTAATCCAGAAGAAGATGGATACACAACATCAAATACATGATACAAAAGCATCAAATTATAATAATTGTGGCCACCAGAAAGGCAAGAACCAAAACTTTGTATCTTTCTCAACACCTGAAATGGTAAAAGAGGAAGTAAAGAAGAAGAGAGGAAGAATGCATAGTCTGATGCTCCATAGAGTATATTGTAGTATACTGTAGATATAGAATCATAGGACTGAAAAGGCCATTCCATGCATTGACGTTAATCTACCGCTCTGTACAAGAATCTAAATTAAAGCATTCTAGACAGATGGCTTTTTAGTCTCTGCTTCAGCTAAAGGGAAGTTTATCACCTCTCTAGCTTATTATTCCACTGCCAAACAGCTCTGTTACAAAGAGTTATTTTTATTTATCCTAACATTCACTGAGACCAGGAATACTATATTTAGTTATCATTCTACAGATTGTCCTCATTGAACAGATTGTCCCTTTTTCAGTGATCATTGAAAGGTTGCAATGACACTCAATAAGGTAGACTTATGATCATCTTTGATTGCAGCCATTACAGCATGCTCTCACTCACATGATTGTCTTTCAAGTGCTTGGCAACCAGTTTGCGATGACAACAGTTGCAGTTTCATATTGTCACATGATTATTATGATTTGCAATCTCCATAACCAGTTCCAACAAGTACAATCAGTCAGAAAGCTGACAAGAGATTGCAAGTGGAATCCATGACTGTGGGTGCTGAAAATGCAGGATTTGTCTAATGATGCTATCTGGAACATGTAAATTTGCTTTGTAAGTTGGCATATCCATGTGATGTCATATTACACAACCATATCACTTAGCAAAAAATTATGTTAAAAGTGATGGAGTTAGCAAAGATAGCAAAAATGACTGCCTTGATTAAATAATAATTTATCTAGTTTTGTTTTTACTTGGAAACTACTTCTGAACTTTTTGCTTGAAATTGAAAAACATGAAACTTTGATTTTAGGTTTTGATGATTAAAATATTTTGTATTTCATTTTTCATTATACTGCACCCAAAAAGTTGGCAGTCATTATTTTTTCTCTCTCTCGTTTCACTTTTCTCTTCCTTTATCTCATTTTTCCTAATATTTTAAATATTTTTATTATATAATGAAACTTAATAAAATTTGTTGGAGAAACAAAGCAACGAGAATTTCTGGTTCCAATAGCCACAGCTAAACAAGGGCTGCTTGTATAATCTTTTGAAACCTGAAGTCACTCTATCCCACAATTGCTTTCTGGTCGGTCATTGTTAATTCTACATCATTGCCATTTTGGTTTCCATTTTCCTTGCTATTGTAATCTGACCAAGTACAGAAGTGGACACTGCATGAAATCAAGCAGTAATCGGTTTAGGAACTTTAAAAACTAATTCATGTGCTTTCCAATAAGCAAAAATTATCGCTCTCCTCAGATTGATATTCCTCATAACATACTGCTTAAAAAAGTATGGAAGGTTGAGAAGCAGAATTGAGAATCTGAAGTACTGATTCAAAAGACTGCATATGCTCAAGAGGAATAAGGTTGGAAAAATAGTACGGTTGTACTCCATAGGCACATGGATTCAACTTTAAATAATTCGATAGCTGTGGACGTATAATAGCCCTCCTCTCTACCAAAAGAATGGGAGAATGGGCTTTATGCCCATTTCTATGTATGGTTTTTGCTGACATAGCAAATACATCCATCTTAATCAGGGGTGGGATTCAACCAATATTACTACCGGTTCGGTGATTACGTTTTCTTTCAATCCTGGATCTATATCTATTTTCAGAGAGATGTTACCATAAAGAATCTAAACAGGAATAATAAGTCAATCAAGTAAAATTCTATGTTTTCCTAAGCCTATTTGCCCCTCAGTCATTTTGTTTCAGCTTCTTCCTTAATTTCCTAAGGGTATGTCTGGTATTCAACTTGCTTATAGTAACAGAATGCTCTACACCACCAGACTTGAGATTCAAGGCTTAGACAACCTTGAACTATCCCAGCTAAGATTGGACTTAAGCATAGTACATAAAATCATATGTTACAATGTCTTACCATTTAATGAATATTTCAGCTTTAACCACAACAACACAATAAATATAAATTTAATGTAAACCACTCCAAACTTGATTGCAGGAAGTATGATTTCAGCAACAGAGTAGTCAATGTCTGGAACTCACTACCTGATTCTGTTGTCACCTGCTCAAAGCCTTACTCCTTTATCCTCAAACTAAGCTCTACTGACTTCACCCCATTCCTAAGAAATCTGTAAGGGATGCATAAGCGTACAATTGTGCCTACCATTCCTGTCCTATTGCCCTAATTATTAGCTCCTATTTCTTGTATTTAAACTTATGTTTATTCTTATTTCTATCATATTGTAAGTATTTGACTAAATAAATAAAAAAATAATATTATTTGATCTTATAAATCTGCCATTGATGAGATCATCCTCTGATTTTTTTAAGAAACATGTTGTAAAGAACTTTGTCAGAACATGTAGTGTAAAAGGCATAAAGAATGGACTTGAAGATTTGTTACTAAGGAAATTATCAAACAAGCACAGCTTAAATTCATTGCAAAAAGGTAATTTGAGAAAATCTCAGACAGGTCCCTCCCTAATTCACACAAAGATAAAAGGAGAAAGGAGAGAAACATATTCAGACTTACAGATTCTGTAACTATTGCTATTTAATAAAACTATTTTTACACCTATATGGCATTAGTTTCTTAGTCTGGTCTACCCTCTAATACTGACAGGTATTACTATTTTTGTTTTAATTAAGAGGGATTAAATAACAATCAAAAACTTTCCCTATTCTTAACTGAAGGATAAAATCCATAATCTCAGAGGGTTTTACCAGTGGGCAGATGGGAAAAACTTTCATATCTTAGTAGTCAAGTTGTTTGTAATTTATTTTCTTCAATACAAAACTTTGAAGTGTTCTTATATACCTTTAAGAAAATGGCACTATGCACTTGAGATGGTCCCAGATAATTTATCATTGTAGTAGAACAGAATGTACATTAAGGTAAACAAATGACAAGATAGAAAACCAGTGTTCACTTCTGCATCTTGTTATCTTTTGACTACATAAAAATCCAGTGAATGACCAAATAAATTGAAAGATTAATTCTAAAAGGAGATAAAAGTTGAATATTTCAAACATAGTTTCATACAAAGTTTATCTTGAAGAGTTAATAAAACTAAAATGATACTTATTTGTGGTCAAATAAAAATACTTTAAATTTCAGCAACCCAGCACAAACAATAGTTTGAAGACAAGATAGACCAATTGCTCATCATAGAATGAAAATTGTGAGTGTATTGCCTCTCTCAGATATCTGCAAATTAGAGTTAAATTAAAATGATTTAACATTCCAGTGTCAATCATCTCCACAACTGAGCTTGGCCATGCATTCATAAACCAATCCCTCACTGTCTGTTAGCACATTTACAATTTTGTCCCAAATTATTAGCAAACATTGGCCACAAAATGCATCTTTGCTTGGATGATATACTTGATTAATATCTTGATATTTTCTATAAAGGAGAAAGTAGTGGTAGCAAATATGAAATAAGGATCTAAGGAATGATCTGTGTGGAAACATTGCATATAATTCCTTTCCTTAGGTATTTATTTACTGTATACAAAGTAAGATTGATATATATTTTCTTTTCTTTTTTCTTTTTGAACAGCAATCTTGAATGGCTTTACATCTTATGAAATATCCTAGTTATGAATGGAATTGTTAAATTAAATTGAAAATAAATATTTCAAAACACTGAAAGGGCAAAGTGTAAAATATTTAATTTTAAAAATTGCACTTTTTTTCCAAAAAATGTACGTTTGTGTTTCCAATATATTAAAGAAGTCTAGATTTCTTATCTATTTGACTTGGGTTGAAATTTATAATGCAATATGAAGATCAATTATATTAAAAGTCTTCTAGCTCTCATTATCTTATTTTCCAACTTTTGCATTATGGCTTAGTTATGAAATTTGGACCATGTTCCTTACACTTATGAAACTTTTTCACATCATAATTGAGTTAGCGTGGCCAACGATTTTTAATTTAATGAATAGTTTTGGAAAATACTCTAGATCTTGAAAAAAAATTCAGAATGCCCCAGGAAAATGACAGGTAGGTAGGTAGGTTGATAGGTAGATAGGAGAGGGAAGGAGAGATAGAAGAAGGAGAGGGAGCGATAATGCTTCCATCAGATTAATGGAAGATTTTCATGAATTGCACTTTTCAGGTGTTTACACACTTGCAAATAAATATAAAAATGTACTCAAGATGCTATTCCATTTGAGGGAAAACAATGTTATACAAGAGGACAGAAAATAAATAAGAAATACTAAGCCTATTTACTTATTTGTTGTTCGTTTATATATAAAATTTATAGTGTGTCATTCATTGATTCTTCTGTCAACAATACTGAATAACTCAGATCATGTTTATCAAACATCAGAAACATCTCCCAGGCTATCTCACATCCTTTATATGGACCATCCGAAGCTGTATGAAAAACACCCTTTGAAATAGAATCACTATTCAACATTGTCCATATTTATAGCCAAGATACAGCAATGGAGTTTGGAGTGCACAAATGTGCCACATTCACCATCAAGTAAGGAAAACTAGTGAAAACTGAAGGAATCAAAATGCTCTATGGAAATTAAACCAAGAGTCCTGATGAAGATAACCATACCAACATTTCAGTGCTTGATGTGTCATCTTGAACTTATTTGTATGATCATCTTCATCAGGACTCTTGGTTTTAAACTCAATGGAGAAAATATCATCAATGCAATCAACACCTGGGCAATTCCATTTATTAGATACACAGCTGGAATAGTGGATTGGACTCAAGCAGAATTAAAAGCAATGAATATGAAGTCTGGAAAAATAATGACAATGAATCATGCTTTTTATCCTCAAAGTGACATTGACAGACTCTTGGTGGACCTGGAATGCTGCAATTACATCACATGGTTGAAGAAGAAGAAAAAGACATTGGAAAAATATCTGAAAGACAGTGAAGAAGATACATCAAGCTAGTATACCAAGAAGGCATACTGAGTACTGGAGAAACCAAACTGGTCTACAAGAAAGATCAAATGGAGAAGAAAAAAGAAGCATAGGAAGACAAAGCATAATGTAGCCAGTACATTAAAAATAATAATAGGGAAAACAGATAATAGAGCCTTAAGAAGAAGAATATTGAAGAAAGAGACAAAGGGGCTACCTCTAATTGCATAAGACCAAGCCTTAAAAACAAATGCATGGAAAGCCAAAATTGAGAGAACAACAACAGATAGCAAATGCTATTTCTTCAGGTTCTTTGCAAAACTAAAGAAATCACCTGGTTACCTGATGCTAGAAGATCACCCAGACTGAGTATAAGCAACAGCATAGCAAAGTAGCAACAATAGTACATTGGAAGATATGCAAGAAGTATCATTTGCCTTCAAGCAAGAACTGGTGGGATCATTAAATAGAGAAAGTCATAGAAAATTAAGAAATTAAATTGCTTTGGGACTTTAAAATTCAAGCAGACAGGCACATGCCACATAACATCCTAGACTTAACAATTGTCAATAAGAAAGACAAAAAAGTTTGAATACTGATGTGGCATTACCTGGAGGCAGCAAAATAGAAGAGAAAGAACTGGAGAAAATAATGAAATACCTGCAAATAGAAATAGAACAACTCTGGCAAAAGCATGTAAAAGTAGTCCCAATGGTAATATGTGCCTTGAAAGCAATCTCAAAACAACAGGAACACTATCAGCATTGACAAATTCACCACCAGTCAATTGAAAAAGGCAAGTTAGTTCAAAACAGCTTAATCTTGTAATGAAAGGGGTAAAATCCACATGTGCTTATCTCAGATCCTTGGAGAGGACCCAATAAGTCTGTGATGGCAAATGTATGGCACACGTGCAGAGCCATTTGTGCCAGCACGTGAGCCACAGGCAAACTTACCTCACTGCCCATGTCCGTGCCTCACAGCTGATTTTTTTTCAGCTGGTTTCAGGCCTTTTTCAGCCTCACAGAGGCTTGGAAAAGGCTTCTGCAAGGCTTTTCAGCATGAATAGGCCCATTTCGTCACTTCCTGTAATACCGGAAGTGACAAAACAAACATATTATTCAACCTGAAAAGCCTTGCATAGGCTTTTTCCAAGCCTCTTGGAGGTCGGAAAAAGGCCTCAAACCAGCCAAAAAATCAGCTGTGAGGCACAGTTCAGGTAAGGGGGGGGCAGGGGGCATCATGTGCATTTGCAGGGGGCGTGGAGGAGCACACATTGTATTCTGACTGCTGGCATGTGAGTGGGCAAATGCTAATGTGCGTGCTATTTTTTGCACAGGAGCCCAAAAGGGTTAGCCACCACTGCAATAGGTAGACCAAAAAATGCCAAATTCAGTCTGAGCTGGGTGACAAAAGCAAAATTATTTTTAAATGCTTTCAAAAACTTTGACAAAAATAATTCCCTATCCCTGATTTAAGATTAGAAGCAAATTGAGCTTAACAAATCTTAATTGACAAATATATAATGGGAAATTTATTTACAATCAATGAATAAACATTTTGCAAAGTTTTAGATTGTAATATTTGTTGAATTATCTGCCCCTAGGAAAACAGGATATGCATTTCTTCATAATTTCCCAAACTTAATATACCAATTTTTTTTACACCTTTTCAACTTAGATCAGTTTGAAGTCAATTAAAGTTGAAG
Organism: Pseudonaja textilis; assembly: GCF_049901715.1. Classification (NCBI taxonomy): domain Eukaryota; kingdom Metazoa; phylum Chordata; class Lepidosauria; order Squamata; family Elapidae; genus Pseudonaja; species Pseudonaja textilis. Next base: position 30,899,596 of record NC_142008.1, on the reverse strand, counting down.
AAATGAATATTAGAGTTTGCTATTATGTTTTCGATTTCAGGCAATGTCTGGACTTAGCAGAGTTCCTAGACGTTTTTATTCATTGGAAAAGGAAGGGATGGAATACTGCTTTATTTTAAGGGAATAAATAACAGGCCTTCTCAGATTGCCCTGCTATCAATTTGATTTATTTACAATTACCATATTCTTCTTTTTATGATAGGAACTGTTTTGACTTCCAAATAGGCAACAAAAACATACTGGTTTCTTTCTTCTTTTGGTTACAAAAAACGGGGCCCTTTGCAATGTTAACAAGCACATGATGCATAAATATCTCCTGTTGTTCCTGCTTTCCTGGACTTATATCATTTTAAAAGATTTTCTCTTCAAAATCCCGCTCTCTTCAAAATTTCAGAGGAATTATTTATGTATTCTTTCTTTGAATTGGACCATCTAGATCACAGTGAACATCAGTATGTCATCACTGCAACCTGTCTCTACAATGAGGTAAAAATCTTTTAAACCAAATCAACAGATATAAACTGAGTTATCTGACCATAAATTCTAAATTTCCTACTCACAGGTCTGTCATACAGGGCTAGGGATTAATTAAAATGTTAAATGTGGTTGTTAGGGATACACCCCTAGCAGAATCTGCACAGCAGTCAGGCAGGCAGGCAAAATATGTGAGATAAACGTTTTTGTAGCTTACACTCAGTAAAACAGATACACAGTGCTAATTAAACAGTTTATTCCAGTAAGAGTTATAGCATAGTCAAAACAGTCCATATATCATTCACTAGTCCAGTCCGTCCAGGGATTATTCAGTTGCAAATTCCAGTGTCGAAAAAGAGAGGTCAGTAAACTTACAAATATCAGTCCAGTAATATATCTCCTTGCAGTAGAGATATGAAGAAGTCAAAAACTCCTCTCTTTCTTCAGCAACTCAGCAGTAGGGGAAACACGCAGTTAACAAAACATCAATCCATGCAATCCAGTAATTGTCAGCGAATCGTCAGCAATCAATCAGGTTCTCTTGCTCCCTCTTATGGTGGTTTCACACCACACCCAAAATTACATGCTTTGCAGTTTTAAAGTGACACACACTTAAACTTACAATCATAGTTTATATATAGTATTTTACCCAAACTATGTTAGGTAACCTATGTTATTCCTAACATTCTCCCCTTTTGGGTAATATAATAATATATATATCTATTTACAACCTTAACCCATAGTCATCACAACTCTCTTTGTGTTTCACTGCACCTTGGGCCTTTGTGAATTGATCAGCAATATTTTGTTCAGTCATACAATATTCCAATCTTATTAAACCATTCTTTACAGATTGCCTTACATTCAGATATCTAAGATCTGTATGCTTAGATCTCGTTTTTACAGCAATATTTGTAGCCATCCGTATGGCTGCTTGATTGTCCTCATACACTACAATGGAATCATTAACAGTTAATCCCATATCCAATAATAACTGTTTATACAGAATTAAATCAGTACATAATAAGGATAGACATGAAAATTCTGCTTCCATTGTGGACATACTTATGTGTTGCTGTCTAATTGACCTCCAACCAATCAATGCTTTTCCTAATAGTATAGCCATTCCTGAAGTTGATTTCCTAGTGTTTATATCTGTTGCAAAACTTGCATCAGCATATGCACTTAAAATCAAATTATCTTTTGGCTCCAAATACAATGCATAGTGCATTGTTTTTTTAAGATATCTTAAGATACGTTTTGCCACTTGCCAGTGTCGTTCAGCGGGTTCAGCGTTGAATCGAGCCAATTGATTAATGCTATAGGCAATATCTGGCCTTGACCAATTACTAATGTACGATAGACTACCAATTAGTGACTGATAGATAGTCTTATCGAATTTTGAACTCTGAGTATCAGTGAGGCAAAATTCCTGACTCATTGGAGTTTTTGCTGGTTTACAAAGTTCCATCTTATATGTTTTTAGTAATTGATAAATCTTATCCTCCTGAGATATCTTATAGCCACCATTGGTTTTATTTATTGTCAATCCTAAATACTGTTTTATCTCTCCTAATTGCTTTAATTTTATCCTCTTACCTAATAATGATATTATTTCAGTAGCTTCATTATTAGTTTTTGTAATTAAGGCAATATCATCTGTAAACAACAATAATAATGATACTATTCCATTTGTCTCTCTTTTGAATAAACATGGATCAGCTAAACCTGCTTTAAACCCTATATTGTTTAACTCCTTAACAATATATTGGTTCCATTCGTAACCAGATTGTTTTAATCCATAGAGACTCTTTTTAAGTTTCCAACAGTCATTATTAGTTTTATCATCCTTAATCCCTACAGGTTTCTTTAGGTATATAGTGTGCTGCAATGGTGCATGCAGATAAGCAGTTTCTACATCTAAATGATTTATGATATAGTTTTTCTTAGCTGCCCACACTAAAGCTGCTCTCAAGGTTGTTGCTTTTAGACTCGGTGCAAACACTTCATCATAATCACATGCAGTTTGATTAAATCCTTGAGCTACCAACCTAGACTTATGGGTAACAGTCCCATTTTTACCTGTTTTTAATTTAAATATCCATTTGCATCCAATGGACTTTTCACCTGGAGGTAATTTAGCATTCTCATAGACTCCCATCTGTTTTAATGAATTCAGTTCTTTTTGCATTGCTGTATGCCAATTCCCTTGATCCTTTGCAGGATACATTTTTAGTTCTTCCACAGTAGTTGGAATTTTACTAACCATTGGTTTTTTAGGACCTATAATATCAGCAAATACGACCTCTAGAGGCTCCTTAGTTTTAAATCCATTAACTCTATTTGCTGGTATTACCTTGCTTTTTTCTTGACTGCAAGCATTGCAGTGCAAATACTTACTGCAAGGCTTCAGTTTTATACCTTTAGACAGTTCAACCGTTTGCTTGAGCATTTTAAAATTTATATGCCCTAAACGTCTGTGTAACAAATGTATGCATTCATCATGAGGTTTAACATTATTATTCACTGTGTTAGCCACCTCTAATTGATTATCATGTAACACATACAATTCACCTTTTAAAGTTGCAGTCACTTTTTTACCTTCCTTTTCTATTATGCAGTTTTCTCCCCTAAAGGTAACTACATAACCTAGTTTAATCAAAACTCTAACTGAAAGCAAATTAAACTTAAGTTGTGGTACATATAACATTTTTACATTTTCTTGTATGCAAGAACAATATGCAGTACCTTCAGCTTTTGCTTTAAGTTTCCAACCATTAGCTAACGATATCTGCTGTGAACTCGTGGACATCTTAATAAATCTTTTCTTATCTTTTGTTATGCAGTGTGATGCTCCACTATCTACAACCGAAAAATTATTATTGTTCACAGTTTGGTTGCTATACATGGCTAATTCTAAGCATTTTTTATCCTTTTGATGCCTTTTTGCATTCTGGCTGGCATTGTGGCGTTTTTCTTTCTTGCAGAACCTAGCCAAATGTCCTTTTCTTCCACAATTAAAACATTTTCTAATTGTGTAGGCTGACGAAGATAATTCCTCTTCTTGTGGTTGTTCCCTTCTGAGTTGATCCCTTTCAAGCCTTCTCCTGGCTTCTTCAATTAATCTGCCAGTAATGTCAGTTAATGTGAGGTTATCTTTTGGCAGCAGCAAAGTTACATAGTCGTCATAGCTCTCATCTAATGAAGACAAAATTATATAAACCTGATGTAGTTCAGTGAAGATAAGCTCTTTTTCATGCAGCTCCTGAAAAATCCTCTTCATAGTGTTTATATGAGTCAACATGTCTCCATTCTTTTGAAGATGTGTTCTGAAAAGCTTCCGTGTAAGATTTATATGTGCTCCTACACTGTCTCGAACATAAATCTTCTTTAAATTCTCCCAGCACTTAGCAGCTGTTTCTTCTCCACGAATATGGACAAGCTGCTGGTCACAGAGTGTCAGTCCTATTATACAGAGAGCTTGCTCATTCTTCAGTTTATATTCTTGTATTTTCTGGGCATCATCTTCATCCTCCGGATCCCAAGCATCTACCTCTGGTGGGTTTTGAATTATACTCCACAAACCTTCTCTGCGTAGAAGTAGGCTGCATTTCATAGACCATGAAACATAGTTTGTTCCATCTAGTTTGGATATTAGAGACAAACTTGGTAAATTGACTTGTGCCATCTTTCTCTGGATATTAAACTATAATTAATAAAACACAGCTGTCTGTTTACAGTATTGTGTAACTACACTAACTCTCACTTTATATAAGCCTGTTATATCCTGGTTAGTCTGACTGTGCAGCTGGGCCCATAACCAGTGTTAGGGATACACCCTAGCAGAATCTGCACAGCAGTCAGGCAGGCAGGCAAAATATGTGAGATAAACGTTTTTGTAGCTTACACTCAGTAAAACAGATACACAGTGCTAATTAAACAGTTTATTCCAGTAAGAGTTATAGCATAGTCAAAACAGTCCATATATCATTCACTAGTCCAGTCCGTCCAGGGATTATTCAGTTGCAAATTCCAGTGTCGAAAAAGAGAGGTCAGTAAACTTACAAATATCAGTCCAGTAATATATCTCCTTGCAGTAGAGATATGAAGAAGTCAAAAACTCCTCTCTTCCTTCAGCAACTCAGCAGTAGGGGAAACACACAGTTAACAAACCATCAATCCATGCAATCCAGTAATTGTCAGCGAATCGTCAGCAATCAATCAGGTTCTCTTGCTCCCTCTTATGGTGGTTTCACACCACACCCAAAATTACATGCTTTGCAGTTTTAAAGTGACACACACTTAAACTTACAATCATAGTTTATATATAGTATTTTACCCAATACGTTAGGTAACCTATATTATTCCTAACGGTGGTTATAATTTTACCCAATTAATACTGATCAAACTATTGATACACTTAATATTGACTGAGAAGATAACTGCTCTGTGGGCTAGTAAAAGTAACTAGAGAAAGTTATGTCTTCTTTCAGTTATTGAAGAAAAGCAGAGCTTTTAGGCTGATAATTGTGTGCTATAAGAACTGATCACAATTCTACAGTTCTTTTTCTTGGGACTTTTTTTTTTGCAACTGATGTGTTTATTTTACAAACAGACATGCTGTGTTATGACAAAGCCATGTGGAGAAAATCTCCTGCTCATTGAATGTCTTTAAACCAAAAGGCTTCTTGGATATCAGTTGACTTCTGGGTCAATGATCTCCTGTAGCTTTATTTGGTTCTTGCTGGTACCCATTTCACTGCTGACTAGACAAATGCCACACACAGATGCAAGATCTTTTGCCTTGAGGATCTGGCACAGATGGGTCTGATCCATCAGATCTGTTTAAAAACCATAATAAATGGGAGATCTTCTCACTTATAGAATTCTTTATTGGCCAAGTGTGATTGGACACACAAGGAATTTGTCTTGGTGCAAATGCCTCGGTGCATAAAAGAAAAGATACATTCAAGAGGTAAGAATCATAAGGTAGTAATAGTCATAGGGTACAATAAGCAATCAAATCATACTACGAAACAGTCAATATAAATTGTAAGGATAGAAGTGTCAAAGTTACAGTCATACAGTCACAAGTGGGAGGGGATGGGTGATAAGAAGTGATGAGAAGATTAATAGTAATAGTAGTGCGGACTTTGTAAATAGATGGACAGTGCTGAGGGAATATTTGTTTAGCAGATAATTATTTGTTTAGCAGATTTGTTTAATTATTTTACTGTATCCTTCAGTCATCTTACAAAGGCGGTTCCTTGTTGGAATTTGCAAGAGATTTATTTACATCTCATTTTGTTCTTTTTCCATATATTTGATTTCAGTAAACCAGTGAAAAAATGAATAACTAGAAACCCTGCCAGTATATGGACTGTAATTAATATTTCTTTTTCATATCTGATCCACAAAAAGATAATAATTGCATATCATTTGCAAAATTCATCTTTTCCTTCTAATACTTATTAAGTATACTTAATAATACTAATATTGGTTGGTTAAGGGGTTCGGTGACGCACGTCAAATAACCACTACTGGTTCGCCTGAATAGGTGTGAACCAGTTGAATACCACCTCTGATTCAGCTAGTTTTGACTCCTTTTGGTGGACACAAAATCCATTTTAGTAAACCAGTGAAAAACAACATATTCTTTTTATGAGCCACAGGATGTCAATAGGCAACTCATTGTGCCTTTGCCACCTTATCTACTAAAATAGGATAAGCAAATTTAAACATCATAAATTATTTTGGGGAACTCCTGGGGGTCCTTTTGAGCAATGTAGTCAGAATATAGCAAGGTTTCCATACATTCTGAAAGGAAGAAACATACAAGGTCTGTCATGAAAAACACATAATACACTTACATAGTTTTATTTTAAAACAACAATCCAAATCCTCCTTCAAGGCCCCAATATTTTTTTTAAAATACATAATCAAATCATGGTGCCATGTGACATGTTTCACTCATCTTTCCCTATAAAGTAACCTCCCTACGTCCTAGAAATAAGACCTCCCTCCTCATAAAGAGAAAGAAAAATGTTTTGGGCAGTATTTGGCCTATCATTGTTCACTGCCTATCTGCAAGAGGCCAAAACCGAAATTTCATAGTACAGCTAGATATTTTCAGCATCAGAGAAATGATTCTATCCTTCTGGGAATATCTCACAAGCTAAAGTCACTTGGTTTTAACCTCTTCTGTTACCTTTCATCTTACACCTTGTCCATTTCTTCAAGGTAGATGTGTGATGTGCCTAATATCCAGTGGCTTTTCTTTGGCCCCAAAGCTGAAATAGACTTCTCTTTTAAGTGTCATAAGCTTTAAAAGGGTACTTTTCAGAACAAAAAAGATCACAGGAAAGATTGTTAAGTGTGATGACTGCCACTCAGCTTGAAATCAAAGTTTTACTTCTTCATACAATCACTGTGTCATCTGTTTCTGTTTGTTTCACATTTCCCTGCAGCTTCAAACATGTTCAGCCTTTAACTTTCCTTCTTCCCTTGATTACCTGTTCAACCATGGAAAAAAATCACATGAATCTTTTTGTCAGTCTGGAATAAGTTCAAATATGAATTTCCATATTTGATATATATATCTAAAATGATTCAAATTGGAAAGTTATTTTCACTACAATTCCATGTCAAGATCTATTGCAGCGTTTTAGAGTAGCATCAAGACATAACAATCAGGTGCTGAACAGGGTAACCTTGAGTGTTACATAAACTTCATTTATGTAACTTTGTACTAGTTAGATTCATGCAATATACTAGGCTGGACAAGGCTATGCTATGCTAATGAGGTTAAATAATTTGTCATTCAGCATGTTGCAGGAAGCCAGAACTCTTGTAGCATGTTAAGCTATAATATGGTTTGTTTTTATGTTCACATTGGTTGCATCTTATTGATTTTGGATTAGAATCCAGCAAGTTGCATAATAATGTCAGTTCTTCTGTTTATAAAGGCTTTGTGTGGTCATGGATCTTGGTGTTTAGTGAGTAAGTGGTTTTATGGTTTGTTAAGACAGATTTAGGTCAATTGAGGTGAAGAGACCAGTAACATTTAAGGAGAGCATGATTTCTTCCTTGTCTTAGTGTGCTTGATGCATTACAGTGTGCTTGAAATTATTCTGGTGAGTTTATTCAGTGGGTTGACTCATGGACCAGATGTCCAAGTTTCCTCTGCAGGGTTTTTGCTAGTTTGAATGTTGATGTTTAAGATAGACACACAATTGGGTGTAAGGAGATCCTGGTCTTGTTTTTAGGAGTTCATAGAACCTAGGTATGGAGGAGTCTTGTGATCGATGTGGTGTTAGCTGTTTTTCTTTTTCCATTTTAATTAGGGTGTCTTTTATTTTGTCTTTTTTGTCAGATTTTTGTGGATTATTTAGTAGGTGTTGGTGTCATTTACGTTGTTTTCGGCTTTGCTGATGTAGTCAGTTTTGTCCATTACTACCATCAGTCTGCCTTTGCTGGTAAGATGACTATATTTTTGTCTTGTTTCAGTGTCTTAGTGCTCTCTTCTCCTTTTTGCTGAATGTTTCATTTTATCTGTTTCATTGTATGTTGGGGATGATTCTTTGTCTGAGGTCTTCTTATGTTTATTGGTCCAGGTGATACTTTAGAATGGATTCAAGATTGGTAAGGAATTCAATGGGGTTAGCATCTTTGTGGTTGAAATTGAGGCTGTGAGGATGGTCTTTTCATTGTCAGATAGAGGTCTGCTAGATAGATTTCTGATCTATAGTTCTGAATTGTCATCTTGTGGTTTTGGAGTATTGATATTGTATTTCTCTTGTAGTTAATTATGATTTTGCTTTTGTATTTTGTTGGCATTCCTGTGGATTGTTCTAAGGTATCTGTCAGGTCTTGTCCAATGGAGTTGAGGCATGCTGTTTGTTTTGTTCCTTGCCTCTGCATTAGTATTTTTCCAGTTGTGGGCATCAGTGATCATGAATCAAAGCATTTTGCATCCATTTTGGAAGATCAGTTTCCATGTTCATGGATGGTTAATTGGTGATTGGTAGCATATGTTTTTGAGGGTTGTTTATTTGCAGAGGCATTCATAGAGGAAGTGAAGTTAATAAATAATATAGAGGAATATGGGAAAGTAGCAGGATTGAAAATAAACAAAGGGAAAACTAAGATATTGATAAAAATATGATAGAGAAAAAAAAATTAATGGAGAGATTAGAAATTCAGAAAGTAAAGAAAGTTAAGTACCTGGGAATTCAGCTAATGGCTAAATGTGGAACAATGAAAGAAGATAATTATTATAAATTAAAACAACAAATTAAAATAGACTTGGAAAAATGGGGCAACATGCAGATCATTAACAAGGAGAATTGAAGTGATCAAGATGAATATACTACCAAAAATGTTGTTTTTGTTTCAAACAATCCCAATAAAACTGGAGAAAAAATATTTTGAAGATATCAACAAAATAGTATTGAAATATATATGGCAAGGGAAGAAAGTAAGAATTAATATTAAAATGTAGAGTACGTGAGAACTAGAGGAGGGTTTGGATTAAATTAGGTATTAAATTAGAAGAAGAACAAGTAAAGGAAATGATGATAGCATGGATGAAAAACTTATACCATAGAATTAGATAAATGACAAAAGTTATGGGAAATGAATTATAAATTAACAATATTGACAGCATATAAAGAAAATTTGTATAAGATGTTTCATAGATGGCACTTTGCACCAGCAAAACTGGCAGAGATGTTTAAGGATAAATCAGCCAAATGCTGGAATTACCACCAGACACCTGGGACATTTTATCATATGTGGTGGTCTTGTGCAGAAACTAAAAGATATTGGACAAAAATACACACATGGTTGGAAAAAATGATAAAGCTATACATAGATTTGAAACCTGAAATATTTTTATTAGGGAACATACCTGAAGTTACCGTAAAGAAAAAATATATTTAATTATACATGCATTAACAGCAGCTAGAATTGTACTTACTCAGAATTGGAAAAGTGATCAGATACTGGCAGAGGGAAAAGTAATTGAGAAAATATTTGAATGTGCAGAGATGAATAGATTAACACTAACAATTAAAGAAAAAGAAGAAATGGAATATTACATGGTATGGGATTTATTTTAGCGAAGGTTGGAAAATAAAACAAATTAAAATGGAGTAGATGAATATATGGAGAAATAAGTTAAGATTGTTAAAAAATAACAGATATAAGAAATAATGGTTATAAAGAAAATGTGAATATTGTTATATTGGTAAGAAAAGTATTAATTATAATTGTTAGCACAAGACATATGTACCCAGTTGACCCATTGTTGAAATTAAAGATGGAATTACTGTAAATATAAAATAAAAATAATAAGAAAAAAGTCACATTCTCCAATCGACCTGCATCTGTCAATTTTTTTGAACACATAGGCGCAAGGCTGCAATTGACCCATCAAATTCCTCTGTAGGAGTATAGCAGCGACAATAACATCATTGGTGTCCACCTGCACTACAAAGAGCTTATTTGGATTGGGTGCGATAGGATTGGCTCTTTAGAGAAAAGTTCTTTCAGCTCCTCAGATGCCTGCTGGCATTTGAAGGTTGAACTCAGTGGCTGGTTGGGTTTTGGTTTCGAGTCAGTCTCTTTTGTTTTCAATAACTCAGTTAATAGCAATGTTATTTCAGTGAAGGAGGGAATAATCTCATGGTAAAAGTTTGCAAAACCAAAATACATGTTTAGTTGTTTTGGGGAGTGAGGGGGTTGCCAATGAAGCACCACCTTGACTTTGGACAATCCCTTCATTGGCTACTTGGTAGCCTAGATAGTCCAGTGAGTTTTCATGGAATTTGCATTTTGATAGTTTGATATAAAGTTTGGGAGTTTGTAACCTATAGCTTTAAGCACAAAACTGCTTGTAATTAACTAATTAAGGGTGCGGTTACAAACGGCAATAAAAGGCAGTAAGAGAAACGTAATCTCTCTCTGCTTGTTATCAGCTTGCTACTGTTTAGTTTGCTACTGTTTGCTACAACTGTTTGAATACCTGAACGAAAGGACTATTTCATTGATGTGCTGATATTCTGTGAATACTCAAGCGTTGTCTTCAAAAGGAAAGGTATCAGAGGAGAAGATATCTTTACAAGAAGATAAGGATATAGAACTGACTTGTAACTGGACTAAGTTACTGAATGGATATATTTGTGAATGACATATGGACTGATTGACAATGTTTAAACTCTAATTGGATTAAACAACTATTTAAACTACAAACAGTGTTTTTGTCATCAGTGTGTGTAAACTCTAGGGCCCTTCCTCTCTCATTTGGCTGCCTGGCTTGACTGCTGCTGCACATTCTGTTTGGGGGTTTGTCCCCAAACACTAACATTGGTTATGGGCCCAGTGCGCACAGTCTAACTAACCATGATATAGCAGTGAGAGTTGGTGTGAGTTGCACATTACTGTAAAAACAAACTGTTTTTCATTGATTTTTAAATAGTTGTTTACCTGAAGAACAATGGCACAAGTAAATTTGCCTAATCTGTCCATGATATCCAGACTAGATGGAACAAACTATGTTTCATGGTCAATGAAATGTAGTTTACTTCTACGAAGAGAAGGTTTGTGGGACATAATAACAAACCCACCAGATGTGACTAACTTAGATCCTGATGTTGAGGAGGATGACAAAAAGATACAAGACTATAAACGAAAGAATGAGCAGGCTTTATGCATCATAGGACTGTCTCTCTCTCTGACCAGCAACTTATCCATATCCGTGGAGAGGAAAACGCTGCGAACTGCTGGGAGAACCTCAGGAAGATATATGTTCGGGACAGTGTAGGAGCTCATATATATCTTACACACAAACTATTTCGAACACATCTTCAGAAGAATGGAGACATGTTAACTCATTTAAATTGTATGAAGAGCATTTTTCAGGAATTACAAGAAAAAGAGCTTATATTTAATGAGTTGCAACAAGTATACATCATACTGTCTTCATTAGATCAAAGTTATGATGATTATGTGACTGCTTTAGAAGTATTGCCAAAAGATAGTTTATCATTAACCGAGATTACCGGCAGGCTATTAGAAGAAGCCAGAAGAAGGTGTGAACGTGACCAGCTGAGAGAAGATAAACCTAATAAAGAAGAGAAATTATCTTCAAAGCTTGAAAGAAACCAACTAAGTAAATTAAAGCACCCGGAAGAAGAGAATTTATCTTCGACGGCATACACAATTAAAAGGTGTTTTAATTGTGGAGGCAGAGGACATTTGGCAAGATTCTGCAGAAAAGAAAAAAGCCAGAATGTAAAAAAGCCAAAGAAATCTTTTGAACTAGCCATGTTTAGCAACTGTGATGTGAAGAATGATTTATGGGTGGTGGACAGTGGTGCATCCCACTGCATCACGAGAGATAAGACAAAATTTATAAAAATGTCTACAAGCTCTCAACATATATCACTTGCTAATGGCTGGAACCTCAAGGCCAAGGGAGAAGGTATTGCATACTGTCCATGCTTAAACCAGGATATAAAAATGTTGTATGTACCACAGTTAAAAGGTGAACTTGCTTTCTGTAAGGGTATTAGACAAACTAGGTTATGTAATTACATTTAAGGATAATAATTGCATAATTGAAAAAGATAACAATAGGGTAACTGCAGCTTTAAATGGAACATTGTATGTATTACATGATAGTAAGAAAGGGGAGGCTCAGACTGTATTTGACAATATAAAGCCTCATAATGAATGTATCCATTTATTGCATAGGCGTTTAGGGGCATATAAATTTTAAAATGCTAAAAGCGTACAGTAGAGTTATCTGATGGAATAAGAGTTAAAACCGTGTGATAAATATTTGCGTTGTAATGTCTGCTGTGAAGATAAGAGTAAAATATTGCCTGCAAATAGGCTAAATGGTTTCAAAACTAAAGAACCTTTAGAAGTAGTATTTGCAGACATTATAGGTCCAAAGAAACCCAGTATGGGGGTGCTCGATATATACTGAGCATTATGGACCATTATTCTAGATATGGGTTTTGCTACCTAATGAAAAGCAAAACTGAAACATATCAACATTTCTTCGACTGGTTAAAATTTGCAGAAAGAAAGACTAAACGGCAATTGATAACCCTAGTGACAGATAATGATGCGAATTTGTTAACAGCAAATTCCAGAATAGATAAAGGTAGCTGGAATAGAGCACAAGAAATCTGCACCATACAGACCACAACAACAACGCATTTATTGAGAGAAGAGGCCAAACACTACAGGCAATGGTTAGAACAATGTTAACTGATTCTGGATTACCTGATTCTTTGTGGGGAGAGGCCACAATGTGTGCTAATAACATATTGAACAACGTTGTTAACACAACTACTGGTGAAATACCATTCACCATGTGGCATGGCAGGAAGCCTGATCTGAGTTACCTGCACACATTTGGTGCACCAGCATGGGTGCATATCCCTGCACAACTCAGGCGTAAAGGGCAACACAGAGCTAAACAATTATTCTTCGTTGGTTACCAAGCAAACCATAGGGCATATAGATTTTGGGAGAAAGGCACATCTAAGGTGTTATGCAGTGCCAATGCCCAATTTCTAGAGCACGTAGGATGGGATAAGTTAGAACAGGATAACAATAAAGAAGTAATTATTGAAACCTATAGAAATCCCATTAATTATCCCTGTAACTTTAAGAATAAAGTAAAGAGAGAAATACAGGCAGAGAGAGAGCCCATAAAGGAAGAAATAATACCAATAGCTGAGCAAGCTGAGGAACAGGAACAGGTAGTAATTCAAAAAAGTCCTCATACAAGCCCTGTAATTCCCAGAAGAACTACACGAATATCTAGACCGCCTGATAGATACCAGGCTAACACAGTGTGCCAGATTAATAAAGTTCCATATACTGTAGATGAAATAAAAATGTATCCTACTAAAGATAAGGAAAGTTGGTATGCAGCAATGAATAGGGAATTGAAATCCTTAAAGGATATGAAAGGATATGAAAATGCGAGATTACCTGTTGATATAAAACCCATTGGCTGCAAATGGATTTTTAAGATAAAAACTGAAAAAGATGGTAATATAATCTATAAGGCACGATTAGTAGCCCAAGGCTTTAGACAAAATGCCAATGACTATGACGAGGTATTTGCACCTAGCCTTAAAGCAGCAACATTAAGGGCAGCTTTAGTGTGGGCAGCAAGCAAGAAATATATAGTCAACCATCTAGATGTAGAAACTGCTTACTTGCACGCTCCACTAAGACATACTGTATACATGAAAAAACCTATTGGATTTAAAGGTGAAAATAATAATGATTATTGGTTGTTAAAAAAGAGCCTCTATGGTCTTAAACAATCAGGCTATGAATGGAACCAGTATATTGTAAAGGAACTAAACAATATAGGGTTTAAAGCTGGTTTAGCGATCCATGTCTATTTAAAAGGGAGACAAATGGGAAAATATCATTATTACTATTATTCACAGATGATATTGCTTTGATTACAGAAACTAATGATGAAGCCAATAAAATAATAGCATCATTAGCTAGGAAAATAAAAATCAAGCAATTAGGGAGATAAAGAAATATCTAGGTTTGAATATACTGAAAACACAGAAAGGTTTTAAGATATCTCAGGAGGATAAGATATCTAAATTGCTAATAGATTATAAGATGGAACTTTGTAAGACTGCAAAGACTCCAATGAGTCAGGATATTTGCAAAATGGATGCTCAAAGTCCAAAATTTGATAAAGTAATATATCAATCTTTGATTGGTAGCTTATCATACATTAGCAATTGGTCAAGGCCAGATATAGCTTATAGTATTAATCAACTGGCACGACATAATAATGATCCACTTCAATGTCATTGGAAAGCATTAAAGAGAATTTTAAGATATCTTAAAGGAACATTACACCATGCACTGTATCTAGAACCAAAAGGTGATCTAATACTGAGTGCTTATGCAGATGCTAGTTTTGCATCAGAAAGAGACACAAGAAAGTCGACTTCGGGAACAGCCATAATGCTGGGTAAGACATTAATAGGTTGGAAGTCAATAAGACAACAGCATATAAGTTTGTCTACTATGGAAGCAGAATTCTCCTGTTTGTCGTTATTATGTACTGAATTAATCATGTATAAGCAGATGATGAATGACATGGGATTAACTGTAAATTATCCTATAATTGTACATGAAGATAATCAGGCAGCAATTCAAATGGCCACAAATATTGCAGTAAAAACTAGGAGCAAGCACACAGATTTAAGGTACTTAAACGTTAGACAATCTGTAAAGAGTAAAATGATACAGCTGGAGTACTGCATGTCGGAGGAGAATATAGCTGATAACTTTACTAAAGCCCAAGGTGCCATAAAGCACCAAGAGAGTTGTGTAAAGTATTATTTTAGATTGTAAGGGTATTATATATTTATATCACCCAAAAGGGGAGAATGTTGGGTATAACATTGATACACCAACCAAGTTTGGGTGAATAAATATATAAACCAAGGTTTGGGAGTTTGTAACCTATAGCTTTAAGCACAAAACTGCTTGTAATTAACTAATTAAGGGTGCGGTTACAAACGGCAATAAAAGGCAGTAAGAGAAACGTAATCTCTCTCTGCTTGTTATCAGCTTGCTACTGTTTAGTTTGCTACTGTTTGCTACAACTGTTTGAATACCTGAACGAAAGGACTATTTCATTGATGTGCTGATATCCTGTGAATACTCAAGCGTTGTCTTCAAAAGGAAAGGTATCAGAGGAAAAGATATCTTTACAAGAAGATAAGGATATAGAACTGACTTGTAACTGGACTAAGTTACTGAATGGATATATTTGTGAATGACATATGGACTGATTGACAATGTTTAAACTCTAATTGGATTAAACAACTATTTAAACTACAAACAGTGTTTTTGTCATCAGTGTGTGTAAACTCTAGGGCCCTTCCTCTCTCATTTGGCTGCCTGGCTTGACTGCTGCTGCACATTCTGTTTGGGGGTTTGTCCCCAAACACTAACAGAGGGAATGAGTGTTTTGTACATAGACTGTGTTTATCCCACAAAAATCAACACAAAGTCTCACATACACACCCCATCTTTCCTTTCTTTAAACTACACCAGGGCGGTGACTCATGAATTTGCTGATTGGATGAACCCCTTGGATGAATTGGGATCTATGTATTTTCTCAGTTCATCCATCCCCCTTGGGGACATTGAGTATATCTTTGGTTTAGGTAGTTTTGCCCCCTGGATGAATTCAATGGCAATAGGTTGGTGAGGGGGGAGTACACTGCATTTTTCCTCACTGAATACCACTGCCAAATCTTAATATTTTTGGGGTATGTGCAGGAAACCTGGGACTGCCTCTTTCATGGAAGCCACTTTCTCTCATTGGTTGTTGCCCCTGGATCTTAAAGGCTAGTTGCTTTCTGACTGAAGGGGGGAAGGTTCAGGTCCTATTGCTATCCTTATTTTATGGTAGCCGTATTCCCAAGTGATGGTAGGAGCCTATTTGTCTAGCCAGCCAACCCAAGAATGAACAACTCTGTCATTTTTGAGACAACCCCAAATCGTATCATCTCCCAATGTCATCCTATTTCCATCCTTACAGATTCAGTGACCGAAGTTTTGGGTGTCCCCTCCCAATCAGGGAACTGTCTACTTGTTCAAAACAGATAGGATGGCTCAGGGATGTGATTTTTATTCCTACTTTTTGAACCATCTAGGGGCTAATTAGACATCAGGTGCACCTGATGTCTACTATGGCTTCAAACTCCCTCTGGGTTCTGGTGCTGGGCACCCTTATGCAAGTCTTTATGGAGAAAAGGCAGATAGCTCCACTTACTATCGGGTCTTCATCGCCACTCCATCTGGAGTCAATTACCTCAGGAGCCAGAGTTTTGCCCCCATCAAGTGAGAGAGGGGGAACCTCCACAGCCTGTTGTGCAAACTTCCCTTTCTCAGGAAGTTTACGGAGAGTTCATTTCTGCCTGGATGTGGCTGGTGTCTTTGCTTGGGGATGGGTGTGGGTGCAAGGCATTTGGAGGCTCTGTGATCAGGTTGGCTGCATCAATAACATTTAATGGTAGGGCCAGGGGCTGGCTTCAGTTCAGCTGGGAGGTTCACGATTGGACATCTGCCCAGTTGATGTTTGGGTGCTTTCCCTTGAGTAGTCCTGCAGTGGGGATTTATATCTAAGTCCATTGCCACAGCCACCCAGTATCAATCTTGGATTTGGTCGGGCACGACTTCCTCAGCTTCAGGTCCAATGCTTCCTTAAAATAATGGACAAAGAGCCTTTCAGGCCAACCTCGCAGTTTTCTGGCTACTCTTCTAAACACCCACACCAGCTCTCACATTATTTTAGTCCTTTAATTTCCACTTCAGCTTCTTCCCAGTTCACCAGTCTTCAAACCATGCTCTAATGATCTCACACAAATTCATCCACATCTCCCAACTCATCAGGGAGTTGGATAATCCATTTGGATGCTTCCCCTTCCTTTATGTTACCGAAATAGCTGTAACCAGGTCCTGGTCTCATTGGTATTGTGCCCAATAAGGATTGGTGTAAGCCCAAATCCGGTTGAGGGAATCAGCCACTTTTCCTGGGTGCCATCAAAAGTGACCGGGAATTGTAGTGGAGCAGCAGCTGCAGAGGTTGCAGCTGCAGCTGGGGAATTTGGTGACGGTGCTGGAGCCGGCATCCACTGGTAATGGATCCGTCCATGTCCTGAGTAAAAAGCATTCAGGAGGAACCTGGTCTGCGGGTGGCATCCCTGGAAGTGCTGGTGGAGCTTGTTGGATCAGCCTGTAAGCACCTCCCTGTCTGCCTCTGGTCCCTGGGCTCTCTTGGTCTGTTGGCCCTGGGGGTTGTTCTGCTGCAGCAGATGACAAGTCTGTGGCTGCAACAGAGGGGCTTCATTGCTGGATTTCTAGTCTTGGGCTGAGCAGCCCCACATCAGCCAATGCAGATGCCCCACTATGACTTGTTGTTGCTCCATGCTCTGGATAGTAGAAAATCGACTGTTGCAGCACCCATCCAGGCTGACTTGCATGTGGGGAGGTTTGAACCATAGGACCCATACTGAGTAGTTCAAACTTTTCAGATAATCTGGCTAGTGACTGACTCTGTGACACTGGTTGAAGCCTCCATTCATGAACTCTGCCAGCTTCCTGGGATCACGGTGGTCTCCATTCATAGGCAGCTCTGGTTCCTGGTAGCTACTGTGCTCCTAAAGCTGGAAGAACCATTGGTTCTGTTGGCGGGGTTTGTCAAAGGATCAGTTCTTTGGGTTTTGCTATATTCCAGATTTCAGCCTGTGCGGTCTCTGCCGCAACCACTTCTGCTTCTGAAGGGTAACAATGGGTTTCACATATTTCCTCCTGCATGGGTCTGGTGGCCTCTTCACCAGTCTCCAGTTCATGTTCCATCTTCCCTGAGTCTTTACGCTCCTGATGCTTGTAGGGAGTGTTTTGGAGCTCAGGATGCCGGGCAGCTGTACCACATAGCAAAACCTGCTGTGATTTCCTTTTTTAAGAGATTCAGGTTAATTCAATGTTTCATCCAAACTCTCCATCTCAATTCAGCACTCAAAGACCTTCCTAGTAAGAATTTATTAGAACAGTCATATTGGAACATTTGAGAAAAAACCCAAATCTGAATTCCTGCATTTTCACCTGCTAAATTAAACTCACACCCAACCCCCTTGCTGATGACCCTCAAGTCACACTCTCCAATCCACCTCCATTCTGAACTCCTGCGAAGTCTGGTCACTCCCCCCAAAACTCCAGCAACTTGGCCTTGAGCTCTGGCAAAATAATGTTGTGGTGGCTATCTTCCCTTCTCACTTTACTTTCATTCCCATGATTACCCTCCCTGAAGCAGTCCCAAATCTGATTCAAGATGGATGGGGTGCTGACGGAGTTCTTCTGTGTGTCACTTTGTGTGTCAATGGTGTTGTGATGAGTCAGGTGTAGATGTGTCAAGTGAGGGTCTTATGATAGGGAGGCTACATCAGGTGGGGGTCATTGGAAGGAGAAGTGCATCACAATTTATACAGATATACAGTCAGAAGATGCCACCATGGCTCTTAGGTTTTCACATCATCCCAAGCTTTTTGTTTAACCATGGTTTATTAAAGATTACATATATTATATCACTGCTAACAAATTTCAGAGGCTAGGTTCACAAAACCTGCTGCGCCAAAACATAATTAAGTACATTGCCATTCAGAGTAATGTGTGATTCAATGGTTTTTCAATGGTTTCTTATATTTGCTATGTGGAAACAGCATCTTCCTCTACTTTCTTATGTCTTCTTATTAAAAAAAATAACCAATATTCTTCATTGTCTTTCTATGAATTGCTTTATCAAATCTTTCAGTCTTATTTGGTTATGTCTCATTCATAACCTAGAATATGCTAATAGCCAAGCCTGCTCGAATGGATAATATATACAACCTCCGATCAGGTCATTGAAAGTTCACCATTTTCTATATGGTCAGTAGAGCCATATTTATTGCTGTGCACTGCTCTGTGTGATTTCAGCTGCATGCTTCCATGCTACACATTTAGGTAATTTATGTTTCTCTTTACTATCTATTGAAGCCTTTCTGCTTTCATACCCTGCCTGTATAGAGCAATATATTTTATAGCTATGTAAGAGTGAAGACTCAGATGATGTCACATGACACAATTTATGTTCTATAGACTTTTAAATACACTGCAATGAAGATAGAAATCATGCTGGTGTCTTATTAAGTAATAATTATTGCATTATTTGTATATTTAGGGGTTGATAAACGTAAGTAATAGAAATAACAAAAAGGGACAGCTTGAAATACCATTGTTCTTAGTTCTTTACCATGTACACTATTCTATCGTTTTTCCCCTCTCCCAAGACTTGGATGTGGTCTCCATATCAAAACTGTTAATATGATGGGAGGGAAAAATATATTCCCACTTCTTCCTAAAAGCATCCCTGAAACAATGACAGACATGGAAATGACCCTTAATTCTTTGCTGCCACTCCATGGTTGTTGTCAAACATTCACTTGCAAATAAATCTCATATATACAGTGTGATGTCCCTGGATTTTGTTGTAGGATAGCCAAAGAATTGGCAAAAGGATCCTCTCTTTTACTTTATAATAGTCACTTTAAAAATATCCTTCAATATGTCCAATGTTAAAATACTTTGCTTCCTTCTATTTTAGTAAGCTGAGATTAAGCGTTCTTATTTTTTAATTGTAATCTTTAGTTAATTCTAGTTCCCTCTACTGGAAGAACTCAATTCTAGAGGAAGACTTGAAATGTAGACAACTATAATGGAAAAGGTAAGTCATCCCATGGGAGGAAAAGACAAACAAGAAGCATCTCAGAAAGGACCCTCCCTAGTTTTCTGGAAAGTAAAAAGAGGGAGAAGGACTTTCAGACTTACAATATTCTGTTACTGAAACCTTACAATAAAAGTAGCATCAGATTCCATGGTTCTTCTTGTCTAAACTATCTAAAAGGGCTGATAGTTTTCTATACTATTTGATTTGTGGAAGATACAGAGCAAGAAATGAACACATGTAGGAGTCTAACAGCCCACCTCTCTGCAATTCCTAAAACAGCTGGAACTCCATCTCCTTGAGTACAGGTTCCCCATAGGGCTGTATCTTGAATCCACTACTGTTCACCTTGATGACCCATGAGTGCTGTGCCAAATCTGCCACAAATCATGTTGTGAAGTATGCAGATGATATGGCAGTGATGGTCTTTTCTGGATGACAATGAAGATGCTTATAGGGAAGAGGGGAAGTCTCTGCTGGACGGGTGCAATAAAAGTAACCTGGTTCTAATTGTTAATAAAACAAAGTAGATAATCACAGATTTTAGAAAGAATCAGCATGGTGTTTTGGCCTGCTGGTGGCTGATGGAGCTGGCAGCCGGCAGCTGATGGAGTCATTGAGGTTGGGGAGAGAAACCTGAGCCAGTCCTGGAAGCTGAGGAAGACTCAGATGAGGGCTATATGTCAGAGGCAGAGATGGGGCCAGGGCAGGCTGGCAGTCATCAGCTGCTTTCGGGCTTGGACAGCAGTGAGGCAGGGGAGCTTCTGGAACTGGTTCCCAGCCTGTACATATACAGAGCTGCCAAAAGGAAGGAACAATTAAGAACTTGGTCAACGTGGGAGTAAGGCCACAGGTGGATGATGAATAGCCCCTCCCATAAGGATTAAAAGAGAAGCAAAAGGGAAGTGGGCTTTTGCAGGAAACAATTCATTCGTTTGTTCATTTGTTCTGGCCTCGTAAAGCTTTGTCTTTGTAACCTAGAGACTCTGCCCAGCCCTTCCCTGTCAGCACTGTGTGTGGAAATATTTACCAGGCAGCTTTCCAAGATAAATAACGTTTGAGCTAATAATTATAGCTTTGCAAGACTGTTTGCCAGGCCATTGGCTGAATGTGAATGCAATAAATTCACATTCATTTAATAAAAAAGATTTTGCCAGGACACAGAGTTTGATCAGTGCTTTTGGGGGAAGCCTAGGACAGAACACATGGTTATACCCCACTCAATATCAAGGCACTATTGAGAGCATTTTAACCAACTGCATCACTCCTTGGTTTGGTAGCTGCAGTGTCTGAGAGAGAAAGTCCATTCAGAGAGTGATAAGGACAGCCAAGAAGATTATAGAAAGCTTGCTTCCTGTCATTCAGGATACAGCTTATAAGTGGTATTGTTAGAGATCCCACACTTTACATTCTGTTTTTGTTGTTCCCTTCTGGGAGGAGGTGTTGAACTATTTCTAGCAGGACTACCAGATTCTGTAACAGCTTTGTTCCCTATGCCATCCATCTGGTAAACTCAGAAGATTCATTTTTCTCACCTTCATCTAAACCTACATCTACACCTACATCTAAACTGATGCATCTGAACTAGACTGCATTGTTTCTATGTGTCATATAATATATATGGGTATATACATAATTTTGTATTTATTTATTTGTAGTGTATATTGGAAGTGGTAATCCTTTGAGAGCTGTATGCAATGAAATTTCATTTTAATGTGTGCCAATTAGTGTACATTCAAAGTGACAATAAGGTTATTCTAAGTCTGAGTTTCTGCCTTCCCAACAATTATGGACCAATTTTATAAACTTATCAACTAGTTTTTCTATATATAAATAGTGTGAAGAGTTTTGAGAATTGCATAAACTCTTAGTTGTTACTAGGAGTGTCTGCAAAAGTTTGTGCACTAACAATATACTTTGTCGGTCAACTTTCTAAAAAAGTAGCAATGGTCTGTGCAACAGGAACATTAAGCATTTTAAAACAAATGGGTATGTAAAACATTGACTGTCTCTCAAAACAAGGATGCAAGAATAAAAAAGAATGTAAAATATCAGTTTAAAAAGTATACGAAGTCCTTACCGCTGCAGCAAGTAATAACAAAAAGTACTCCAGCAACCACTTTTAGGAATTATTTATTAAAATGCCTCACCTCATAGTATGAAAGCACTTTACCAATTGCTTCAGCTCTGTTGTGCCAAGAAAGCTGTTTTCATAGAAAGAGGTAACATTTACAGAACAAAGTTAGAGAAGAGGGTAAAAAGAGATAATAAACCTAGAAGAGTAATAAAGAATCTGTGATTCTGAATGTGTTCAATCTACATATTGTATATAAAGAAATGATCATTAATTTCAGTCAATGAATTGGATCCAGATTGCAAGATAAATGAGGCAATAAGTAAAAAGTGTCTCTCTGCTATTGTATAATGTGGATTTTACATGGATCAGACTTCACATGCAAGCTGGGGAAGGCAAAGCCTGCCTGCAGTTTCATGCTTTAGAAACTTGCAGACGTTTTAATGCAACATTAAACAAACAAACAAAAAATGGATCAATATTCTATGCAAAGGTGCTCATTTCAACTGTTCTACAGGATGTTTCCTATTGCTAATGTTGAAGGAACATTTGTTTGCTAATCCATGGAAGGTAAGCAAGATGAGCAGCATGCAAATTTGATAAAATAATAATTTAAAAAAATAAAAAATAAAAATGATACAAGGTGTATCATCTTGTTTTTCCCAGAGTCATAATATTTAATAACCTAGATGAATGCAGCTTATCACAGAAATGCAATTCTGTTATGAAATGGTGCAATCTCCAAATTGACTTGAAACAAGACAGTTTCTTTTTCAAATTAGATTAAACTGAATTTTGGGGTCATAATAGGGGCCACTCATAGCAATACTCACTGATTTGAAAATGGTAGGTATAATCAGGTAATCAAAACCCAACCCTTTTTATATGCATGGTGCTGTTTTCTGAGGAAGCCTCTGATAAATAGAATAACTTTGTTATTAGTGATGAAAAGCAAGGAGATAAAAGGGAAGTCTATAACATGAATTCTGATTGTTTGGCCAGATCATATAAGGACTTGTGGATGAACGCTTATCATAACTGGATTGATAGTTTATCATTATTTGGTCCAGTTCAACAGAAAATGGATTTGATTCAAAGCTTTAGCTTTTTTTTTTTCCAAATTATTTTTTTAAAAAATAGAGAGCATTTAAACATGCTCAAAAATTATTCAGCATGCTCAAAAGCCAATCTGAATAACTGAATCAATTCAAGGGATCTATCACTTCAAGGTTTTGATGAGAATCATCTATTCAATTTGAAAAGTCATTTCGGCTCAGAAAATTAATTAAATGGCTGTCATTTTGAATTTTCAAATCAACTCCTTGCACAGCCCTAATAATTAAGAACCAAACATAATCTTTATTATTTCTGTAACCTTGAAATAAATTGATCATTTAAATTAATGGGTTCCTATAGTAGAATTTGAGATACAGGTCAGCTTTTCATTATTAAGCCATATGTACAAAATAGTTCTTTTCTTATATATGCCCCCTTTTGTTGTTGGATCAGCTGTTAACTAAGAATTAGATGTACAGACAGGGAAATAGTCATATACTTCTGCATTCGCAAATATGCAATTTGATACCACGGTTACTTTTCCAGATAAAATGTATTCTATCTCACTATTTTAAAAAGTTGGTACAGTGCTTAAAGCATTACCTAGAGATAAAGAGACCATGAGTTTTGATCTCATGTTTAAGCACAAAATCATCCAGATGACTTTAAATTATTCACTTTCTTCCATCCCTAGGCAGAAAGCAATAGCAAACAACTTACAAAAACTTTGTCAATAAAATTGTGGTTGTTGCTAAGATCCACAATTGTTTTCAGTCCTTCAAAGTAGATCAGATCAATAAACCCAGGCTAATATTACTTTTATTATAAGTTTATAATACTAGAATCTTTCAGTTCTGAATGTGCTCTCGCCTCCTTTCCTTTATTTTTATAAGAACAAGGGAAGGTCCTGTCTAATAAAGATTACTCATCTGCTGCAGACTCAGATTTTTTTTATCTGACCATTGCCTTGATAGCAATTTTTCCTCTTGTTCTTCAAGGCTCTTCTTTCTGCCTATTCCAGAAGGAAATATGCTTCTAACTAACATGTAAACTTGCACTAGAAGAGTGGAAGAAATTTTTTTCTATACTGATTGAAGTAATTATTACCAAAAGAGCGAAAAAGATTCCCTTTCTTTACAAAACAGGCAAGCTTTCAACTTTCTGTATACTAAGATGTAACAGACAAGAGTTTTTCTGCATAAAATTGCCTACATTGAAAATAGGGTGTGTGCTGAAATTATTGTGTTGTAAACTTTAGAATAGAATAGAATAGAATAGAATAGAATAGAATAGAATAGAATAGAATAGAATAGAATAGAATAGAATAGAATTCTTTATTGGCCAAGTGTGATTGGACACACAAGGAATTTGTCTTGGTACAAATGCTGTCAGTGTATATAAAAGAAAATACATTCATCAAGAGTCAAGAATCATAAGGTACAACACTTAATAATAGTCATAGGGTACAATAAGCAATCAAATCATACTAGGAAACAGTCAATATAAATCATAAGGATACAAGCGACAAAGTTACAGTTACAAATGGGAGGGGATGAGTGATAGGGAATGATGAGAAGATTAATAGTAATAGTAGTGCAGACTTTGTAAATAGTTCAACAGTGTTGATGGAATTATTTGTTTAGCAGAGTGATGGTGTTTGGGAAAAATCTGTTCTTGTGTCTAGTTGTTTTGGTGTGCAGTGCTCTATAGCATTGTTTTGAGGGTAGGAGTTGAAACAGTTTATGTCCGGGATGTGGAGGATCTGTAAATATTTTCACAGTCCTCCTTTTGACTCATGCAGTATACAGGTCCTCGATTGAAGGCAGGGCTGGTAGTAATTGTTTTTTCTGCAGTCCTAATTATCTCTGAAATCTATGTCTGTCTTGTTGGGTTGCAGAACCAAACCAGACAGTTATAGAGGTGCAGATGACAGACTCAACAATTCCACTGTAGAACTGTATCAGCAACTCCTTGGGCAGTTTGTGTTAGATCTGGGAGGATGGTTCAAGAACCGAGGCAAGACTCAGATAGCAACAACAGCTCTTTATTAGTGACTTCAGATCTGAGCAACTAATCCCAGCTGCAGCAGCCCCTTATATAGGGCTGGCTGCGGCTAGGCAGCCAATGAAGGCGATTTGAGTTTGCCGCTCTTGGCAGGGCCAATCGCGGCAGCCCATTTACTGGCCAATTGCATCAGTCTATGGCGACCAATCACGATCGGCTATCAGCGGGCCAATCAGGTTTGCAGGCTTTCGAGCCTGCTAGTCCGGAACAGTTTGAGCTTTCTGAGTTGGCACAGAAAGAACATTCTTTGTTGTGCTTTTTTGATGATGTTTTTGATGTTAGGTATCCATTTTAGGTCTTGTGATATGATAGAACCTAGAAATTTGAAGGTCTCTACTGTTGATACTGTGTTATCTAGTATTGTAAGAGGTGGTAGTAGGGGAGAGTTTTTCCTAAAGTCTACCACCATTTCTATGGTTTTGAGTGTGCTCAGTTCCAGATTGTTCCGGTTACACCACGAGGCAAGTTGTATAACCTTCTGTCTGTATGAGGATTCATCGTTGTCTTGAATGAGACCAATCACTGTTGTATAATCTGCAAACTTCAGTATTTTAACAATGGATCATTTGAGATGCAATCATTGGTATATAGGGAGAAGTAGAGAAAGCACACAGCCTTGGTGGGGCCCTGTGCTAATTGTACAGGTATCAGATGTGATTCTACTTAGGTTCACCTGCTGCTTCCTGTCTGTTAGGAAGCTTATGATCCACTTACAAGTGTGTTCAGATACCACTAGCTGGTTTAATTTAGTTAGAAGAACGATGGTATTGAATGCTGAACTGAAGTCTACAAAGAGGACCCTTGCGTACGTATTTGGAGATTCAAGATGTTGTAGGATGTGGTTAGAGCCACATTAACAGCAACATCTTTATTTTAATAAATTCCATTAGATTTTTTTTAAAAAATTGGATTAACTGTTTCCTGCTCAGACTAGAATGAGGGAAGAGTTTCAGTAAGTATATTTTTTTAACCTCAAGTGACATGGATTTCGTTGTGTCACATGTAGCAACAGTGAAATATATTTGACAAAGTGTGTACAAATCAGCAGGAAACTCCAAAACAGTTAGAATGTGTATTAGTAATACAGTTAATAAAAGTAGAAAAAAGAATTGTGGTATTTTTATAAATTTTGTAGAAAAACTGCATATTCATCTCAAATCTTACATAGTTTCTACAACATTCTTTACTATTTTTAAAAAATCAGTATGATACTGCATATAGTAAAATGGCCCAAAAGTATGGTATATGTGCCATAGATAAAAAGTGCATTTATAGTAGGATTTACCTATCTAATTAATATGGATTAATTTATATAAGCATCATCTAATATTTTTTACTTGATTGGAAATTACACATGTAAACTGAAAGTCGTAAACATTGTTGTTTTTGAACTAATAAGCAAGATTCTCTTTGAAATTCCCAATTATGATTAATATATTTCCAAATTCATTTCTTGTTAAAGCATGTATATATAGAACACAGATCTGGATTAAAAATAATCCAAATGACCACTAGATGGCAGAAGAAAAATACAAAAAACTAACTCTTTGCTGTCATCTACTGGTTGTTCAATTTTTGCAGTATATATTTAGTAGAGTTAGCTGTGTATGTCTATGGGTGTGTACACTTATGCGTGTGCCAGTACACACACAACACACACAAATAAACATAAACACCCCCTATTTGTATTAATGAAACATTTTCCTTTAACTTTCTATAAACTGCTACCAATGTACATTATGGTTTTGATATAATCTAGTTCTAAATTTATATACATTATATACATACATTTATGTACTTTTATATTCAGCTTGCCAACTAAACAAATGAAAATTGGTGTGATATTTTTGATAATTTATATTCAGAATTGATGAATCATTTTGTTGTGTGTGTACACACACACACACACACACACAGCAAAATTATTCATCAATTCTGAATATAAACTATCAAAAATATTACACTAATTTTCACACACGCGCATACACACACAGAGCAATGCATATATAAAAATCCTATGATTAAAACTTAAACAGCCAAATATCTTAGGCATTTAACTTGTGTCCTTCTCTATCAAGTAAAATTGGCCATTTTCCTATACACAATAGAGTGCGGGAAAGCAATTACTATCAATCAGTGACTAAGCAACAGATTGGAGTATTTAGAAAGACTCATTCATACACAGATTTGCAGCAGTGTTCAGCTCCTCTGATTAGATTCCATAGATTTTAAATTGTAGCTAATTAGGCTGTCATAGGTTCATTAATGGCTCTACTGATTCAGCACTCCCTCACCTGCATGCATATTAAAGCTCATTAGCTCCCTTGTCTAAAATACCACCTGCATTAATTGCTGCTGATGCAGTTGGACTCTTCAAAAGCCTCTTCTGACAACTGGTTTGCCACTGCCCCCCAAAAGGCTCTTTTGGAGAGCCATTCACACAAGGTCCATGGCAAGGCACAAATGGTAACACTGCAGCTGTTGTTAAGCGAAGTCAATCCTATTTTCTGCTTAACAGCAGGAAATGAAATTAGTATTGCCCAAACTGTAATACTTAACACTGGGTTAGTTTGTTTTCCCTTCAGCCTTTACTGGAGGCTGTCTAATAAACTGTATTTTATATACTCTCCAAATGCCAGGAAACACAGATCTGTAATAAATCTGTAATGACCAGAGATAAGGGTAAGAAGTGAACTACTGCTGAAATGTGCAGTCCATTCCAGCAGTTTGGAATATTAGCGCGGAATGCTTGATATGTGGATTGAGTATATGGATATGTGCGTATATATCTGTGTATTTGCATATGTTTCTGTGTTGGCCTAATTACTTGCTAAAATTGAACACAAAAGGCATTTTAAATTTAAAAGCCTGTACGAATTCACAAGCAGAAAAAATTGCTTGCCAACTTCACCAGATTTCTACAGGTAAAAGAGAACAAAGCCCACAATTTTCAAGGACAGGGAACCTCCTCTTTGTGATAATAGTACTTCTACCATAGGGTGGGAGAGCTACCAGAGCCCCATAAGAAAAACCTCTTTCATAAAAATAAATGTTGGACCACTTCAGCAATATGCTACCTGTTAGATCTGGGAGGATGGGTCCAAGGACAGAGACAAGACAGAGCAACAACAGCTCTTTATTAGTGACTTCAGATCTGAGCGAAATATCCCAGCCGCAGCAGCCCCTTATATAGGGCTGGCTGTGGCTAGGCAACCAATGACGGTGATTTGAGTTTGCCGCGCTTGGTTAGACCAATCGCGGCAGCCCGTTTACTAGCCAATCAGATCAGTCTGAGGTGACCAATCACGATCCTCTGTCAGCGGGCCAATCCAAGTTGCAGGCTTTCAAGCCTGCTAGTCCGGAACACTACCTATTTAATCTTTTGTTGTCTAAACGCTCCTTGCATTCATATCTAGCACTTGGGAGTCTTCAGGTCTAATCCCTTGCTCAAGGAGGAAACCCTGTAACATTTCATACAAATGATTGTCCAATCTCTTTAAAAGTACTCCAATCTCTGCTCCAGTGTTAGAGCACTTACAACTTCTGGAGACAAGTTAGTGGGCCCTTCATTGATTAATTGTTCTGTCTGGAAAGTTCTCCTTAGTTCTAGGTTGCTTCTCTCCTTGATTAGTTTCCATCCATTATTTCTTGTCCTGCTCCCAGGTGCTTTGGAGAATAGTTTGACCCCCCCCCACTCTTCTTTGTAGCTGCCCCTCAAATATTGGATAGGTGTTCTCTTACCATTTTCTTATTTATTTTGGCTTGCATTCCTATTCTGCATTTTACAATTGTTTTTAAAAAGGTTGAATTTAATTTATTTATTTTTCTTTTGTGTAAAGACAGAGGCAAAAAATGACTTAAGCATCTCTGCTTTTCTCCCTGATGCTCATCACTTTCTTGCCATTTTCTCTCATTAATGGAGCAATCATTTCCTTGACTTTTGTCCTGTTTTTACTTGTTAAAGAAACTTTTTCTTGTTATTTTTCACTTTTGTCATATTGAGCCTTAGCTTTCCTGACTTCATCTTTGAAAATTCAGGCTATTTGCTGATATTCTGCCTTTGTTATGTGCCCTTCTTTCCACTTTTTGTTTGTCCTTTTTGTCTTTTAGTTTATCAGACAGTTCTTTGTACAGCCATGCTGGTTTCTTTTAAGATATCTTATTTTTTTTCTTCTTTGTTGGTATTGTGCTGGACTGGGCTTTTATCATCTTTCTTTTCAAAATTCCCCAGGCTTCTAAGGTTGTTTTCTCCTTAAGGACTCTCATACATGGAATATTTCCCAAGCTGTCTCTAAGTTTATTGAAACCAACTCTCTTAAATTCCAACACTCTAGTTTACTTTGTCCTATTGCTTGTACTTGCCTAATATTGAATTCCAATATTGTATAAAAGTCTCTAGAAATTCTCAGTCATCCAGGCCGTGGTTGTTCTGAAGGTGCTTTTTCAGGAGGCAACTGGACTTTCTTGTTTTTTTCATTGAAGATGTTTCATTCTCATCCAAGAAGCTTCTTCAGCTTTGACAGGGTGGTAGGCAATGGAACACTCACACCATTCAAAGGGTGTTCATCCTAAATTGTATAGACCTGGATGACTGAGAATATCTATAGATTTTTAGCTATAAAAGTGGGATGAACACCCTTTGAATGGTGTGGGAGTAGAAATGGATTTCCAGAGGAAAAATTGCAAACTACGGGTGACCTTGAGTTCACAGATAAACTAGTACTTCAATAATCTTCTAAAAAAGGGGTGACAAACTTGCATCCTCACAACAACATCACATGACATATCATAACTTTTTCCCCTTTCACTAAACTGGGTGTGGCTGTGGTCAGCGCGTGGTGCATCTGGGCTGCGGGATGCAAATTTGACAACCCTGCTCTAAAAGGATGTAAATTACCAGCTGTCTGCAAAGAATATAAATCCTTCCATTTCCTACTATCTCTGTCAGATCTGAAGAAGCTTCTTAGATGATAAGCGAAACATATTAAAAAACAAACAAACAAGAAAGTCCATTTGCCTTCAATATTGCATGATAATTTCCCCCAAAGGAGCTGTAACTGCAACACTTCTATAATTTCATCTCTGTCAGTTAGAATGGCTGACCCTCTAATTCCTTTCTCTACCTTTTTGTCTGATGGGTTTATCAAGAGTTTGTTCCCCAGTTAATGTCAGAATAGTCAAAACTATTACTCTCGTGGTATATTTCCTACTTACATTATTGTTTAACAGTATTTCTGTAAAGATATAGTTATTTTTTATATATAGTGCCATGTCCTCTTTTCTTTGGTCTGTTTCTTTTAAACAATTTAAATCCCTCTAGCTATATACTTCATTCATGGGTTTCATCCCACCAAATTTCCATAATGGCAACAATATCTTATCTACCCTCATATGGACTTCTAGTTCACCCTGATTATTCCTCGTTTGCATTGGCAAATAGGCATTTGAGTTCTTTTTCACTGATTTTATGTTGGTTTTCTATACAACTTATCTTGTGTCTGAGTTCCCCTCCTTCCAACACCTGTTTGATTAGTGCCAATGGTGTGGTACACACTATCAAAAGCTTTATTTTTCTTAACTGTTATCTTAATATTCTTAACCACACAAATATTTATGTTAGAAACACTGACAACCCTATTAGTTTTAGATTGTTGGGGATAGAAATGTTCTGTACCACTCTTTTAGCCACACATTTAACTCTGCAATATGCTGGTCTTTTCCTTTTTGTTCCTTATATACAGGTAATACTTCTGAAAAAGTAACACTCCGGTCTACCCTGCTAAGTTCCTGCCCCAAGTTCTGGAAACCCTTCTGCACAGAATGTACAACTTTTTCAGATAGGCCATTACTGCCAAGATGCACAGCAACATGAACATCATAGTCCTTACTGGCATTCTTGTCTACCTTGACAATGTGCCTTTTGACTCTGCTGGCAGTAGCACCAGGCAGATACCCCACCTCTTTCAACATCTTCAACCTCTTCATCATCCACATCCTTTCCTAAAACAACACCTCTAAATATTGAGTCACAAACCGGAAGGCAGCTATTCTTTATAGATTCTTTGCTCATTTCATATAACTGATTTGAAATATCTTATTCATAATTTCTTTGTCATGGACCTCAATAGCTTGCTCAGTTGAGTTGTAATTTTTATCACAAACAACTGAACCTGCCACCTTAGTATCCCTATGAAGTTCAGGAAGAGCACTGTATCAGTTATGAAGGGTCACACCAAAAGTTTTGTGTTGATGGTACACAGTCCTCACCTTGCCAGATCCAACATTTTTCCTTACTGTCCTTTTCCTGCAGGATCTTAGTGGTAAAGTATGCTGATAGCAAGGCAGCTCAATAGAACACACAGGTTCATTTGAATATCTAAGCCTGAAAAGTAAAGCTAAAGTTTCTAGATAAGCAATCTGTCCATGTAAATTAGCAATTTGCTTACAAACAGGACAGTATCCAAATAAAAAAAGTAAAATGAAAGACAGCTGCAAAACAAATGTTGCACTGAACAAAGCTAGACATTCTAAAATACACTGATCAAAAAAATAAAGGGAACACTTAAACAACACAGTGTAATTCCAAGTCAATCACACTTCTGTGAAATCAAACTGTCCACTTAGGTAGCAACACTGGTTGACAATCAATTTCACAGGCTGTTGTGCAAATGGAATAGACAATAGGTGGAAAGCATAGGCAGTTAGCAAGACACCCCCAATAAAGGAGTGGTTCTGCAGGTGGTGACCACAGACCACTTCTCAGTTCCTATGCTTTCTGGCTGATGGTTTGGTCACTTTTGAATGCTGGCGGTGCTGTCACTCTAGTGGTAGCATGAGATGGAGTCTACAACCCACACAAGTGGCTCAGGTAGTGCAGCTCATCCAGGATGGCACATCAATGCAAGCTGTGCCTTGCTGTGACTGTCAGCCTAGTGCCCAGAGCATGGAGGCACTACCAGGAGACAGGCCAGTACATCAGGAGATGTGGAGGAGGCCATAGGAGGGCAACAACCCAGCATCAGGACCACTACCTCCACCTTTGTGCAAGGAGGAACAGGAGGAGCACTGCCAGAGCCCTGCAAAATGTCCTCCAGCGGGCCACAAATGTGCATGTGGCTGCTCAAACGGTCAGAAACAAACTCCATGAGAGTGGTATGATGGCCCAACGTCCACAGGTGGGGGTTGTGCGTACAGCCCAACACCGTGCAGGACATTTGGCATTTGCCAGAGAACACCAAGATTAGCAAATTCACCACTGGTGCCCTGTGCTCTTCACCGATGAAAGCAGGTTCACACTGAGCACATGTGACAGATGTGAAAGGGTCTGGAGATGCTGTGGAGAATGTTCTGCTGCCTGCAACATCCTCCAGCATGACTAGTTTGGCAGTGGGTCAGTAATGGTGTGGAATGGCATTTCTTTAGGGGGCTGCACAGCCCTCCATGTGCTTGCCAGAGGTAGCCTGACTGCCATTAGGAACCGAGATGAGATCCTCAGACCCCTTGTGAGACCATATGCTGGTGCAGTTGGCCCTGGGTTCCTCCTAATGCAAGACAATGCTAGACCCCATGTGGCTGGAGTGTGTCAGCAGTTTCTGCAAGACGAAGGCATTGATGCTATGGACTGGCCTGCCCGTTCCCCAGACCTGAATCCAATTGAGCACATCTGGGACATCATGTCTCGCTCCATCCACCAATGCCACATTGCACCGATTGTCCAGGAGTTGGGGGATGCTCTAGTCCAGGTGTGGGAGGAGATCCCTCAGGACACCATCTGCCACTTCATCAGGAGCATGTCCAGGCATTGTAGGGAGGTCATACAGGCACATGGAGGCCACACACACTACTGAGCCTCATTTTGACTTGTTTTAAGGACATTACATCAAAGTTGGATCAGCCTGTAGTAGCCTTTTTTCCACTTTAATTTTGAGTGTAACTCCAAAGCCAGACCTCCATGGGTTGCTAAATTTGATTTCCATTGATAAGTTTGTTGTCAGCACATTCAACTATGTAATGAATGAAGTATTTCATAAGAATGTTTCATTCATTCAGATCTAGGATGTCTTCTTTTTGTTTTCCCTTTATTTTTTTGACCAGTGAAAAATTGCAATTACACAAATATTTACAAGGAATGAAATACTGTTGTTTTCAAACTACTGATGTTTTCTGATCAGTAGGTCATTGCCCCCACAGTGACTAATTTTACAAAGTTGGTGCAAATAGATATTCCCTTGTAGCCTTCCTGTTTCCGATTTTTAGTATGATTTGCACACTCTAGGTTACTATCATGTTCCAATGGACCAAACCTCAGTCTTCTTGAACTTGCTGTGAGCTGTTCCTCCCAGCAATCTCTGGTGTTATGCAGATGCAATGCAAATGCAACCAGTGACTCAGCTTCCAAGTGCCTATCTTCCTCCATTGGACAAAGGCCCAGTCTTCTTGAACTCACTATGAACTGCTTCTGCCAGCAGTCTCAGGTGCTATGCAAATGCAATGAAAATGCAACAAGTGACTCCATATGTGTGCAGGGGGGTGAGTGGATAGGTGTGTATTCAATCAATATATGTCTAGGTACCTTTGGTCTCATAAAAACTGTAATGTGTTAATCTTTTTCACATGATTATACTTATTAGCCCTTCTGCTGGTTAATAAAAACAGAAAAATTCAGGTAAATCAGATGATCACTTAGTTTTTGCCAGAAGGACATCACTGAATACATGAATTATCAGGATTCCTCAGAATGAACCATTATAATTATGGTCAAAGATATTGATTGGAAATTTTAATGACGTTTTTAAAGTTAGAATTTGAAGTTTTCTCTTTCACTGCGAGTTTGTTTGCTTGCAATAAACAGGTCTCTTGATATTAGATAACAGTGATCAGAAATATATAAGACAACTAGGCTATCTGTATTTGCCTATGCAAAATTTCTTGAATTTAATCAATTACCCTGTCCTGCACACTGAGGTGCATGATATCTTGCAGAACAATGCATGAGGACAAGTTTTAGCACATGCATAAAGATTTATGCTCACAATTCAAATAAATCTCATAACCATGTGCTGCTATATTTGCATATATTCCTGAATTCCACATCATAAAAAATTGTGACTGCTTTTTTCCTCTCTTATTTTTAAGAAAAAGAGAGTTCTTCTCAACTTATTACTGCAATGTCTTTCTTCTCAGTTTATTGAAAGGAAAAGAAAGTACACACAGCTTTAAAGACATTACAGAAACCCGACCTGAAGGACAGTTCTTTGAAGTCTAAAAACATGTATAATCTACTTTTACTTAGTCTAACAGAACAGCTATATTTACCATGCTTATGTCATTATGGATTTTATTTTGTTCCTAGTACAAGGTATATGGTAGTCTGCAGATTATCAATTTGGGATACATCTGAAAGTTGTCTTTGATCTCCTTAAAACTATCAATCTTCAGCCTCAGAAGGAACAAAGAGATAAGAAGAAGCAGAAACCTTACTTGCATTAAATATTTCTGGAAAGAAAAAGAAGGGGAAAGCAAACAAAAAACTAAATAAGAAGAAAAAATCAGGGGTCCTGATCTTTTTCACTGTGGGGTTGTTGCTTGTTTTATAGCCACAGAATCATCCAACATATCCCAGCAAAATCAAAATTAATAATTTCATAATTATAATTGGCAGAAGCATTTTTCTTGAGCTTGTAAAGCCAAGATTTGCTTTTGCTAATAACCTAAAGCTAAATTGCAAGTCAAATATAGAAACTGTAAATGCTTTTGATTGGTTTCCAATAAACAGATCAAAAGGGCGTTGGTGCTTACCTGATACACCCGTTCTCTTTGAGCTGCGAAGAGCATCCAGTAGTGAGACATACCAAAGCTTGGCCTATCCTATGGGAGGGACTCTGTCTGGTCCGGAATCTCCTTGGGGTCCCTAAGAACCCATTGCAGAACCTGTCTGCCAAATGAAGCCTCTGCAGAGGCAAACACGTAAATTTTATAGTGCCTGATGAAAGGGGATGGTGAGGCCCAAGTCGCTGCCCGGCAGATTTCGATTATTGGTGCCTGGGTAGCCCAAGCTGCCGAGGTAGCCGCGCTCCTAGTTGAGTGAGCTGTTATGCCTTTGGGCACCTGTAGGGCCTGGGACTGATAAGATTTATCTATGGCAGCCCTAATCCAGGGCCCTATAGTAGAAGGTGACACCCTGTGCCCTTGTGTTTTGGGTTGGAAGGAAAGAAATAGGACCTCTAATTTCCTGAAGGACTTTGTGCATTTAATATAGATTCGCAGAGCGCGCCTTACATCTAGTTTGTGCCATTGCCTTTCCCTATCCTGCGATGGTCTGGGACAAAAATTTGGAAGAATGAGCTCTTGGGCTCTATGGAATGCTGAATTGACTTTGGGCAAAAAGGTGGGATAGGGTCGGAGGATCACCCGATCGGTATTGGAGACACAGAGGTCTTGCCTGACAGACAAGGCTGCTATTTCCGATATGCGCTGTGTGGATGTAATGGCTACCAGGAAAACCACTTTATATGTCAGAAATTGGAGGCCTGTCTCCCTCAAAGGTTCGAAAGGTTCTTTGCTGAGAGACAGAAGGAGTTTGTTAAGGTCCCAGGTGGGGTAACAGTGCACTGGGGGGGCGTAAGTTGGTGGCCCCTCTAAGAAAAGCATGTATGCGTGTGTGGTGAGAGAGGGAACTGAGACCCTCACAAGAAAGGACTGATGCCAGGGCAGCTACCTGACATTTCAGTGTATTAGGAGACAGCCCCTTGTCAAGTCCCTCTGAAGAAATTCTAAGATTTGTGTGATAGATGGGGAAACTGGGTTAATTTGAAATTTGCTGCACCATCTACAGAAAATGGCCCATGTGGCATTGTAAATTCGAATGGTTCATGGCCGTCTGGCAGCTAGGATGGTGTCAATAACCTTGTTTGAGAGCATTTCGCTCCTCAAACTGCTCCGCTCAACCTCCAGATGGTCAGTTGGAACCATTGTGGATCCAGGTGTAAGAAGGGCCCCTGGGATAGGGAGATCCTGTCTGGTGGGATCCTCCAGGGGGGGCACCGAGAGAGTGTGGAGGTCCGCAAACCATGGCCGTCTGGGCCAGTGAGGTGCCACTAGGAGCAATTCTGCCTTTTCATGGAGCAGCTTCTGAATAACCCTGGGCACCAGAGCCAGAGGGGGGAATGGGCCGAGGCCATGGGCAGTGGAGCACATTGTGATTCTCTGCTTCTTGGGATGGGTATCTTGAAAAGAATCTCGGGAGCTGGGTATTGAGAGGGGAGGCGAACAGGTCTACCACCGGTTGCCCGAATATCCTTGCCGCTTCCTTGAACAGGGTTGGGGGGAGGTGCCACTCTGACTGGTCTATAGTGGCCCTGCTTAACCAGTCTGCTTGGGTATTTGATAGCCCCCATATGTGCTCTGCCTTGATGGACAGAAGATTGTTCTCTGCCCAGCGACACAGGCGCTCGGCTTCCCTCATTAACTGTATTGATTGTGTGCCCCCTTGTTTGTTGATGTGGGCTTTGGCTGTCATGTTGTCTGTTAAAATGAGAATGTGCTGCCCGTGTACCTGGGGGAAGAAGCTGCGCAGGGCCAGGTACACGGTGCGAAGCTCCAGCCAATTTATACTGCACAATTGTTCTATTGCAGACCATCTGCCCTGGGATGTGAGTGACTGGAAGTGGGGGCCCTATCCGTATAGACTGGCATCTGTGGTGATAGTCAGCCTTTGAGGTTCCTTGAAGAAACAGCCCTTGTTGATGACTGGTCTTGCCCACCAGAGGAGGGATGTGAGGACCTTGAGAGGAACCCTGACCATGAGCTTGGAATTGCTTCTGCCAGATCTCTGGTATGGGAGCAGGAACCACTGGAATGATCCGGTGTGAAGACGGGCCCAGGGAACAATAGAAATGCATGAAATCATTTTTCCCAATAGCTTTGACAAGTCCAGTAAGGCTACCTTCCTACGGTGCCTGATCTCCCAAACCAATTTTTGAATACCACTAGACGCCAGTTGCTTTTGCACCAGATCTGCAAAGATAGGTGGAGCTGGAAGAACCTCGGCCTCTACCACAGGCTGGTTAAAGATGACATCCTCAGGCCCCTCCGTTGAAGGGGCAGGGAGGTCTGTGGGGGATTGCTTACTTAGGCCTGAAATGTTTTTTGCCTTGAATAATAAGGATTTGAATAGATGGGGTTTGAATAGGCCCACGAAGGTGGAGTGGTCAGGGATGAGCCCCTCATCCTCGGACATTTCTTCTTCTAGAGGGTCTGCTTCTGATAGGGGCTCGCTGTAATGCATAGACCCCAAATCAAAGTCATCTGGTTCCATGAACTGGTCGCATTCCTCCTCCCCCTCTTCCACCTCCTCCTCCAGTCCTTGAAGCGGGGGCTCCCTATGCAAGGGTACCTGAGCCAGATGTTGTTCCGACCTGGGCAGGGACCTCACAGAGTGAGATTCCTGGTCAGAACCCGCAGGATACTGAATGGGCCTGGTGGCTTGTTGGATGCCAGCTGCGATCCCTTGGCGAATAGCCAACTCCATCCAGGATCTTATCTTTTCTGGGACCTCCTCAATGAGAGACTCCTCTTGATGGAGACCAGCTGCTGTTGGGGTGAAGGTGGCTTCTGAAGCCCTTCTGGCCAATGTTCCAGGCACCTGAGCCTGTTGTTCCTGAGAGGGCAAGCTGCGCCTGGATGAGAGGGAAACATCTGGGGGAGGGAGAGGTTGAGCAGAGGTAGAGGGACTGGAGGATGGGAAGACCTGAGGCACCTTGAATGCTTCTTTAGATCATCTGTCAATTTCTTTTTGCAGGGCCTTGTGGTGCCTTAAGGCATCCCTCTGGGCAGCTTTGGAGGTCACCGTAGCCTGCTTGCGCAAGTGATGGGTTTTGGCCTTTGCCTTCAATGAAGGTCCTCTAGAGGTGTTACCATCTGCCATTACAATGATTCAAATGTAGTAGTAATAGGTTAGAGATCAATATAAGGTAGTTGGCATGCCCAGGGACCAATTCTGAAGCAAGAACGGTTGCCCTGATCAATATTTACGTCTCCCTTTTGTTATAATTTTTTTTTGTTTTCTTTCTTTTATATAGATATATAGATATAGATATATAGATATAGCCAAACCCCCTACCAATGAGAACACACTCCCACCCAATCAGAACACAGCCAAGCCCCCACCCAATCAAGTCCCACCCCCACTGGCAGTTAAAAGGAGGAAGCAGCTGCAATCTCACATTACTCTGAGAAGCACAGACCCGGAGACAGAAGCCTGAAGATGATGAATGAGACTTCATCGAAACGTTGCCTAGATACTTCAAATCTTACGCGGGAGAAAACCCGAACAACCAAAGATCCACATAGATATAGATATAGATATGTAGATATAGATATAGATAGATATAGATATAGATATGTGACCAACAGAAAACAATTGAGTCGTACCTCAGTGATAATATTTTGAGGATTAAAATATTATACTGCCAGAAATATGAAATCAATATTATGAGTTGCTGCAATTGTATCCCTGCTCCTGGGATAACGAAAATAAGCCAATTAGCCAAATTTTGAAACACCTAGGCCCGGTGGAAATTAAAGCTAGGGCCTTCAGCAGCCTCTCTGCACAGGCGGACACAAGGCCTGGGTGCAGCTGCTGCACTGCTGGAATTGAGCTGTGGGGTTGAACCAATGAGTGTTACAATTGAGCACTAGTACAATTTAGTAAATAGGAAATAATAACTTTGAAAAACCAGGCGGGGGGGGCTGTTACTTTGGATAACTTCCGCTCACAGCACAGAATTAAGTAGAAAACAAAATGGCATGCACGAGGAGGCTTCCCAAATGGCGGCCGTTATTACATCGCGCCTCTCAGCAGCGTTTACCCACCTGGTAGAACAAAGCCAAAGCTCTGTGTACAGAGGTGGCCAGGGAAGGAGAGAATAGGCTTTCTCCTGATAAAAGAAATGAGGGCGTTCGAAGGTGGGTGGGGGGAAGCGTGGTATGACTTGAACGGAGAAAGCAATTACAAGCCACTGTGAAATGGAGCGACAATGAAAAAAAGGCAGAGAGAGTGATTTTGGCTATGGGAGGTAGTGCGTAGATCGCTACTGACCCTCCCTTCACCTCCCTTGGGCGCACAACTGCGCTTCCCCTTAGTGGCAAGGATGCCAAGTTAAGCAATTGCGCAGAGGCTAAGGAGAAAAGCAATTCAAACCTGAAAGAAAGCTGATCTAGAGCTGATTGAAAGAGCTGTGAGAATCGAAAATTTCTGCTTCAGCCAAGGAGGTAATTATAGAACAGCCTGTCTTGCACGAGGCTGAGCAAAAACTGGGGAACGCTGTGGAGGAGTCACATGGAGGAGGAGGAGCGTTCCTCAATTCAAGCTCAGCCTATGACTGCAGAGACTGAAGCACCTCCCACTACTGGATGCTCTGAGCAGCTCATAGGAGAATTAATAGGTCAATCATCAAGCAACATGCTTTTTCAAAAGTTTTGTTTCCTGAAAACTTTTTGGTGATTATGATAAACCTCTTCAAACTGAACACAATTTTAGAATGACTGTATCAAGTACAAATCTTGAGAAGTAAAAATTAACTTTTAATGACTATAATATATTTAATTGCATAATGTTTCCAACACACTGCATGAGTTCAACTAAAGTGTTTCGCTGCTGATTTTCATTTATACATCTCACTGCAGAATCCAACAAGAGTTAATCAACATTGATAGATTTCAGTTGGTATCATTTTTTCCATTGTCACAATGTCCTTTCACCATGTTTATCACTGATTGCTTCTAGATTTTTAGGAAAGAAATCCAAGTGTGAATGCAGACAATGAATCTTCAGTGGCATGTTGCACTTCATGATCTTGTATGCTGACTTAATTTGTTAACCAGCTGGATATAGTTTGATGCTCTGTAGTTGTAAAGAAAATCCTCAATGACATCTTTGAATGCTCTTCAGATGGTTTTCTCTGGCACCACTAACACAACTGTTGAACTGTTTGTCGTTGATGACATATCTGATTTGTGGGCCAATAAAAATATCTTCCTTAATCTTAGCATTAGTTGTTCTTGGAAAAATCTGTCTTAAATGAGGAAAACTTTTATTTTCCTTGTTCATTGATTTCACAAAGTATTTCTTTGGTCCAAGTTTTATGTGAAGTGGAGGCAGACATATCTTTATTAGCTCAACAAGTGGTTAAAGTGCCATGTTTTTCTTTTCTGGAACTAAATTCTTTCAGAGTGGCATTTCTTTCTTAGGTTACACAACATTTCTTTGTTACACAACTATCCCGTTCACATATGTAATAACAATAGTTGATATATCCAAGCTGTATTACTTTTATATCTCCACAGATCCTCCAGTTGTACTTAGTATACTGGATGTGATTAAACAACAATTCTATGTTTTTCATGTGTTTCCTTCATGTGTTCAATATAGTCAACAGGGAGTGAAGGGTATACACATTGCCATTGTGTAAAAACAGAATATTTCTATAACGCAGCATGTAATAGGTTAAATTACAGGTTATTTTTCACAATTATTAGCCAAAAATCTATAAAATATCCATACATGTTCAGGAAGAAAAATCTTTGTTCTTGTGTTAGAAGACAGTTTTGAGACATGTGGTTAAATTCTACGTTTGAATGTATTTTATCCTCCTCCTAGCCAAAACCTCTTTCTATATCGTTTCATAACTGCAAAAGAGGGAACATATGCAAATACACACACACACACACACACACACACACACACACACTTATCCTAGTTATAGAAAACATGATAATAACATGGTGGATGAGACTAAGAATTGCCTTTTGAAATATTTAAACTTCAGGGATTATTTTATAGATATATTTCACAGCTTAACTAATGAAAGTGAGGAAAACCTTGGAAATGTTATACTTCAACAGAACAATATTGGAGGGTTCTGAAAGCAATAAAAACAAGACTAAAGGTACATATTACCCAATGGCCTACAGATTGTCCATCCACTACTGTCTGCTATGTTATCTTTGTTGGGTGCCCATAGTGCTTGCTGAAGAATATTGGAGGACAGAAGAGGCTACCCCATCATGCATTTGGAGGTGGAATGGAGATTATGAAAGTCAGATTCTATTGACAATCCATGGAATATGGAAAGATGTTGACTCCTAAACTTTGCATTAGGACAAGGGCAAAATCTTTTAGGTTTCAGGTATCATCATCTCCCATTAGTTTATGTAACTCTGGGAGGGGATGGCAATATAAATGTAGAAGAAGAGGCTGTCTTTGGTATGATTACTTTTTTTATATAAAGATATTTTCTATTTCCTTTTATTTTGGATGGCGACAAGAGAAGAGTTCATTTTTATCAATAGTCTATATTTCTTTCACATATATTTTTGGGTAGATGCATTAAAATACAAAATTTTGAAAAGAAAACAGTTTCAAATCCTCACCAAAGAGGAGCAATGATAGTTTCATAAGGAAATAAGCATCGTGTTGCATATTGATGGAAAGGAATTTTTGTAAGATTTATACTTTCCAAGTCAATAACAGATAGTCTTGAACTTCTCTGTTTATGTGCACATTACTCCAGCTTTTGAGATTCAGTTCTATGTACATCTGTTGTACATAAAACAATTTTAGGAGAAGGTAGAAACAAAAAGGTGTAGGTAACTGAAAAGAAAATAGGGAAATATTACTTGGAAGAAATATATAGATTGGACAAAAAAATGGATATGCAATATACATGCTTTTTCATATAGTCTTCTTAAAATTTATGAACATGTATTATAATAAAGTGGGACTTGGAAAAATAAGAAATGGAGAGAAATTGAAATTAATATATTTACTCTTTTTCATTTCAAGTCTTCATGGCCTAGCTTTTTTTTTAATCTTTAGAGCATTTTGTGAAGATTTTCTCTTCATTGCCTTTTCTCTCAGTACATATCATACACATACATTGTTCAGGAATCATTCAAGCATGTCTTGATAGTTGATCATTTTACATTGGCTGTCAGAAGTCTTAACTATGATTTTCCATCAGACTTTGATTTAAGACAAATCACTAACATTCTTTCAATGTTAAGTCTTTACATAAGTACTGGTGGTCTATCCTGGAGAATATGGTATTTAAAAATATTCAGAAAAGTAGTGAATTGTCAAGCAGAACAAATACAGGAATGCTTTCCTTGCTGGACAAAATGTATTTCTAATGCTGATACACCAACACAGTCACTTTATTTTAATGCATACATTTAGAAATATCCCTTTTCTTTTCTTTTCCTTTTTTTTATTCTATTTCTTTTCTTATGCTATAATATGAATAAGCCAGAATATATTTTAGCCAAAACAAGAAAGACAAAGGGCAAAAGAAAATTCAGTCTGCTTTATTAACACACAGTTGTCATAAAGTAGATTATTGTTCATGGGATTGTGAGCATGTAAGCAAAAATTCCCCGAATGAAATCTCATTTATCTCTAATAGAAAATAGTATGTGTTGTCTCCAAGGGTCCTTTCTACTGAACCCTTATAATTGAATATCAATCATATATTACTTCCTGTGTTTTATTATCTCAGAAATAACTGTTGCTAGATTGTGTATTTCTTGATTTTATTTTTTAGGGATAAAAAATAACAAAAATTTGCAAGTCCTAAATGCAGTCTAAGATATAGCATTGCTGCTTGAGTTAAAAAATTTTTTAAAAAATTACATGTTTGTGTTAGTGTTGTGTTAGTGCATATACATGTCTATTTAATAGTCTTTTAAATAATATTAAGTAATATGTATCATTATGTTTATTATCAAAGAATAATACAGAACAAGGACACAACTTAAAGTTTCAATAGAAACCTAGAAATTATCCACATAATATCATGTACCAAAAATGTTTTATTTAGAAGAAATAAATATTTAGTACTTGTAAAAAAATGTTTAATTTTTTGGTTATTCTAATATATTTTCTATCAGCTTCACATTTTACTCATTAGATTATTTTATTTTTTTTAAAAAAAACTTATATACCACCTTCAGAAGCAAGATGAAAAATGGCTTGCTTCAAGTATACCTTGTTGTAGAGCGATGGTAAGGAAGAGGCAGAAGCCAGAGCGTACAACGAACAAGGCTTTATTGCAGAGAATAAAGGGTTGTCGCGGCTCGCTTGCTAACTAGCAGACTAGCTGGTGATAACGGGCTGGTTTCTGCTCGACAGCCGGCTTTTATAGCCGACTGTCAAACGGAGCCAGCCAATGGGAGCGGCTGGTGCTCCCGCATCAAACAGCGGACCTGGTTGGGAACTCCAACCAGTTCCACAGACATAACACTCCTTTCCCCAGCTGGGAACATGCATAGTCCTGTAGGTAAGTAGGTTGTCTGCGCTGGCAACCAGAACGTCGCAGCTCGGGTAAACTGTTGGCTGGTGTCAAGTCCAGGCCCTCGGGACACGCCTTTCGACGGTCGTTAGGGCATGGGCTTGACCTGGCGTGAGTGTTCTGAGAGTTCGCGATTCCCCTGTTCGGGCTGACCTGGGCGAGTCGCTAGGTCCGGCTGGCAAACTGGCTCGCTCGGCTGTTGGTTCGGTGATTCTAGCCGGAACTCGGGTCCTCCAGCAAACTCTCCTGATCGACGGGAAGACCGGGTCCCGCAGGGAGCTTCCGCCTGGCACCGGCAGGGAGACTTTGGCGCTGGCAGGTTGGGTTGGGTTGGTATCGGCCGCACTTCTCCGTCGCCTTCTGAGTTGGTCCACGTGTCTCCGCCACAAGCGTCCATCTTCCAGGAGGACCCTGTAGGATCTTGGACCTGTGACTGACACGACTTGACCTGGTACCCACAAAGGATCCCCGCATAGTTCCTGGCGACACCAGGTCATGCAAGGCAAAGTCTCTGACCAGACTGTCAGACCCTAAAGGGTGTCTGGGCAGTAGTGGGGTGTAACCTGTCCAGGGTGGTCCTAAGGCGTCTCCCCATCAAGAGTTCGGCAGGGGATTTGTTAGTAGTGGTGCAAGGCGTCGTATGTTGGCTGAGAAGGTAACGAGACAGTTTAGAGTGCCAGTTTCCTGGCCAAATCTGGCGAGTGCCTCCTTGGCTGACCTGACTGCTCTCTCAGCTATCCCGTGCTAGCGGGGTGAAAGGGAGCTGTAAGGATGTGTCTGATGCCCAAGTTAGCAACGTACATACTGAACTCACATGATGTGAACTGCGGGCCATTGTCAGACACCAGCGTGTCAGGGAGTCCATGGGTGGCAAATAAACGGGTCAGGGCTTTAACTATTGCTTGGGTGGTGGTCGTGGGAAGCAGGGCCAAGTCTATCCACTTGGAGTAGGAGTCCACGACCACCAAGAAGGTCCTGCCATGCACTGGTCCAGCCAGGTCGATGTGCAGGCGAGACCAAGGGGCACTAGCACTTTCCCACCTGGTGGGCATGGCAGCTGGTGGGGCAGCCCTGGTTTCTTGGCAAGGTTGGCATGAGCTTACCCAGCTGGCGATTTGGGCATCCATGCCGGGCCACCAAACGTAGCTGCG
Organism: Pseudonaja textilis; assembly: GCF_049901715.1. Classification (NCBI taxonomy): domain Eukaryota; kingdom Metazoa; phylum Chordata; class Lepidosauria; order Squamata; family Elapidae; genus Pseudonaja; species Pseudonaja textilis. The sequence continues at coordinate 30,855,094 of NC_142008.1, read as the reverse complement.
GGCCAAAGCCTTCATCCTTACGATGCTTGGATGGCCCTCGTGAAGCACCTTCAGGATGGGTACACGAAGGGTGGCTGGAATGACTACCCTTGTCCCCCACAACAGACATCCTTGTAGTTTCGACAATTCCTGCTTACGGGTTTTGAAAGGAGAAAAGTCAGCAGTGTATTGCGTTTCCGGCCATCCCCTTCCCACCCAGTCCATAACTTGGGCAATTATTCTGTCTTTTTTTGAGTGCGCAGCAATGTCCTTGGCTGTCACTGGCAGTTTGAGTTCATTGACCTCAAACATGGCGTAAATCGGTGCTGGGTCTTCGACTGGGACTGGTAGGGGGCAGCGACTAAGGGCATCGGCGTGACTCAAGTTCTTGCCAGGTCGATGCACCAACTTGAATGAGTAAGCGGCCAGAAACAAAGTCCACCTGGTCATTCTGGGTGAAACCGCAGCCAGGGCCTCTTTATCTATTTGACTGTAGTTCCTTTCTGCCGTAGAGAAGGTCCTAGAGAAGAAGGCAATTGGGGCCTCAGAGCCGTTGGAAAGTCTGTGGCTTAGGACAGCCCCAATCCCAAAAGGGGATGCGTCAGCAGCTAGGACCAAGGGAAGTCGTTGATCAAAATGAATTAAGACTGCCTCCGATGTGAGTAAGGATTTGACTGACTTGAAAGCATGGGCTTCTTTGGGTCCCCAATGCCAGGGTGAGTCTTTATCTAACAGTCTATGTAAGGGTTCAGTGACAGATGCTTTGTGCGGGAGAAATGAGGCGTAAAAGTTTAGTAGCCCCAGAAAAGCTTGGAGCTCCGTCTTGTTAGTTGGTGTGGGTGCCTCATGGATGGCCTTTACCTTGGACTCAATTGGGTGGATGCCAGAGGCGTCTATCCTATAACCCAGAAAGTCCACTTGCCTAGTGGCGATGGCGCACTTCTCCCTTTTAAGTTTGAGGCCATGCTGCCTAAACTTCTAGAACCGCTCTGACCCTCTGTATGAGCTGAGGTCTGTCAATTGCTGAGACTAAGATGTCATCAAATAAGGGACAACCCCTGGGAGACCTTGGAGAATCCTTTCCATGAGTGATTGGAATATACCTGGGGCTACACTTACACCGAATTGGAGGCGTTTACACTTGAATGCCCCTCTATGTGTGACTATGGTTTGTAATTCAGCTGTCTGATCATCAACAGGGAACTGTTGGTATGCCTGGGACATATCTAACTTGGCGAAAATGGTGCCGGGTTCGAAGATGTGTAACAGATGCTGAATAACAGGGACAGGGTATGCGCTGACCTGCAGGTAACGGTTGAGGGTGGTTTTATAGTCTGCGGAGATTCTTAAACTGCCATCCTTCTTGAGTGGGGTGACTATGGGGGTCTCCCATTTGGCAAAATCAGTAGGTTCTAACACCCTGCGTGGCTTTAGGCGAAGAGGGATTGCCTGGGGGTCTACAGAGAACGAGATGGGGGTGCCAGAATAGCAACCCAGCTCGCTGCTAAACACATCAGAATAATCTGAAAATAATGCATCTACGTCAGAAGTTGAGACAGCATGGATCCCAGTTACACTAAGGCCGAGGGAGGGAAACCAATCTAGCCCCAACAGGCTGGGGAGGGCACCATTAACAACCACTAAGGGCAAATGGCCTTTAAAGGCTTGGAATTGAACGAAAAACTTGCCTTTCCCGAGGACAGGGATGTTCTTGCCCTGGTAGTCCCGCAGTGTCAGGTGGCATCTTTGTAGCTGCTTCTTTGACAGTCTGGGCTGGATCTTCTTCAGGGTTTCCCAGGAGATGATTGAGATCACAGATCCCGTGTCTACCTCCATCCTGCAGGGTTTACCTTCTAGGAAAACAGAAATTTTGATTTTATCAGGGGTTTGGGAAGTATGGTTAGCGTGGTAGCAGGTATAGCAGTCCTGCACTTGCCTTTGGGAATTAGAAGGTGGTGGAGGTCTTTGAGGCAAAGTGCGCCCTGCTTGGCAGACTCTAGCGAGGTGACCCTTCTTTTGGCAATTCAGGCAGATGGCGTTTCTAAACCTGCAGGATGCCCTAGAGTGGGAGCCTCCACTGGTTAGGCAAATGGGAGGTTGTTTGGGAGCGAAGTTGTTTCTCTGTCCCGCTCCTACCTGTGAAGGCTTCTGATGCTTAAGGCGGTTAATGTCTGATGAGTCTGTGGGGTCTTCTTCACTGAGCACTTCTTCTGAATGGATGGTGGAACTGCTGGGCTTTAATGGAGTGCCTTGAATCTCAGCTGCTGATTGGGCAGAGAGCTCAGCAGCTAGGGCTTCCTCCATGGCTAGGGATAGATTCAAGTCCTTTTTTGCCAGCAAACGTCTTTGGAGTCTCAGGTCTCTAACCCCACAGACGATCTGGTCCAACAACATGTCTTCGAAGTAGTCTTTGAACCCGCACTGCAAGGCAGCTGTCCTCAGGGCTGCCATATACTCGTTGATTGACTCCCCCTCTGCCTGTTTTCTAATTCTGAAGGCGTACCTCCTGGCTATCTGGGATGGTTTTGGCGAGTAGTGGTTGGAGAGGATTTCTTGTAGTTCACCCCATGGGATGCTTCTGATAGCGCGTGGGGCGACTAACGCTGTAGCGGTGTCAAAAACTGCAGCCCCACAATAGCTGAGGAAATAGGACTTCTTCCTATGTTCGGCAGCGTCAGCTAACCCGATGGCATCGAGGAAATGGCTGAAACGATTTTTGTAGGAGTCCCACGTTTCCTCATTTGGCTTGAATGGTGGGAATGCTGGATTAGCATTCATTGTGAAAATGCAGGGTTCGTCTTCTTCAGTCGTCTTTCGAACTCGCGCTCTTAAAAGAACGCAGGCTGTGACTGTCTCTCTAGGCTACGGAGCTCTTTTTGAATTTCGCGCTCTTTGTGAGCACCGGCGGCTGCGGCTACAGTGCCCGTGGCTCGCTTCAGTGAGTACAGCTCAAAGCAATGGCGGTTTTTTGAATTTCGCGCTCTTTGTGAGCGTTGGCGGCTGCGGCTTCAGCGCTCGTGGCTTCGCTCTCAGTGACTACAGCTCTTTGAAGCAGACGCGTCTGGCTAGCCTACGACCGTATCCCACCCTCGTCGCCAGTGTTGTAGAGCGATGGTAAGGAAGAGGCAGAAGCCAGAGCGTACAACGAACAAGGCTTTATTGCAGAGAATAAAGGATTGTCGCGTCTGCTTGCTAACTAGCAGACTGGCTGGCGACAACGGGGCTGGCTCTGCTCGACAGCCAGCTTTTATAGCCGACTGTCAAACGGAGCCAGCCAATGGGAGCGGCTGGTGCTCCCGCTCAAACAGCGGACCTGGTTGGGAACTCCAACCAGTTCCACAGACATAACATACCTAAAGGTTATTGATAATTTCTAGCTACTAATCTGAGTGATGTAGCCTGCTTTAACAGATTAACAGAGTTGGAAGAGACCTTATACTGTAGGCAGGAATGGGATTCAGCAGGTTCAGACTGGTTCAGATGAACTAGATGTTCAATTTACATTTACCATACTGGAAGTTGAACCAACCGGCTGGCCCACCCCTCCTATGAGTCTCCATGTGGCCCATTTTGGATACAGGTAAATGCACGGCCTGTGTAGAGGCTCTGAGAGGGTGAAAAACGGGACTTCTAAAAGTACAGAAACCGGCCTATTTCTGGCTTCCAGGGGATCTCTGGACCCCATGGAGAGGCCATTTTTGCCCTCCCAGAGATTCAAGGGAGGCCTCTAGATCCTGGGGAAGGCAAAAAATGGCCCTCCTGGAAGTTCTGGTAGGCCATGCCCACCATAGCCATGGCTACCCAGCAACCAGGCAGTGAAATGGTTGCTGGGATTTTTGAATCCCACCCCTGACTGTAGGTCATTTAGTTCAACCCCACACCCAAGTAGGAAACCTTACACCATTTCTGACAAATGGCAGCCCAATCTCTGGCTTTGAATGAACCAGATTGAGATCTAGACACCCAGCCTTCTGTATTGCTAAAGCATTTGTAAAAGATTATTTTGACACTCACAATATGTGGAAACAACACTGGATTAAAAAATGTTTTCCATAATGCTGAAGCTTTTCCTACAACTTACATTAAACATCTGGATTTGACCAGTCCTTGTGATATGGATAGCATTGAAACAAATTCACTCTGCCCATGTAGATATACAGATGCCCTCTAGAAATAGGAAAAATACCATCACCAAATTGTGAATGTGGGGCTCAGGAACAAACTATCCAACACATAGAACCTATAATAGAGATTTTTCTGAGTTTCTGGCTGTGACAAATGTAGTAAAAAAAAGAGAGCCATATTTGCAACTTAGATATACATTTGTAACCTTTCTGTTAAGACCTCAGATTTTATATCCTGTATTGTTCCATGTTCCTTTTTACTGAAATATGATGTGAATGATATATATCATATTACTATTCATAATTTTTGATATTGATATTTGTGATACAAAGCATCTATAATCATCATCGTCATCATGCATTTTGTTGATATAGTTGTGGGGCTCAGTAGTTCTGAGAAAGATGAGAGCTATGCCACATGTTCTGGACAGGTCTCATTGGAAGAGCCAAATAATGTGTCTCCCATAAAAATATGGTAAAATTACAGAAATACATACTGGCTCAGTTATTGCCTGGTTCAACAAGGATCATGTTAGATGTTGGAGTTCCTGGACATCTGGTGACAGGACTCAGGACTGTTGGCTAAGCAACCAGGCTAGCAGCTACAGAATTACTGACAGAAAAGGGGTTTATCTATCACAAATATACAGTGACTGAAAATAGAAATAATTATCTGTTATTACAGATCAAGTCCAATAAGAAAAGAATATTTGAAACAAATGCACAAGTTCTGGAAGAACAATATCCAGAATCTAAAATTAAAAAACAGAGTCTAGCAGATCAATGCCAATTTAGTATATGAACTAAAGTATTCACAGAAGTAGAATGGAAAGATCTACCCAGGACAGAGAAATCAAAGCTTTGCCAGAACTAACCCAGATTATAGACACAAACCAAAGGGAGTTTGGTATGAAGGAATCTAACAGAGATATAGAATTGTTTTTATTTGGAAATCAGGCACGCCCTTCTCTGCCTCAGAAAGGATAAAGCCTTCTAACTAAAGAAGTAGCAGATTAATAAAATAAAGAATAACTGAACATTTAGAACAGCAAAAAAATAAAATAACAGAATCAATATCAAATATAAGGACCAGCTCACTGCAAGAAACAAATCAACTAATGTACAACACAGCTTCAGTTATAATGGAATACCTGGGGTACAAAGTCAACCAAAGAAGAAAAAAAGGCAAACAGTGTACCACCAAAATAAAATCAGCTATCTGAGATCAAAAGCAAGCAAGTTAGAACAGATGAAGGAAAAGAAGTTGAAGAATAAAAAGACCAAGAAATACCATTTAGAAACAATTTCTGAAAATAATAAAGCATAAAATTAGAGCTATAGTCAAGAAGGTCATCAGATACAAACCTTGATTTGCAAATTATAGGCAGACTCTCCAATTTCAATCCATTCAGAATTGTTTCTATCAATCCATCTATGGAAAGATGGCAGTGAATCAGTCAGTATCAGAGCCATGGTGGTACAGTGTTTAGAATGTAGTACAGCAGGCTATTTCTGCTGAATGCTAGCTGACTGCAGTTTGCAGTTCAAATCTGACCAGGCTCAAGGATGACTCAGCCTTCCATCCATCCGAAGTCAGTAAAATGAGGACCCAGATTGTTGGGGACAATATGGTGACTCTGTAAACCACTTAGAGAGGGCTGTAAATCACTGTGAAGCTATATATAAGCTTAAATGCTATTGTTATCTGACAAGGAAGAAACAGTACAGATATAGGATATTCCAAAGAAATACAACAAGAATGCAGGTTGATTAAAGAAGGTTAAGAATAGAAAAGAAGCTGAAATGAAAGAACTAATAATGACAGCAGAAATGTAGAGAAAAGAACAAGGAAAATCAAGAACTGATCAGCACCAGTTGAAGATGAACTATATGGTTTTTGATTGAAATATCTGACTGGTCTATACTCATTAGTTACTAAGCAGTTTAACAACATACTGCAAGGAAATAAAATTGAATAGCAACTAATATCTCCCAAACCTACATGAAAGTGAAAGACTCACAAAAGGGGGAGCACCAGGCAACTACAGGCCAATTATCTGTTTACTAACAACTTTCAAATTGCAAACTAATGTGGTAGCCAATACAATCCAATAGCACTTACTGTACATTAAAACAAGCTCTTTTCACATGAGAAGAAAGAAATTGCCCAAACATTAGAGGAGCAAAAGATCAACTTCTAATTGACAAGATGATTTGAAAAACTTCAGGAGAAAGAAGATCAACTTGAATGTAGCATAGCTTGACTACAAAAAAGTATTTGACTTTCTACCACATGATTGGATAATCAAGTGCCTTGAAATAACAGGCATCTGTAGATACAACAGAAGCTTTGTGCAAAGATTGATGGCACAATGGAAGACATGATTGCAGATCAATGGTGAGAGATTGGGAGAGGTTAATATAAAAAGAAATATTAAGGATCAAAGAGATTCCCTAGTCCCACTACTGTTTGTCATTGCACTTATTCCTCTATCAAAAATACTGAATAACTCAGGCCACGGTAATCAAATATCAAAAATATCTGCCAGATAATCCCACCTTCTTTACAAGGATGACCTGAAGCTGTTTTGAAAAATATCATCTGAAATATAATTACTGTTCAATAATGTATGTTCCATATGTACAGCTAAGACATTGTAATGGAGTTTAGACTAGACAAATGTGCTTTGCTCACCATCAAATGGGGAAAAATCAGTGAACACTGAAGGAAACAAGATGCTCTACAGTAATAACATCAACAGTTTGGATGAAGATGATTACTAGGAATAATTGGGCATCCTTCAAGCAGAAAACATCAGGCACGCTGAAATCAAGAATAAGGTTAGAAATGAATACATCAAGAGAGTGAAGAAGATCTTAAATCCAAACTCAAGGAAGAAAATACCATCAATGCAATCAACACCTGGACAATTCCAATTATTAGATACACAGTTGGAATAGTGGATTGGACTCAAACAGAACTAAAAAGCCCTGGGTAGGAAGACCAGAATAATGACAATAAATCATGACCTTCATCCTCATGGTGACATTGGCAGACTCTACCTACCAAAGAAAATAGGTGGGCATGGAATGTTGCAAGTACATCAGATGGTTGAAGAAGAAAAAAGGGCATTGAGAAAATATCTGAATGACAGTGAAGAAGATGCACTGAAGCTAGTATACCAAGAACGCTTACTGACTACTGGAAAGACCAAATTGGCATATAAGAAAGATCAAATGAAGAACATAATACAGGCTTGGGAAAACTAAGCATTGCGTGGCAAATACATTTAAAAAATAACAGGGAAAGGAAATAATAAAAAGGCCTGGCAATTACTAAGAACAGATAAGTTGAAGAAAAAGACAGAGGAACTAATTCTGATTGCAAAAGACCAAACCTTAAGAACAAATGCATACAAAGTCAGAATTGAGAAGAGAGCAAAAGATAGAAAATACCACTAATGTAAAGAAGCTGAAGAAAAGAGTGGACCACCTGGTTAGTTGCTGCAAGAGGTTCTCACAGAATGGCTATAAGCAGTGGCATGACAAAGTAGCAACAATGCTACATTGGAAAATCTGCAAGAAATATCATTTGCCTGCAGGCAAGAACTGGTGGGACCATAATATAGAGAAAGTCATAGAAAATGAAGAAATGAAATTGCTCTGGGACTTTAGAATTCAAACAGACAGGCACCTGCCACATAATACGCCAAACTTATCAACTGTCAGTAAGAAAGATTAAAAAGAAAGTCTGGATAGTGAATGAGGCAGAACCTGGAGACAGCAGACAAGACAAAAAAAACTAAAGAATATCACAAATACAAAGACCTGCAAATAGGAATAGAATGACTATATTCGCCACTATTGCATAGAACCGTAATGGTGAACATGTGAAGTGGCATGCAGGAAGCCATCTCTCTGGGCACATGGAGCCACATACACGCGCGAAAACCAGCTGGCCGGTGCGCATGCATGTGCTGCAATCCACAAGAGCAACAGGTGACAGCTCTGTGTGCCCAAAGACACAGAGAGGAGAGTCTGCCAGAGTTTGCTGTGCCGGGGTGGGAATGAAACCCTGTCCCATGGAGCCTGCTGCTGCTTGGGCAGGATGGAGGAGAAAGGCAAGGCTGGCCAGGCAGAGAGCAGGTCAGGCAGTGCTGGATGGCTAGTTGGGGAGGGGCAATCATTAGGTGGCTGCCACTGCTTCAGTGGGGAGGACAACGAGAAAAATGGTTCCTGCCCTCTTCCCCCACTGCCACTGCCAGCAGCTTAAATGATCCGACTAAAACAGGGATTGCACACGCTCTCTTTCATACAAACACACAGTTTGGAGAGCCCTCGTAACTCCCTCCCTCCCTGTCTCCCCTCCCTTCTCTCTGCAATGGCAGTTGCAATGCTTGTGCCTGTCGGGTGTGGAGCATGGGATAGCTCTGCACCTCCCTGTCTTGCTTCAATATTTCATCCTCTACCACCTTGCTGCTCCTGCCACCCATGCTGAGCCCCCCTCTTCTCTCTCTCTCTCTCTCTCTCTCTCTCTCTCTCTTGCTCCATTTGCCTGCAAGCTCCGTGAGACAACAAGTAACAATTTCTCATTAAGTAGTTAAGTGGAAAGTAGTTTGGAGCGGGGAGCAGGAGACCAGCAAACACTTTTTACGATGAGAATGAAAGTTTCTGATGGTTTTTTTGGTGGCCATCAAGATGACGCCACTATCTATTGAGAGGAGTTGTGGGAGAAAAGCCAAAGGGTGGCAATGATGCTGCTGCCGAAATAAAAGGCAGAAGCCAGCAGGCCATGCTCTTCCAAAGATGGGGAGCTGACTCTTGTGCCGGTGGTGGAAGGGGAGAAAGAAGAGGCAGCACTGTTGGCTGCAGCCATAGAAGCCAAAGATTCACCTGGTCCTCGCCGTCTCTGTCAGGGGCTTCTGCTGCCCTTCAGCGGCAGAAGTGCCTTATTCTTTTTACACGCTTGTTAGGAACGCTGTCTGATGCTGGGGTAAGAGGTGCACCAGCTGGGAAGCCATTGCACTGCCTTTGCAGAAGTGGTGGGAGGGAGGGCTGTGCTGGCTTTCTCAGTGGTGGGATGGAGGGGGCATTGGCCAGATTGTCTTTGTGTGTGCTTACATGCCAGAAAGCGGAAGACCAGGTGGGTGGCTGCTCTTCCAGTTTCTGGCATGCATGTGTGCACCCACGTACACATGCTCCCATTTTGACACTTGGTGCTGAAAAGGTTCACCAACATTGACGTAGAATGACTGTGGCTGAAGCAAGCAAAGGCAGTGTCAGTAGTAATAGGCACCTTAGGTGCAATCCCAAAACACTTGGAGTATCACTTGAATACAATCGGCATTGACAAAGTCACCATCAATCAATTGAGAAAGGTGGCTTGACTCAGAATAGCCTCTACCCTGCAGTGATATCTATGACACCATCAAAAATTCACATCTACCTATGGGAAGGACTCAATAGGTAATCAAAAATGCCAAACCCAGTTTGAACATCTGACTGACTACATAATGAACCACAATAATACACTAACCAGGTAAATTATACTGAACATCTGACTGACTGTGTGATTAATAATAATAATAATAATAATAATAATAATAATAATAACAACAACAACAACAACAACAACAACAACAACAATAACAACAACATCTATAAATACCCAGAATCACTTGGAGTCAAACAGCATACACATTTAATAAATTATTGTCTGTCTGCCCACCTGCCTGCCTGCCTGTTTCTGCCTATTTACTTAATAAGGATTTTTAAAAAATTCACAAGGCTTATAATGGCCATTCCCTTACCATCCATGATTTATAACTATCTATTTGAAGTATACTCTGGCTTAAAAGCTATGGATTGATGTGTAATGTCAGAAGGTCAGGGCAACTAGAATCATGCAATGTAGCAATGGCAGCAAAATTATCTGCAATTTGTTTGGTTTTCATTTAAAATATAGCATCCAATGTGGCAATCAGGCAAAATATGTGATTGTCCATGGTTCTTAACATAACAGATTTCTTCTATTTTAGCTTAGTTGCAAGTGCTAGTTACACAACTATATTTTGTAGAGTGTTTGCTAAAATGTAAAATTTTCCACCCCAAAATGTTCATTACTCACAGATTGAATAGATGGATGGATGGATGATATATATAGAGATCCTATATTAATTATTTTTATACACAATGCATATATAATACTCCTTCCTCATCTTATTTTGCTCACAAGAACAACCCTGTGAGATGAGTTAAGCTGAGAAACAGGGACTGGGGCAAGTTCACCCACGGTGGCTTTCATGCCTAAGGAAGGATTAGAACTCAATCAAACTGCTGATTCTGCTACCATTTTTCCATTGTTCCTATTCAGTGCTGTTTTAAAAAAATAAAGGTCCTGTTGTAGCTATATGACTTTATGCTGTTTGATGGACTGAGCTATCACTTCATTGATGAAATTGCCTAATAGGAAAATCATTTTTCTTCGCTGAATAACCTAAATTCGGTGGAATTCATTTTCCCAAGTTCAATAGAACTTATTTTCGATATTGCTTGCATAAGCAGTATTTGAGAATAGGATAACTATAATATGAAATGTCTTAATTTGTATGGAAAATTACTTAGATTTGTATTCTATCAAATAGATATTCTATTTGACTTTTTATTTTGTGTACCTATGTTTTAAAGTTGTATTTACATATTCAACTTTTCTTACCTTGACATATTGCATATATTAAATATTTGTAATACAATGTGAGAAAATAGATGGAATATAACAAAATATTTCAGAACATTGGTAACTAGTCACTTTATTTCCAGAATTGTGTTTAAACACCTCCCTCCTCTCAAAAAAAAAAAAAATCCTAGGGCAAGGTTTTGAGTAGGATCCAAAATTTGGTGTGATTATCTGCACTCTAACTTCTAAATCATCGCAGCGTCATCTATCACTCTGTGACATCTGAAACTTGATAAATCATTGTGTATACCTAATTCAGTTTCCTATTCAAATTTGCAATTTTCAGCAACTCAGATGATTACATCAACATTTTTTAATGAATTCTTATTTCTTACATATTCAAGCTGTCTTATTCAAAGGGAGCAGTAAAATATTTCATTTGTTAGTCATCAGTTAACTGTATATACCTAAAACATATCAAGGATGGATGGATCAATGGATCAATGGATGCATGGACAGACAGACAAATAACATTTGTAATAATGTATTAAGAAAGAAAGAAACTTATCAAGCAAATTTATTTGGTAAAATTTCTAAGTTTTACCAAAAATATCTAAGTCTACTTTAAGGCAATTATTGTATAAATAAGATGAATTCCATGGTAAGTATTTTAGGAAAGAAATTCAATATAAGGTTATCTTATTAGTCTTAAACAGGCATTATTAAAAATACTAAGAAATTAAATTGAGCCATACCATAGGTTCCTGCCAATCTAGGTGTTTGAAAACATACAAATGCAAGTAGATAAATATGTACCACTTTGGTGGAAGATAACAGCGCTCCATGCTGCCAATGACCACGACTGTGGAAATGTCTTCAGACAATGCTGGCTCAATAGCTTTTAAACAGAGATGAGCACCGTCCTCATAATCAACAATAACTAGAGGAGTAAAATCAACAGGGACTCTTTCACCTTTTACAGGGAGGCCCCCCTATAATCTGCAGTGTGAGATCCTAGACTATGTAAATAGCATTTTCTTCAGGCATTTGGCTTAAATGCTACCCAAATCTTCTTCTCATAATCATAATTGCAGCAGAGTTATATAGTCCTTGGTTTATATATTGGTTGGAATTATCTTTGTGGTACTTGAATAAGACTATTATAGTATCCTTCTTCAAAATTCTGCATCAGTCAAAAAACAAAAGTAACCCAGAAGCTTAGTTGCTCCCTATTTATTCTCTTTTAGGAAAAAGATAAAGTTTATTTTTATTTGCCAATATGATTTTTGTTGGGTGGTTATGACAATAACTATAGATTATGCTGATTATTGCTTCATCTTACATTTTATGTTATGATTTTCTTTGTTTATGATTGCTTCATTAGATGCAATTTGCCTGGAACTTATGACTGTGGTGACATTATATCATATGAAATATATGAATAAATGTCCAAATCCAATTTCAGGTAATATCCTTATTGTGCCATTCAAGGGTACAAAATAAGTTTTTTTTTATTCTTCATCCGGAACCACAAAAGTCAGAAATAATATGACTGATGTTCAAACCACATCTCTACTAGTTAGCCTAGAAGTTATCTGCTATACTTGCCACCTTTCCTTCCTGGTAATCTTCTTGTTTAGTTGAATATGCTGAAAATTTGTTCCACAATTGAAATTACTTGCATTTAGGTGAAAGTCTAACCCTAATCTAACCCCCTTTGGCAATATGGGGAGATTGATAATAGATCCAGATCATTGGTAAAAACTGTAGGAACATGGTTATCTAAAATCTTAATTTATTTATTATAAATAAATTATTAATTTAGCTATTATTTTGTATGTTATTCACTATCAAAACATGTAAAATTCACAATCAAAACATTTATAAATTTATTATTGCAATATATAGTATGTCTTAGATTTTCTTTCTCCAATTTCTAGGAGATTGGACGAATATGTGAAAATTACTCTGTTGTAGATAATACTTAAGATAAAATACATGATATTATCATGATTAGAAACAGTGTGTCACTAATTGCTGGATTCCAGGCAAGCAATGGATAATGATATATTCCCCATGAATCTTTGAAGGAAGCTGCCTATCCTTACTGGATATTAGATAATATCAGTCTCTATCCCAATCTGTTGTGCATCCTAGCTACTGGACCTGACACTGTCTAATCACATTAAACAAAATATTCTACTCTTTGTATCACTGCACTAAATGATGAAACAATACAAAGCAGGCAGATCTCATGACTATCAGGAACTAAGTAAAACTAAAATATCTCTTTACTTAAATTAAAGTTCTAGTGGTGTCATTTTTTGGAGTGTACCGTGTAACAGTATAGAAGTATCAATGGAAAAAAGTTGTTATTCCCTTCTAAGATGTTTTCCAACTTCCTAACTTGATTTGCAGAACTGAAATTCAGTGGATATCTCCTATCCAACTATTAATCAGGGTTGATTCTGCTAATTTCTTAAAAGGTCAGGCAGATACTAGTTAAGCATCATGAGCTTTGGGAGTTGGTAGAAGTCACAAGAAAATTCACATTGAAGGCTTACCACGGTACTTAGGTAAGGGATCATTAAAAATCCAACTTGGTCTTCCATCTAGAATATATTAAAAGCCCTATTAGAATCCCACAATTTTGGATCACAGCAATTCTGGGTTCTTTCTCCAAATATTCTACAACTTTTATGTTTTGAATGGACTATAGCAATTATTGTAGAAAAGAGCAGTTGAAATAATCTGGATCTGCATTAAATGAAAGCACAAAGCAGACAAGAATGTGGTTTCTACAGTGGATTTTTTTTTCTTCAGGTCCAAATCACTACATAGACTTTCATCTTCTACCCTTGCGTATGTCTGTTTCTGATGCTAATGAGGATAAAACATTATGTAGACATTAGTTATGCAACCCCCCCTTTCTCTCCCTCCCTCCCTCCCCCCCATGTGTGTGTGTGTGTGTGTGTGTGTGTGTGTGTGTGTGTGTGAATTAACATCATTTTCAATCAGTTTAGAATGCCATCTGCGTACAGCCATCTCAGCCTTTTAATGTTGGGTATTTTATTCCTCTCTAATTCTGCTTAGGACCCACTTTAGCAATACTTTCTGCCTTAGATTAATTACCCTGATCTAATTCATTTAGTAGAGGAGAGCTGTGGTACGTGGGTTGCCCACTGATGTATTGTGTTAAATGACGCCCATCTGTCATTCCAGCATATCAGCATGAATTCTGTGTCATCCACTTCATTGGCTTTGCTGAGATGTGAAGTACAGCTACAATGTTTACTACTGTTGTTAATTTAATATCTACACCTTTAATAACCTGACTGCTGTCATTTGCTGAACAATGATACATGATGGCCAGTGAAGAGCCAGGGAGAAGACATTAACTAGACAGCTTATGAGATCAGTTGTAGTTAATTAGCACACGTCTGGGCAAATTTACCACTGGAGGTCTTTCAGTGCATTCTCTTGTGAAAATGACTTCCTGAAAAGCTTCTCCCCCACACCTACTTTTTAGCTTTATTGCTCACCATCTACATTTGTAAAACCATTCCTCCTAACAAGAGAAATGCTCTTTCACCTATCATATGTATCACTGGTAATATATAGCCAATCTTCTATTCTTTATTAGTTACTGGAGTTCAGTTAAAAAAAAAATACAGAACTCTTCCAGGTATTCCATGCTTATCTCATTGGAGTTTGCCACTATGGGAACATTAGCATCAAAGGCTATTTTCATTTTTTATTTATCATGTATTTCTAAGCTTATATGCTGCCTCAATTAAACACTTTTAAGGTTTATAATCCTATAATTCAGCAAGTCACCTGAAGCAATATTGTGTTAGTTGACTGTCATAATGGTCTGGTAATTCTGACAACAGTAGTTCCTTCCATTTCTTGGGGGAAACACTGTAATGCAATGCATCCCACTATTTAGGCTTCAAAGTTTCTGTAGTGTATTCACGTATACACTTCTAATACTACATTCCTATTGGTTAGTTAACACAGTGTAACGATTGGTTAAGAACAACGGGTTCCAATTGGCCGCATAAGTGGCGGGAAGTTTGAATACATGCCATTCGTTGTGAGCCGCGAGCAGCCACTATAAAAGGGCTGCCACGGCTTGACTTCAGTTGAAGTTACTGCTTGCTAATAAAGAGCTGATTTCAACTCCAGTATTCAAGTCTGCTTGCGACAGAACAGTTTCCTCATCCACAAATCTTATTTATTTATTTATTTATAAATAAATAAATAAATAAATAAATAAATAAATAAATAAATAAATAAATAAATAAATAAATAATAAATAAATAGGAACATTGAAAAATCTTGCTTCTAAGAGTAGTATGAACGAAATAGGATATACATTTTTAAAAGAGCTTTGGGAAAACCTGCACCAAAAGTGTTTGCATTATTTATACAGAATGTTTTAAAAATGGATGAAAATAAAAATAGTTATTGGATATATGTTAAGTGTTTTGTAAGATGGAAGAAAATACATGTAAAAGCTGTAGGAATTTCAAATATGAACGGTTATAAAACTATCTACATTTTTAAAAAATTATTGAGAAAAATTCTGCCTTAACATGGACAATAAAGCAACGAAAACATCTGCTGATTTTCATGTTTTGTGTCACTCAGAAGCAAAGAAAGTACATGTATTATTCAAATGCAAAAGGCAGATCCAAGCAGAACATAATTAATTTACCCCAAACATTTTCTAAATAGATTCTGTTTGGGAACTGTTGAGCCTGTTGGGCTTCTAATGAGCAAAATCCTACAAGGTTGATAAATCTAATACCCACACACACACCAAAAATTGTTTGTATACCATCCTTTGATAAAATAATCTTCCATCAAGACTTCCAATGCTGATGACAGGGAGAGAATAATATTTTTCAAACAAAATGCCTATTTAACCAATATACATTTTAAAACCACATAAACATTTTTAAATGGTTATTAGCATTTTTATGAGTTGAATTAGGAAAAAAAAAACATTAGTGACAATTCTAAGACCCAAAATGGATCAGGATGTAGATTGTTATTAAGGATATAAATTCTGAAATATGGCCTCATAAGTAACAGGATGTCAGAAATATGTAAGTAATAAAGCAGGTGAACTCCCAGGAGGCACAGTGGTGAAAAGGATTGGCACAGAGGAGAAGCAGGTTTGTGCCATATTCAACACAAGTTTAGTGTAAAAGGGTACAGGTAGTTCTCAACTTATAACAATTCATTTAGTTACAATGGCACCATTTTTCACACTTATGATATTGCAGTATCCCCATGGTCATGTTATTTACATTTAGATGCTTGACAACTGATTCATATTTATGATGGTTGTAATGTCCCGGGGGGTCATGTGATAATCTTTTGTGAATTTCTGACAAGCAAAGTCAATGAGGAAGCCAAATAACAACTGTATTGCTTATTTAACATTTAAAAATGTGGCCAAAAAAGTTGTATAATGGGGCAAAACTCACTTAACAAATTTTTCACTTAGCAGCATAATTTCTGGGCTCAGTTGTGATTGTGAGTTGAGGACTACCTGTATACAAACTGTAGTCATGAGCTGTGACCACAAAAACCTTTGCCAAAAGTGTAATTGTGACAAAAAGAGGGATAAAATATGAAATAGATGAGTAGTCATGTTCCTGAATTTAATTAATTATATAACATGCTATTGAGAGTTTCACAACTATAATTCAGCGCCAGAAAAATAAACACAGATGGCTGATGCTTCATTTAACATCTTTATAAACATAAGTAGATTTTACAAACCAGTTGTAGATTTCTCCAACATGGAACAAACTCAAACAGAAACATGTTGCAAGTTCAGTGCAGAGCTCCAGTCTTCAGCAAGCAAGTTAGTTTCATCTTCAATAGATACACTCAGAGCTTAACATAGCTGCAGAGTTGCAGAGTTTAACATAGAGCCACGCCTAGGCTACTTTTAGTTTCAGTTTCCAAACTATCCTCATTGGCTGACTTAGTCACTATGCCTATTCATTGGCTGACCTTGTTTCCAAGCTCTATTCCAGTTCATGAATATATTCTGGCACTCTTCCCTTCATAACTGGAATAGACATAAATTCAATTACCTTTAATATTCTTCAGATAGCTGTATTTGAAGACCCACATTCACAGTTCCCTCCAAATACCTGAGAATTCCTTTTTATACTTATCCAACGCAATTGCATTCATCTTCACCTTTTAACTTTCCAGTGTATATGTAACTATCAACCTTGTAACTCTTGAACCAAGACCCTTCAATGCAATATCTAAACAAATATTCCAATTCTTGGCTGACTGCTTCAGCCCATAAATGGCCTTGTTCAATTTATATACTGTGTTAGGCTTTTACTTTCATACTCTGCTGCTTGAACCATGTAAATTTCTTCCTCTAATTCTGCATTGAGAAATACAGTGGTTATGTCAAAATGCCAAACTTTATGGCCATGTGCCGCTGCCAATGATGCTGTCACTCTTTACAGTGCCCAAACTGCCATAGTCATCTATAGTGAGCAGCACGTACTTAACTCCTCCCAAACTGGCTTGCATTGGGCCCACTAAATCTGCATGTACCAGCTCTAGAGCTCTTGTTGTCTGCCTTGTGCTAATCTTACTTACTGGAAATGCCTTGGACTTTTATGTTTTGCATACTGTACAATCCAAATATGTTTTACATCCCTTTACATGCAATCCTTCTGCATACTGATTCATCTTTTGAACAACTGTAAAGTTAGCATGACCAAGTTTCCTGTGCAAAAGATGAACACATGAATCAGGTTTTGCAACTTGCCAAATGTTTGTGCACATTGAACTTTTTGTCCCTGTAACATATAAAGATTATAATGCTTTATGCCTTTTGCACATACAATTCCATTTTTCTTTATAAGACATTGCCCATTTACAAATGTGGTCTCAAATCTTTGCTTGTCTAAACTAGAGACACTCAGGAAATTATGTTCCATTTCTGGCACACATAAAACATTATTAAATCTTGTTTCCAGATATGGAATTTGCACACTGCCACTTCCAATGACTTTAGCCTTCTTGCCATTTGCCAAGGCTACTGTGTCTCCTGCAGCTGCATCCATCCTGTAAAACAATTTAGCATGCCAGTGGCTAGCCCCACTGTCAATAAGCCGTTGATTTCTTCCATTACTATTGCAGGCTTTTGCAACAGTAATTAGTCCATCAATCTGTCCATGGAAACTTCTCTGCCTTGCAACAAACAGTCTGTCTTTAAGTGAGATCGTCTCTGTTGCTGAGTTGTAATCAAATATTCCCTAATGCTCTTCTCTTCTCTGGAGACATTTGGAGGAATGTGGAATTTTCCATTCTGCTCCTTGGGTCCCCTCCTCAGGGATTTCTCCTCCTTGAGGCTTCTTCTATAAAGGCATTTTTGCTCTTCAGCTATCAGACTTGCTTTCAGAGCTTCCAGACTCTGCCTTAAGCACAAAGCCAGCTAGGTAATCTTAGGCCAGTCTCTCTCTCTTAGCCCTAGGAAACAAGCAATGGTAAACTAAAAATGAAAAAACTTGCCAAAAAACTGCAGGAATTTTATTTATTTATTTATTTGATTGATTGATTTATTAATCGCTTAAAAGATAATAGGTATAAGTATATATATATATATATATATATATATATATATACATAGTTATTAATTTGTTCAGATAGTCCTCTTCACACTGACTTGAAGCACCTCCATACAAAAGACACATATACATACAAAAATATTTTAATGGGAGATAAATTAATTTAAACAAAGTGTCTCCCCAGTTCCATCTACATCACTGTAACAATAAGGTGACCAACTTTTTTACAATGAAAAGGATACAAATAAATTGAAGAAAAAAACCAAAGCCACTTGCATGCAGCGCACTGTTGCGTGCGGTGCAGTCTTGCGCACGGTACACTCTCTCAAAACAATTCTCCTGTGTGGAGCGCATGCATCTCATAATTGTGTCTCGCCACACTGTACCGAGCCTTGACAAATTGTAATGTCAAATACAAATACGTCACATCACACACAACGGATAGGATCGGCATCAATCAAATATGGAGATTTCCAGATTAGTCTTCAAATATCAAAAAGGAGGACATGTAGGAGGACACTTTTTGAGAGAGGACAGAATTTAAAAAGGAAGACTGTCCACCCTAAAGGTCACCTTAGTAATAATGCATGGAATAGATGCATCCAAAAACAGTGTTGTCTTATGTCATTTATTATGGTTCAACTCCCTTCTTTTCTTCTTGCAAGTAGTATATAATCATCAATACAGTGAACAGATTTAATCATTTATTTAAATATGAAAATCTGCAAGAAGGGTGTATTTTATTGTTCTTTGCTGTTATACTCAGGTGGCATTCCTTAATGCTATCCTTACCTCAAATGACAAAGAAATTACCCCAAAGAAATCATATATATAATATGTCCTTAGATTCCAAATTCAATCTTTTT
Organism: Pseudonaja textilis; assembly: GCF_049901715.1. Lineage (NCBI taxonomy): Eukaryota > Metazoa > Chordata > Lepidosauria > Squamata > Elapidae > Pseudonaja > Pseudonaja textilis. Next base: position 30,835,830 of record NC_142008.1, on the reverse strand, counting down.
TTTACTTTTGGTACAGAAAGTACTCTGCTTTGCTTATTTTTTGCTATTAAATAGAAGTGTTACTTTTATTTCATTACTAAAATATGAGATGATTATTAGAAGTCAGTCTTCTTCTTCCATCCTGGAGCACCGGGGAACTACCAGAGGAATGGAAAAGAGCTGATGTGGTTCCAATCTTCAAAAAAGGGAAAAAAAACAGACCCAGAAAACTACAGAGCAATCAGCCTAACATCAATTCTTGGGAAGATACTGGAAAAAATAATCAAAAAACAGATCTGCCAACATCTAGAAACAAGTAAAGTAATAACTAGAAGTCAGCATGGGTTTGTTAAGAACAGATAATGCCAAACCAATCTTATTTCATTCTTCAATACAGTGACTAAACTGTGGACATAATATATTTAGATTTCATCAAGACATTCAATGAAGTAAACTCCAACATACTGGTAAGCTAGAAAAAAAAGTGGAATAGATAGCACCACCACTAGATGGATTCACAACTGGCTGGCAAACTTACTCAATGAGTAGTCCTTAATGGGTCTAGGTCTACATGGAGGGAAGTAAGCAGTGGGGTGCCACAAGGTTCCATCTTAGGCCCAGTACTCTTCAATATCTTCATTAACGACTTAGATGAGGGAATAGAAGGGGAACTTACCAAATTTGCAGATGATACTATGCTGGCAGGAATAGCTAACACCCAAGAAGATAGGCTCAAGAGCCAGATGGATCTTGACAGACTAGAATACTGGACTGTATCTAACAAAATGAAATTCAATGTAGAGAAAAGTAAAGTCCTACACTTAGGCAAGAAAAGCCAAAAGTACACATATAGTCTGGGTGAAACCAGGCTCAATAGCAGTAACTGTGAGAGGGATCTTGGAGTCTTAGTGGACAACCAGCTAAATATGAGCCAGCAGTGTGCAGCAGCAGCCAAAAAAGCTAATACAATCCTAAGTTGTATTAACAGAGGAATACAATCAAGATCAAGGGAAGTACTAATACCACCCTATAAAGCCTTAGTAAGACCACACCTAGAGTACTGCATCCAGTTTTGGTTACCACATTATAAAAAAGATGTTGACACTCTAGAAAAGTATAAAGAAGAGCAACCAGGATGATTAGGGGATTGGAGGCTAAAACATACAACGAACAATTGCAGGAATTCGGCTTGGCTAGTCTAGTGAAGAGAAGGACCAGGGGAGACATGATAGCAGTCTTCCAAAGGGGTCAAGGGGCTGCCATAGGGAGGAAGGGGTCAAGCTATTTTCTAAAGCACCTGTAGGCCAGACAAGGAATAAAGGATGGAAACTGAATAAGGAGAGATTTAACCTGGAAATAAGGAGAAACTTTCTGACAGTGAGAACAATCAACCAATGGAACAGCTTGCCCTCGGAAGTTGTGGGAGCGCCCTCACTTGAGACTTTCAATAAGAGATTGGACTGCCATTTGTCAGAAATGGTGTAGGGTCTCCCGCTTGGGCGTGGGGTTGGACTAGATGACCTACAAGGTCCCTTCCAACTCTGATTATCTGTTATCTGTTTTTTATTTTCTTTAATATCTATCTGAACATTTAGCAGTTATTCTGGCTGGCGCATATAAAATTGGAATTTTGGGCATAGTAGTATTTCCTAACATAAAATGGTATCAAGAAGGAGATAACAAGGCTTTTAAACAGTGTTTTTTAGAATAATTCCTTCAATCTAATACTTTCTATATTTTCTAGAAACTTCTTTTGTTAGTGATGTCCAAGATCCCAGTAATTCCTTAAAAAAAACCCCAATCTAAATGCTTCCTAATGTAGAAGTAAATACATTTTCCTTTATTATGCAACAATTTTTGAAGTTTAGCCACCTTTTGAGAAGTTGGCAAAATAGAACATCAGCCTGATATAATGCACAATTAGAGTTCAATATGATCTCAGAAGCTTGTCAAGTATTTGATGTAGAGCTCATCTTTATGTCCTTCTAACACAAAGTATTTTTAAATTACATGGTTCATGATTTCCTTCATCTTATTCCCAGTTTACAGCACATGTTGTAGCCATCTTCAGCTGTTTCAGTTTTAAAGTGGTGTCTTCCCTCTTCTTCCACTGTATTGGCACGGATGCAAGCTGGAATATTTGATTGACAATGTGATTTATCCTGTCAAAGGACTTCAGTCTGCCCATCATTTCTTGGCATCTTCAAACAGTTACAGGCAGGGACCCTCCTTTCTGTTTTTGGGGCACTAATCTGAATGGTCATTTTGGAATGGGCTGCAGAAAGTGAAAATATATGGTTGTGGCAGAGGCCTTTGCCCATATAGTATCTGATCAGTGATTTCTGAAATGGTTGTCATATCTTATGTGGATTTCTTTAATATTCTTTTAAGAGTCTACACCTGCTAGACAGATTACTGCTAGACACTTTGGGCACTTACATTAGAAGTGCTAAAACTCTCTTTGTGTGTATACAAACACATGTATACGTCAGTGGTGGGATTCAAAAAAAATTACTATTGGTTTTACTGTTGGCTTTGTGGGAATGGTGTGGTTTGGTGGATGTGGCAGGAGAAGGATACTGCAAATCCCATTCCCTCCCCCACTAACCTGCTTTCCAGCTCTGTTCTACTGTGCAGGGAAACAAAAGAAGACCCAGCCAATCATCTGGGACTCGGAAGGCAGAGAATAAATGGGGGTGGGGATGGTCAGAAGTGGTATTTATTACTCAAAATTTCCACTACCAGTTCTCCAGAACTGGTCAGAACCTGCTGATATACGTATAATGTGTGTGTGTGTGTGTTTGTGTGCATACATATATATGTACAATAAAAGTGCAATAATATGATTAAAAGTCAGAGGGGAGGGAGCAGGTGGGATTTACTATTAATCTACCATACTTCCCACTGGGGCCACAACTGGCAGAGCAAAGTCCTGAAACTCTTGGTTGCAAACTGCATCTGTTTGAGATAGTGCTACCTCATTGAGAACTAAAGATATCAAAATTGCTGATCTTGAAGCTCTGTGCACTGAAACCCATTTAGTCTTGAAAGGGTTCAGCATCCAGGCCACCAAAGCATAAAGGCAGCATGTGGGAGCATCACCAAGGATGGATATGATACTTCAATCCATGATGTTGGATGATCTCACCCAGTGGCTTCATAGAGATGGTAAAAAGCAGTGGAGAGAATATCAAGTTCTGCGGCATGCCACAAGACAGCATGTGGACTGTGGACTGAATCTCTCACTGCCTGTTAACAACAGTTGGGACTGGCTTTGGAGAAAGGAGTCAAAGCAGCACAGTACAGTACCATCCAGTCCTAAACGTGACAGCTGATCCAAAGGATACCACAATCTATGGTATCAAAGATTGCTGAGTGGTCAAAAAGCGCAAATATGGTTGTACTAATCTTATCCTGCTCTCACCAAAGGTCATCCACGATGTGACTTTTTATGTTTGTACCTCATAACTGGACCTGAATCCTGATTAAAAGGGCTCTAAATAATCCATTTCATTCAGAACCCTCTGCAGCTGCCAGGCAACGACCTTTTCTACCACCTTCCATAAAAAGGAAAAGTAAGAGAGTGGTCAAAAATTGTTCAGGGAATGAGGGCGGAGCTGGCGTCGCGACAATACGGCATGCGATCTTGGAGGTCTGGGATTGCAGCCGATATCTTTGCCCCTGGACGGTCCAAACGGATCTAAACCATTCCGAAGAGATGGCAATAGTGAAGAGCGCATCCTGTAGATCCCAGGGATACCGCAAAGTCCCTGGTTGATCCAGGAGAAGCTCTTCTTGCCAGGGGCAAAGAGGCAGCCATTAAAGTTGCTGAAGTTGGGACAGCTCCGGAACAGAAGAGAGCAGAAAGAGAAAGTGTGCCGGTTTTGTGAGAACTTTTTTTTTTTATTCTAAGACTTAAAAGGACACCCTAAGGAAAAGAAAGAATCTGTAAAAGTTTTGACAGAAGTGATTAAGCGGCAATTTTAAATGGAAGTGTCAAAGTAAGGGTTTGCTTTTTTTTTTCTTATTGCTGGATTCCTAGATGCGATTTTGTATTTGCTTAACTGGACTGGTTCTTTTCTTATTTATATTTACCTTTTCTTCTCCTTTTTGATTTTGTAATATTTTAGGCTAGAGGCTCCCTTTAGTTATTTAGTCATTTCTCTTTTTTATATATATTTTTTCCTTTTTTTAATTATTATGTTTTACTTGGGAAAGGAGGGGGAAAGTGAGAGCAAAGAAACTTTGTAACACTGCCAACTAGAGGCTTGAAAACGCTTTAGACGAAGCCGAGAAAATTGAGAAAGAGAGATCTGAGACTTCTTTTCAAGGACATTGCTATATGATAATTTAGAGGGAAAAGCACTGGAGAGTGTTATTGCAGGTGTTCTTCTGGACTTCTATCAATAATTGGAGCTTGGTGTTGAAGCTTATGAAAAGAAAAGCTGATAAATCTTTGGAGAAGAGAGTTATAATAAGAGCCTTGGAGATTAAACAAAGTGCAGTGTGTCCTTTTCATTTTGTTTTAAGCTGTGCTACCCCTCCTTACCAGTTTTACTGTACTTTTTTAAAAAAACCTTCATTCTTGTAATAACTACTTGGGTTTTTGGTCTGGTTAGAGTTTGTTTTTGTTTTTTCTTCTTTCTTCTTTGGAAATCCAACTTTCACGTTTGCTTTTTATTTTAAAGGGAAAGCCTTAAAAACTTTTTCTCATTTTTTTCTGACATTTTTTGTTTTTTCATCCACCTTTTTGGCTCATTTTTATGCACTTTTTTTTTATTCGAGACCTTTCAATTGGATAAAGGTATTGAAGAACCTGAAGAAGTTTTCTCCTTTTTTTTTGTTCTTTTTAAGTCTCTTTTCTTTTTTTTTAAAACTAACGATTGGATTAAGGTTTATAAGAACCTGAAGAAACTTTGTCTCCCCTTTTGTTATTACTATTGGGCTTTCTTCTCTCTACCATTTTTATTTTTTACCTTGGATTATAATTGGCTACTTTATAATTGAATTAAGGTTTAGAAGAACCTGAAGATTTTGAATCATTTAAAATGAGTAGGAAATTCTTGGTTCTTCAACTTCTACTTCCACCTCCCCACCATCTGGATACAGACAATGTTAAAGCAAGAAAAAGAACAAGCAAAAGTGATTCTACAGATGATCATGCAAGGAATCCAAGATCTCAAAACAAGATCAGAGACTATTGAAAAGAGAATAGAGAACACTGAACAAAGAACAGGGATAACTGATGAAAAAGTGAACAAAATGATGTTGAAGTATGATGAGAGATTCCAAAAAATTGAAGAAGAAGATAAACAAAGAGACAAGAAGATTGGAGACATTGATAGTAGATTAACTGTGGTTGAACAAGATAAAAGTGGGATGCTGCAATGGGAGATGGACAGATCAGAATTTTATCTCAGATTTCAAAACATAGAGGAAGAAAAAGGACAAAACTTAGCCGAGATAATGATAGAAATATTGGCTGAAGCTTTGGAAATAACTGAAGAGAAGATGATGGATGGAGTAGATGAGGTATACCGAGTCTTTACAAGATATGCGATGAGAAATAACCTTCCAAGAGAAGTTCATATCAGATTTACAAAAAAGCCATTAAAATGCAAATATTGCAAGTGGTAAGAGAGAAAACATTGAAATACAAAGGCAAGGAGATTGTGGTCTTAAAACAAATACCTAGAAGAGTGAGAGAGATGAGAAGAGAATATTGATTCCTGACTAAAATGTTACTGAAAAAAGAGGTGAATTATAGATGGCTGATTCCAGAAGGGTTAATGTTTACATGGCAAGATCAGAGACATAGAATTGATTCAATTGAGAAAGTGGAATTATTTTATACGGAATTCTTTGGAAGGAAAGAGGAAGAAGCAGAAAAAGAGATTTCACTAATTGAATTCCAAGAGGACCAAATGGAGACTGAAAAAGAAGAAGGCACAGTAGGTGGACAAGTGGAAACCAAAGAACAACATGAACCAAGATCTATGAGAGCTGCCAAACCTAACTATAAAATATAATAATTGAAGAGAAAAAATTGATCACAATTAATGTAAATGGACTTAACTCAGCTGTTAAAAGAAGGAAAACTTTTCATAAATTAGAGAAATTAAAATTTGATATAATTTGTCTACAAGAAGTACATATTAAAAAACAACAACATTTTATAAAAAATTACATATGAAAATAATTGAATTGGACTATGCCAATATAGTTATGATAGGAGATTTTAATGGAATTGTAGACAATAAACTGGACTATACAGCAACAACAACAAAGCAAAACAGAAAGACTCTCCCAAAATCCTTTTTTAAAATGGTTGATGAATTAAATCTAAAAGATACATGGAGAGAAAGAAATGCTAAAACTAAACAATACACCTTTTATTCAAATAGACATCTATCATGGTCCAGAATAGAAATGATATGGATGTCAACAGAATTAATATCTAATATTCAAGAAATAAATATTAAAACAAGTACTTGGGCAGACCACAATCCAATGAAAATTAAATGGAAAGGACAAAAAAGAAGATTGAGATGGACATTAAATAACACTATTTTAAAGGAAAAAGACTTTACTCAGCGGATGGAGAAAGAACTGGCCTTTTTCTTTAGAGAAAATAAAAAAGAAGATACATCAATTCAGAATGTATGGGATACAATGAAGACATATGCTAGAGGCTTGATAATAGATTATACAAGGAAAAGGAATATTAGGAAAAGGCAAGCCCCTAAGGTTCTAGAAGATGAGCATAAAACACTTGAAAAAGAGTTACAGAAAACGCCACAGAAAAAGGACATTAAGCTAAAAATGGATATAATTAAACACAAAATGGGTCAAATAGAGAAAGAAGAATTAGCACAGAAAATTAGAGGTGCTAAACAGAATTATTTTGAGGATGCAAACAAACCAGGTAGATGGTTAGCATATAAATTGAGAGAAGAGAAAGAATCAAGGAAAATATTGCAGTTAATACATGATCAAGGCCAAGTTTGCCATGGCAACAAAGAAAAAAAGGAAATTATCCGAGATTTTTATGGGAAATTATATAAGCAAGAGAATATTGATGAGGAAAGAGTTAAGCAGTATTTACAGAATGCTAATTTACCCAAGATACCTAAAGAGAATGAAAAAATGTTAGAAAGCAATATAACAATGATGGAGTTAACTGAAGGACTTAAGAAGCAAAATAATGGAAAGGCACCAGGCCCAGATGGACTTCCAGCAGAATTTTATAAAACATTACAAGAAGCGTTGAACCTTCCATCGCTAGAAGTTATGAATGAAGTTATGTTAAAGAAGAAGATACCCAAATCATGGTCAGAAGCCTATATCACACTCATCCTAAAAGAAGAGGCTGATCCATTGCAGATTAAGAACTATAGACCTATTTCCCTACTAAATGCAGATTATAAAATTTTTGCTACAATATTGGCAGAAAGACTTAAAAAATATCTAAATAACTTTATTCATTCTGACCAAAATGGATTCCTGCCAAAGAGACAAATCAAAGATAATATGAGAGTAATTTTGGATACCTTGGAATACTATGAGGCACACCCTGAAAAACAAATAGCTTTGATATTTCTGGGTGCACAAAAGGCATTTGATAATATGAATTGGCGATTCATGTTGTTATTGTTGGAATAGATGGGGTTTGCCAGAAAATTTATTCAAGCAATAGAAGCTATATACTACAAATGGCAAAGGTAATGGCAAACGGCAAAGGTAATGATTGAGGGAGACTCCAGACTCTATCAATATAAGAAAAGGAACAAGACAAGGGTGCCCACTATCACTTTTGCTATTTGTGTTAACTTTGGAAGTGTTAAATAGAAATATTAGAGATGAAAAGAGTATAAAAGGAATGAAAATTAAAAAGGAAGAATTTAAATTGCAAGCCTTTGCGGATGACTTGGTTTTTATCGTAGAAACAGCACCAAAATTATTGGAAAAGATAGAGGTATATGGCAAGGTGGCTGGTTTGAAAATAAACAAAGATAAGACAAGGATTTTGACAAAGAATATGTTATCAAGACAAAAGGAAGAATTGGCAGATCTATTGAAAATTCAAGTCACAATAAGATTAAGTATTTGGGGATACATCTGACAGCAAGATGCAGTACATTAAAAGAGAACAATTATATTAAACTTAAACAGCAGATAGCGTTAGACTTGGCGAAATGGGAAAATCTACAACTGTCATTAATAGGGAGAATTTCAACAATCAAGATGAATATATTACCCAGAATTTTATATTTGTTCCAAACAATTCCAGTTAGGCTTGGAAAAGACTATTTTGAAGATTTAAATAAAATTGTGTTGAAATATATATGTCAAGGTAAGAAAGCGAGAATAACGTTAAAACTTTTGCAAGACGCTAGAATTAGAGGAGGATTTGGTTTGCCTAATTGGGAGTTGTACTACCAAGCTACAAACTTGATGTGGGTCAAGGAATGGATAACATTAAGAAATACTCGATTGTTGACATTAGAAGGACATGATTTGTTGTTGGGGTGGCATGCTTTTTTATGGTACAAGGGAACTAAAATACAGGGGTATTTTAGAAGACATCATATACGGGAGTCTTTGTGGTTAAATTGGAAGAAGATTAAAAGACAATGTTATTTGAAAATTCCAGTCTGGTTATTGACTATTGAAGCATTTTCCTATCCTATAATATACAAGAAGGAACAAACAGTTAGATATGGGGAAATATTGAATGAAAAGGGTGAACTTAAATCTATGCAAAAACTAGACCAACAAGGTATAAAGATGAATTGGTTTTCATATGTGCAAATACATTCAAGGTATGATAAAGATCTTAAAACAAAAGGATTCTATGATAAATTGACTGACTTAGATAAGATTTTGACAGGTACTGATGAAAAGGTGATTAAAAAACTGTATGGATATTTATTAGAAATTAAACTAGAAGAAGAACAAGTTAAAGAAACTATGATTGCTTGGGGGAAGAATTTTGGATATGGGATTGATTTAGAGAAATGGCAAAAATTGTGGTCTCAAAATTATAAAATGACAATGTCAACAGCATATCAAGAAAATTTGTATAAGATGTTTTACAGGTGGCATTTTCCCCCAACAAGAATAGCAAGAACAAATTTTCTTTATATGGTTTTTCTTTATATGTTCAAGAACAAATCCAAAAAATGTTGGAAATGTCATCAGATACCTGGCTCATATTACCATATGTGGTGGACTTGTGCGGACGCTAGAAAATACTGGACTAAAATCCATATGTGGTTGGAAAAATGACAAAAAAAACATATAGATTTGAAACCAGAGATATTTTTATTGGGAATTTTACCTGATACATATAGCAAAGATTTGAAATACCTGATTGTAAATGTATTAACAGCGGCTAGGATTGTATTTGCTAAAAAGTGGAAAAATGAGAAAACACCATCGCAGGAGGAAATTATTAAGAAAATATTGGAATGTGCTGAAATGAGTAGATTGACATTTGAAATTAGAGAACAAGAGGATAAACAATTTTATAAAATTTGGGACCTTTTCTATTAATGGTTAGATAATAAAATACAGTAATGAAATATGTAGATTTTTAGAAAATAATAAATATATAAAGATGTATTTCTTTTTTATTATATCTACAAAATGTTTTTAGGATAGATTTGGGAGGATTATATGAATTGTTACAAAATAATACTAAGTAAATTATAGATATCTCACAAAATATGAATGAATAAAATTATTGTCAAATGATTGATTAATAATGATACTAGGGTATTCAATTTCTGATTGATAATATGAGCTATTATGTAATGTAACTGTAATTGAAGAATATGAAATGGATGCACAAAAAAATTGTAAATCAACCGGCACACTGCTTGTATACCTATGGAAGAAAGTTTGATGTTTTTTTGTTTATGTTTCTCTTTAAAAATCAATTTAAAAAATTACAAAAAAAAAATTGTTCAGCGAAGTGGGATAATTCAAAGGCTCCATGGACATCCCCTCCTACAGTGAAGAATTTATTACTGCCTGAACCCACCTTCTAGTGACCACCCTGGATTTTCATTAGCCAGGAAAAATTGACCATCTAATTGACAGTTCCACTGACAGCATTGAGGATCCTCAGGCCCAACAGGGTCAATGATCTATGTTCAAATAACTAGGTGATAGATCACAGGCATGAATCAACTCCATGACTGACTCTATTATTTGGGGGCAGTTAAATCTATACTGGAGTAATTAAATCTATATTCATCCACCAATTACCTGACATAAAATATATTAAGAATAGAAGTTTGGGTTGTTTTGCTCATTGGCTGGGTAAAACTACCACTTACAATATAAATTTGGACCAATGGCAATCCATCTGGGAGCAAAATAAAAAATAACACTAGCCACATCATACAAGGAAAACTTGTATAAGATTGTTTATAGGTGGCATCTATAGCAAGAGTGGCAAAAACGTATGGAAACCAATCACCTAGTTGTTGGCAATATCTGAAAGAACGGAGCACATATTACCATGTATGGTGGTCCTATAAAAATTAGGAATTCTGGTATAAAATTTAGTTGTGACTAGAGGAAATGATGGGGATAAAATTTCCTGCAAACCTGAGTTGTTCTCATTGGGAATAATGGCAAAGAAGTATAGTAAAACTGATACCTACCTAATAATACATTAATCACAATGGCAAGAATATTTACTCAAAATTGGAAGGCTAGAGAAATTCCTAGGGAAGACAAGGTAATAGTTAAGATATTATAATATGCCGAAATGGATAGGTTGACATTGGAACTGAAGGATAAAGTTGAGGCAGAATACTACATAATATGGAATAAATTTTACCATTGAGGGATATTAAAGGGAGTTCGCAAAATGGAATAAGGACTAAAGGTAAAGTAGGAAGGATATGAGAGACTATATGAGTTACCTGAAAAATAACTGGAAGGAATTAAAATGTATAAAGATTAAATGTATATATGTATATAATTCATTCTTGACAGGAACATGTAATGACAAATATGTTTGTCAAAGAAGACCACCACGTTCAATGTTTTTAAAGATTATATCTAATAAAAATTTATTTTTTTAAAAAAGAACAGCAGTTTGGGTTCTTTTGCTCATTGGCTGGGTAAAACTGCTACCTATCTAACTTCTTTTCACTTCTAGTCCATAAAAGTGAGGACAGTGAGAAAGGAAGAAAGAATTTTGCCCAATTACATCAAAACAGGAGACACGGATATCTTTTTCAAACTGCCCTGTCTGCAATAAACTCTGCATATGTGTTGAAACTAAGATATAATATAAAATTAAAAATACATCTCAAAGTACACATGGAGAACCTTGTACCGTGCTCTAATATTTTCTTTCTGGCACATCACAACATTTGGTTTTGGGAAATTAATCATATGAAAAAATAAAAATAATTAAAAGCTAAATACTGTATTTTTTCCTTTGATAAATATTCAGAACAGAATAATAAAAACTCGGTAAGAAGATTAAACTTGATTTAAAAAGTAATCCATAACATTTAAAATGTTCTCTTTTATTGTTGTTGTTGAAAATAACTTGAGAATAACAGATATGAAAATTAAAATTTTCTTTGAATCTCATTGTAGTATGAACCTTAACAAGTGAGCGAAAAATAAACATTTATCTGCATAATATTAACATTGACATTTTAGAGAGTGCCTTCATATCAGCTGAAAATGATATTTATATGTATTTTACCTAGTAAAAATAGGGAGCTTGAATTAATTAATAGATATCAGTAAAACTCTTCAAAGCTGTTTTACTTATTTTTATTTATACATCTGCCTTAAGAAAATAGTGCAAACCTATGAGTAGTAACAATTGTCCCATGCTAACAAGGATCCAATACTGAAAAAAAATATTGAACTTTCATTATTAATGTAATCTGATCATTCATGTGCATGGTCCAATTTTCTGCCCTCACACCCAATAAGTATCAGGAAAAGAAACTAATTCATAATAAATGTGAATATATTGAACTGAAGAAATTCCTATTCAAGCCAATTAATTACTTTAATATTATGTCTAAATATCTCTCTCTACAAGGCACACCTAGATAATATGATGGCAAAAATCACTACTAGGAACAACTTACTCCTGAAATTATGTGGAACTAAATGGGGAGCTTCAGATGCCATCCTTAGGTCATTAGCAATAGGATTGGTCTGCTCTGCAACAGAATACTGTGCCCCTGTATAGCTTAACATCTACCATACAGATGTCAGACTCAATGACACCGTGAGGATTGTACGTAGCTGTATTAAAATCATTCCAACTCGCTAGTTTCCTGTTCTGAGCCATATAGCACTGCCAGCTTAATGATGGCAAGATACACTAGTGAGAGAATGCAGAAAAATTATGAACAAATCACTCCTATTGGTGTATGCTTCCTCCTTTATCAGCTGAAAGACATAAATCCAGAAGACTCCCACTGGCACTTACACAACACCTGCCCAACAACTTTAACATCAATTGTCAATGGAAAGCCAAATGGGTTGCTGAACACCCAGGCATAGGAAGACATAAAAGAACCCCCCCAAAAAGATAGCAGACTTTGAACTACCTCATGAATAATGTGTGAATCGGATTCACACCTCACATGGTTATACATGGCTCACCTCTGTATAAATGGAATTTAGTAATCATACTTAAGTTTGACTGAGGGATTCCATATTAAACTATCGTGACTAGCTGTAAGCTATATCATACTAGCTGTATGATATACAAAGAGACAACAGATCAGTCAGTCAAACTGTCCCTCCTGCACTATTCCAATCAGTACCTTTCAGTTCAATAGCTTCTGTTTCAATTCAGTTTCATAGTTCTAGATTGTCCATACAGCTTCCTGCCTATTTACTATACATACACCAAACCAACCATGTTCAAAACAATGAATGAATGAATGAATTCTTTAGTTACAGCTCCACAACCAAGTGAATGGGCCCAAATACAGACATTAGGACAGACAAAAAACCATTCCAACAGCTGCTTTCCCTTTTACATTGTATTCATGTCAGTTCATCCTCTTAAATTCTCAACTTGTTTTGAAGGTAAAGATAAAGGCTCAGTAAATTACTGAGAATACAGAGTTATTCTTAATCTACCATTAACTGCAATTCTATCTCTGTAATATATATTTAAATAAATATTCTTTTTTTTATTTTACAAGTATGGTAGCATTAATCCTCTCAGTACTAGAAAATTATGCTGGTTTAATCGAGATTGATTAATCATACTATCATAGCATCTTTTTATTATATGGTGTTTGATATGGAAATACTATCCTTCATATTTTTATCCAAACTGTTCACAACAAATATTCACATTAAATCAAAGTTGACTCAATTCAGTAAATGTTCAGAGTTAAGTTTCAAATTTAAGTTAATGCATATGAAAGTCCTGACAATGGTAATTTTTTCATTGTTACAATCTTTAAATATGAATTGTGAGTATGAAGAAAGTTAGGCTTTGTTTTGTGGATACTATAAAAACCTAGGTTAGAAACTGATAACTCTAGCTTAATTGTCAATGATCATGGGTAAATTAACAGGCCATATATTGTTAATAACCTAACAGCTATTAAGAATGGATGAGGAATTCAATCTGTCTATTTTTTTTCTTGAATTCATCACTTTCAAGTTGATCTATAAACAGGAAAACTAAAAATACAACTAGCTATCAAAATCTACATTTTGCAGTAATTTGTAATATGATCTACAGCCTAAGGAATTCAGAAAAAACTCCCACACTTTTTATTCATTTAATAAATTTACATGTAGAGATATCATAATAGAATACCATAAATGTATTATAAAAAAGAAAATTTTGAATATATATATATATATATATATATATATATATATATATATATATATATATATATATATATATATATATATTTGTTTGTTTTCTTAAGTTTTCGCGGGTACTTACATGTATGGCATTCAGCTTTGTTTGGGTATTTTCCCAAGTCATAGTAGTTGTGCTTTTAAAGTTGTAGCGACGTTTCAGCAGAATCTCATCTGCCATCATCAGGCTTCTGTATAGTGTTCATCTATGAGTCAGGCTTTTATAGTGGTTTCAGATTTAAATTTGGGGCAAGCTATTGCTGTGCCAGAATGTTTTTTTCTTCACCCTGATTGGTTTGGAGTCTTGGTCTGTGTTTATTGGTCTTGGAGTTTGCTGTGTTCTGCTTTTTTTTTTTAAGCAAATTTTATTGATTTTAACAACAAACAAACAAAACAAAACATCATTAAACATTAAAAACATAAAACCTCTTTCCATTATAAATCTTTACAAGGCAGGTAACACATTATTTTATATCACATTCTTCTAATTTATCCCATTTCCATATAGACACGTAAATTCCCTTTAACAAATTTCACATTATTTCTCTTTACTCTTATTCAATAACATTTCTTTTCTAATTTATCTGCTATTCAATCATCACATTTATATTTTCCTCTGGCTTGTTTACAGATATTCTCATCCGGCCTTCCTCCGAGATTTTAATAATTCTCAATTAAACACACACACATAAAACACAAAAAACATAAAACTTCCTTTTAGAAAGTAACTTGGCCCCAGATTACCTCTTTTTGTATGGACTTCAATTAAATACATGCTCTTCTTATATAACATTACTGATCTTATTTACCATTCTATATCTTCTATATAACTCCTCCCCACTTATATATTTCATCTTGCTTTAAGGCAATATTTTTATATCTTTTGTCCATTTTACCATTTACATCTATCTCATTCCCGATATAAAAAAGAATAATTTCTCCTGAAATCACTAATCAGAGTATGATGCCTTTCTATCATTCCCCTAAATTGAAATTTGAAATAACACCTAAGTCCCAATCTGATTCTGCTTAGTACATTCTACTATTTCAAAAACAAATACTACAGTAATAAATCTATAATAATCAACACATTAGCCCATTAAACTCTATAATTAAACTAATATTTTAAACATTTCCTTTAATGTTTTATTAAAACTTAAAATCATTCATTATTAAACATTTTAACATTGTACCTTAAGATTTTAATCTTTTATTAAATCTTATAAAGTTCTAATTTTCTATTTTTAATATAAATACAGCTACTACAAAACTATCATGTGTACTATGCAGAATCCCCCTTTTTTTAAAAAAAGAATCATACATTACCCTTTGTCCCTAAAAAAAAATTTCTTTTTCCCATCTTGTTTTATACCTTTATAACTTTTTCTCCCCTTTTCCCTTTCTTTCTTGGCCCACCTAGACTTTTTACCCACTCCTGTCCAAACCTCTGCCTTCTTAGCTTCCCCTTTCTGTTGCATTCTTCTTTCCTTTTGCTTTCTGGCATTATATTGTTTTTGCATCTTATTTTTCTCTTTCATATATATTTTTTATGTCTTAAGTCCTTCCTTTTCCCTCCTCTCTTTCTCCTTTCTTTCTTAATCACACTATTTAATTCATTAAAAATGGCTTCTTCTTCTTCCGCTTCTTCCATCTGTTGTTTAATTTGCTGACACATAGCAAGCGCCATATCTAGAAAACAAAGAGCTTCTCCCATAGTGTCCTTGCCTTCTTTCCTTATTTTTAGATATTGTTTTTTTAGTTCATCAAGAGGTAGAGCCATTATAAACTTTTTCTTCTTCTTTTTCTGTATCCTCTTCTTGTTATTAAGCCAATCAAATATTTCCAAACTTGAATAAATTTCCCAAAATCCCAAAGTCCCAAAGTCATCAAACAGTCCAGGCAAAGCACAAACTTCTTCCTTTTACAGTTTCTCTTTCTGAGGTAAAGTCAATTAGGGAAAGAAATCCAATCTGTATTTTAAATCTTTTTTGCAGTTTGCTTCTAATCTCTTTATTTTCGAAGCATCTCCTCCAACAAAGTCTTGAAATAATTTTTTTTCCAAGCCTCTCCCTTCCCACTTGTAACAAAGGGCTTTAAATTTTTACCTTCTATTAGAGAGCAGATTTTCCATGTCCATTTGTTAGTTCCATAAGGGAGGGAGAGTAACTTTCTCTTTCAACACTTTCCTTCGCCGCTGAAAACCTCCATTAGAGACATTGTAGCATCCAAAAAGATAGTAATTTTCCAGGCATTAGATATATCCTTAAAGTCCCAGTTCAGCCAAGAAGACTTTCATTTTAAAACTTCCTTCTTCTTCCTCCTGCACATTCTTAATCCAGTTGCCGGCTTCTTCGTGGCGGCCATTAAGACCGCCACTCCACCGCCTTGAGAAAAGGGGGTTATTGCCGGCTGGGGAGGGGGTCTGCGATACCCCTCAACCCCTGTCCGGATCCCCCCTATCTTCAGCTACCCCAACAGGGCAGCCTTATCCTCCAGATCCGTCAGGATCGAAGGCACCAAGACGGCTAGCACAGCAGGAATCGCGGAGAAACGCGAATCCCTGCTGTCACTGAAGCCTGGCAAACCGGAAAACCTGGAGTTTGCTGTGTTCTGCTTGATTGGTGTTTCTAATATCTTCTGTTTTTTGGCTCTTTTTGTCTCTTGATTGGCTGGCAACATTGTGTTACTTTATTGGAGGCCTTTAGTGCGGCTTGGCTCCGGGTAAATGGACGGCTATCATTAGTTAGGAAGCTAGGTTTCATCTGGGTGCCTGGTTGGGGTGTGTTTGAGCTGGGGGTATTAGGGGGGATCTGTCTGTGCCCAGGTGTTTGCCTGGCTTGTGGTGCGGAGATTTTTTTGTTTGTGAGTGCAGGCTTCCAAATGATTGACAGTCTGGTGGAATCATCTCTTCTATTCATGCTTTCTGGTCTTTTTTCAATCTCTATGGCTTCTCTGATGATTCTGTGGCTGGGGTTTTCTATAGTGGCTAGGGTTTTGGTGCCATTGAAGTTGATGCTATGACCTGTGGCTTCCATGTGTTGGACTAGTGAGGAAGTGTGTTCCAGTTTTTTGACTGCATTTTTGTGTTCATCCAGGTGGGTACTTATTCTTCTATTGGTCTGTCCAATATATGTGGCTGGGCATGATGCACAGGGGACTTTGTATATGCCTTGGTTTTCCCGGTCAATTTTATCTTTGGGGTTTCTAAGGATGGCTGCTATTTTTCTGTCTGTTTTGAAGGCAGTCTTGATGTGATGTCTGTGCAGTATCTTACTAATTTTGTCTGTAGTACCTCTTATGTAGGGCAGGACAGCTTTTCCATAGGTCTGTTCATCTTCTGGGTCTCTATTATGTCTCAGTGTGTTTTTGTGGATCAAGCCGGTGATTCCACAAAAGCAAAATCACCGGCTTGATCCACAAAAACACACTGAGACAACCTAGCTTCCTAACAAATGATAGCCGTCCATTTACTCGGAGCCAAGCGGCACTAAAAGCCTCCAATACAGGAACACAATGTTGCCAGCCAATCAAGACACAAAAAAAGCCACAAAACAGACAGAAGATATTAGAAACACCAATCAAGCAGAACACAGCAAACTCCAAGACCAATAAACACAGACCAAGACTCCCAACCAATCAGGGTGAAGAAAAAAAAAACATTCTGGCACAGCAATAGGCTGCCCCAAATTTAAATCTGAAACCACTATAAAAGCTTGACTCACAGATGAACACTATACAGAAGCCTGATGATGGCAGATGAGATTCTGCCGAAACGTTGCTATAACTTTAAAAGCACAACTACAATGACGTGGGAAAATACCCGAGCAAAGCTGAATGCCATACATGTAAGTACCGTGAAAACTTAAGAAATATATATATATATATATGTTTTCTGAGGTTCTCGCGGGTATTTGTATGTGGATCTTTGGTTGTTCGGGTTTTCTCCCGCGTACAGATGAGTACCTAACATGAAGAAGGACACCAGACCCACACCCATGAGAGCCACACAAGATGCCACCACCACACTTCCATGTAGAAAACAGACTCACACCCTCTCAGAAGATGAGACACGACCATGGACCAGAAGCTGCACTGCAGTGCAGCTGCATCACTACCCACTTCAAACCCCTCCGAGCCATACATGAAGCAAACCGACACCCACTATGAAGATGCAGCATGACCACGAACTCGAAGCCAAACAGCAAGATCACAGCTCACCAACCCAGCAACTAAGACTAACCTGAGCACAACCAAGCCCCCACCTGAACAGAACACGCCTCCAACCAATCAGAACACGGCTAACCCCCCAACCAATCAGAACACAGCCAAACCCCCTACCAATGAGAACACACCCCCACCCAATCAGAACACAGCCAAGCCCCCACCCAATCAAGTCCCACCCCCACTAGCAGTTAAAAGGAAGAAGCAGCTGCAATCTCACATCACTCTGAGAAAGCACAGAGCCAGAGACAGAAGCCTGAAGATGATGAATGAGACTTCATCGAAACGTTGCCTAGATACTTCGAATCTTACGTGGGAGAAAACCCGAACAACCAAAGATCCATATATATCTATATATCTATATATCTATATATCTATATATCTATATCTATATCTATATCTATCTCTATCTCTATCTCTATCTCTATCTCTATCTATATATCTATATCTATATCTATATCTATATCTATATCTATATCTATATCTATCTATCTATCTATCTATCTATCTATCTATCTATCTATCTATCTATATATATATATATCATTCGGCTTTGCTCGGGTATTTTCCCACGTCATAGTAGTTGTGCTTTTAAAGTTGTAGCGACGTTTCAGCAGAATCTCATCTGCCAAAAAAAGACCAGAAAGCATGAATAGAAGAGATGATTCCACCAGACTGTCAATCATTTGGAAGCCTGCACTCACAAACAAAAAAATCTTCACACCACAAGCCAGGCAAACACCTGGGCACAGACAGATCCCCCCTGATACCTCCAGCTCAAACACACCCCAACCAGGCTCCCAGATGAAACCTAGCTTCCTAACTAATGATAGCCGTCCATTTACCCGGAGCCAAGCTGCACTAAAGGCCTCCAATAAAGTAACACAATGTTGCCAGCCAATCAAGAGACAAAAAGAGCCAAAAAACAGACAGGAGATATTAGAAACACCAATCAAGCAGAACACAGCAAACTCCAAGACCAATAAACACAGACCAAGACTTCCAACCAATCAGGGTGAAGAAAAAACCATTCTGGCACAGCAATAGGCTGCCCCAAATTTAAATCTGAAACCACTATAAAAGCTTGACTCACAGATGAACACTATACAGAAGTCTGATGATGGCAGATGAGATTCTGCTGAAACGTCGCTACAACTTTAAAAGCACAACTACTATGACGTGGGAAAATACCCGAGCAAAGCCGAATGCCATACATGTAAGTTCCCGAAAACTTAAGAAAACAAACAAATATATATATATATATATATATATATATATATATATATATATATATATATATGTGTGTGTGTGTGTGTGTGTGTGTGTGTGTGTGTGTGTGTAGTGCATATGCATACTATAAAAAGAACATGCAGAAATGCATTTAGGTATTTATACAAACAGATCTGCAACAAGCCAGGTAAACTTGAGCTGTCAATTATATAGCATCACAATATAATATTAAATCCTGTTTCTTTTCTTTTCACTCAGGTTCTATCTATTGTTTCATCTAAATTTGTAAAAAATCAAAATTACCCATTGAAATCCAGTAACCTAATGTTGCCTCTGCAATAAAATTCATGTTCAAATGAAGAAAATTCTTCATTTTCTACTAGACCACTTCCCTCCCCACCCTATGCATAAATGATAAAAGAAATTAAGTTCTGTGAATGCTCTGCATGCCAGGAACAGAGGAAGACACAATGGAAATGAATACAAATAAGACATTTCACAGCAAGATCTCCACCACAAGTGTGAAAAACACTGGGTATCTCATTAACACAGAAATAAACAGCACTCGGCCTAAGGAGGTAATGGCTTTTTCTAAGCACTCTTAAATTCAAGCACAAATGTCAAAACAAGATGTCTTTCAAGAAAACAGTGTTAGATTTGGAATGTATTCATATACATTTCATAAAATATCCTTCAAGAAAGAAAGAAGGATCATTCCTCATTGTTATCTACACAAATGGCAACTTATCTAAAGGCCTGGGAAGATATGATATTAAAAAACAAAATCACCCAGTAGGAAATGACCCTAATGGTACTCTAAAAAGTTAGAGGGGCACAAGGACAGACACTTCCCCTTACTTGGTGGGTTCTTCCAGCCCTTTTAATAACTGTATTAACATTGGAATCTGATGCTGGTGATGAGGATGGGAAAAAAATGACCCACTCATTTTTGACATCCAATGCAAGCTCCTCCCTTACAAACAGACTTTAATTCTCTAGGTCATGATATCATAATACATTTTGTTACCTGTAGGGGTCCTTGGTACTCTCTGACTTGGTGTCATTTTGCTAATGAAAGTCTATAAGAAAACAACCAATCTCAGAAAGCACCAAGAAAACTACAGTTCAATCCTGAGCTACAAATATTTCTTCTATCATGACATTTTGTTTCCTGTATAAACAAACAAATACACAGTCCATGCAGACAGATTTTACTCCAAGGACAAAGGTGAGCTGATATGCCCCCTTATTTTGGGAGTTGGCTTCGAGGAGATGTTTTGACTAATTGTTCTTGGACCAGTATCAAGTAATAGGCCTACTTTAACTTTTAAAAAAGGTACATGTTTAGTCCATGGTCCATTTTACCTTTTCATATTCCTTATATTCTCCAATGTGAAATGCTTTATAGAGCCTTCCAGGCTGAATCATTTCAGGCACAAATGTAGAATTTTGCAAATGTATCCGTAACCCTCAATAAAATATTAAAATAGCATGAAAGACCATGCTGGAAAATGTATGAGATTTCTACAAGGAGGAATCTGAGTTACGTGTTATGAAGTAACTCTTATCAGAACATTTTAAGTCCCTGCTTAACAACCTTAAGGCTTGTACTAAATGGTTATTTCAAGAGTTGTTTGAAAATTAAAAAAAATGAGTACAGGGATCAATGAATTTTGGAAATAGCATCTGAGAGGCCTTCAGTCAAAATCCACCATCCTTCAAAGACTTTTCTAATATTCCCATATAAGTGAGAAAACTATAATTTTTTTCTTCTCCTGCTCCAAGCTGTTTTGCAATTCCTATTATGAAATTTCCCTTATCTTTAAGGAGAAGGAAACTTTACTGCTGTAGTTATTCTAGTCATCAATTTGCAGTGTTTCTGAAAGTATTCTACTTTACATTTCTTAAAGACAAGAGTAATGTTAGGATCTAAATCTGAAAATTTTCATTTTTTAATATTTGCATTTCTTTAATACATAAAAAATCCTATACTTATTATTTTCTGAAATGCATACTAGTGCAGTGGTGATATAGCTGATTCATTGGTCCATCCTCCTAGAAGTTTTACAGTAATATACTAGAGGCTGGAAATTTCTAGGGCAAACTTTCAAATGTTGAGTATATTAGGAGTGGCTGCCATCATAAAAGGGCTGCCATCATGGAAACTTGCTTCTTAACAAAATGGCTTTGATGTTGGGTGGTAGCTTCATTTATATTTTCTATCACCTTGAGATTTTTATATTCACCCCAGTTTACTTTATTTATTTTTTCTGGGCATCAGATCACACCCAGTGAAGAAATAAATATTTTTATAACTTGCAGAACCCAGTGACATGTTGAAAATACTGATGATATTGAAAGCAGAACTCTACTTGTTTTAATATTTTAGAGATGTCCCATGGATACATTTGTTCCTTATGAGCATTGAATTATCTTCCCCTGAACCATGGAACGGGCAGCCTTTCAAGTGGTAAATAAATAATAATAGGACATGAGCAATAGCTACCAGTCTATGTATGGGATTTATTTGGAGTTTAGTAAATGACCATAATTTTCTTGGTCATTCTGAATAGAAATCATTCTTCCATTATTTAATATGGGGGGAATACTAATTAATCACTATATTTAAATCACTCTGATTTTTAAAGCTGCAGTAAGATCAAATTCAAAGGATACTATAATTTGCCCACTATTGTCTTTGGCTATTATAGAGGATGGGTTATGCTTTTCATAACTCTTTTCCATCTAGCTACAGGTTTCTAGAACATAAAAGTTTGAAACATCACATAGTGAAATTACTCAGAGTTGTTTTTGGTAGAGTGATGGATGACAATAAATTTAATAAATAAAATGAAAAAATTGTGCAAGGGAAAATGTAGGAAAATGCCCATTTCTGAATTCACTATATCTCATTAAACATAAACATAAAAATAAACATATAAAACATTGTTAAAAAGCCGAATAGGTTTTTTGACCTATTGACCTGGAGGGATATGGGTGATATAGAAATGTGAAAAATAATAAATAAATAGTAGCCTTTTTATGAAGGAGAATGGAAATAATGAAAAAACAAGTAGCTTCAAATGCAAATTTTCTTTCAATTTAAACAGAAACTGTCATTAGGAAAGGAATTGTACTGAATAATAATAATAATACAGTGAAGAAAAGAAATATTTCATAGTGATTGAACTAAAGATAATAAAAATAGTTCATATAGTATGCATAAGCAGATTTATTAAATTAATTCAGTCATTAAACTTTTCATTACATTGAGACCAATAATGTGTTGTCTGCTCTCTTTTAAAGCACAAACACTTTTTAAAAAAATAGATAACAAAGTCATAACATGGATAACATCATAACTGTTCCTTAAAATTAGGAGACTGATTTTATTTCTCATTAGTTATGTTTTACTCTATCCCTAGCTTGATAAAGCGAAATCTCTTCTTGATATGACAAATTCCATAGTTTAGGCATATAAACAACACATTAATATCCTTAAATATTATTTGTTTCCACAAATTATATTAACCTACGTATTAATCTGAATGCAGAATGCTGGTGGCTGATTGTGCAACAACCAAAAATTAATAATAAAAATGCTTAAAACAAGACCTAAATTTATTTACCTAAAACTTATAGCACTCCTCTTGGAAAGAAGTAGAAATAGTTAGTCCATACTACTTGTGACATGTAATTTGCCAGGGATAATGCATAAAATTCCCTAGAGCAGCTGTGCTAACACATCAGCTGTGACTTGGTAGTAGACCCTCAAGGATAAGCTGCAAAAATATACAAGCCCTTAGGAGCAATGAATCCTGCTTTGGGGCAGGCAAATGGACTCAGCATTCATTAAGTTCTTTCCTGCCCAGCAGGTCTTCAGAATTATCTTTATATTTAAATATTTTTAGAATTGTCTAAGTGGCTGTTAAAATTCCTGCACTTTGTCAGGCTTCTGTACATACTGTTATCTAACATTGCAATGTAATTGTCAGGAGACCCTATATTTGCTATAGCAAATGCTCTCCCTGACTTGAATGATTTTCATGCTTCCATTACTTTCAAGCACCAGAAATCAAAATACATATTGATATATGCACCTAGAAAGTAAAAATAATTGCAACTGATCATGGGTATGATTCCTGCAGCTTACAAATTATTCTGATGACAACACGGTTGGCACTTTCTGATCATTTATAAATCTAAAAGCCAAATTTGCAAATTTCTTCATAAAATCTGAAAAGACTTTGGCTATGGCATTTTCAGCTACTGACCTTTAGCATTTCCTAAGATCTTGGTGGGCTTTTTGAGAGACCATGGCCAAAGAAAAGAGTCACTTAAATAAAACCAAGAGCATCCATAGGAATTTCTCTAAGGTACAGCAGAAAAGGTTTGTCAGCTGACATGCAAAAGTTTCTCCTCCAATCCTTTTAACTGTTGTGCTCATGACAACTCATCATTTTGCCTCTTGAGTAGCATTTTTTTTTAAAAAAAACTGGTTCCATGGTCTGAAAACATTTGAAAACCCTTGAGACTTTGATTTTTATCTCCTACATCTGGATCTGAATAATTGTATATTCCACCACATTGTTTTCATTAAAATGACATCTTTTTATTCTTGAAAGGTTTTTTTTCATAATGACAGATAAATGGAAGGGAGCATGTTCCTCTTCATGCTAGAATTTGTTTTGAATATCTGGGGACATATTTTTTTTTAAAAAAATTACTCATATGTGCATATTTATTCGCAAGTGGGGCAACCATAACATTCAGATAAGAAAGGAAAAAATAGGTTGCTTTCTACTACCCTAAATTAATGATTTAACAAAAGGAGGAAAAATATAAATTACTTGCTGTATTCTTTCTATTTTTTTGGCAATGCTTTATTTCTCTTCCCTTTTGTGGGCTCTGCTTAGGGACAGCTAAAAATAGATTTAACACAATATTGTGGTGAAAGAGGCATGTGTGAAAGCTTATCCTTTCAGTGCAATAATCTCACAAGCAGTTTGCATCTTAAGTAGCTTCTTGTGGTACCCTTTGATTCCAATTGAAAACATCCAATAGGGAAGCATCTTCTATAAAATAGTGTTTCTCCTATTACTTCTAAGAAGGTATTCTACCTTTGAGGAACCATTGAACAACTTTCCCTGGAAAAATGAGGAAAAATCATCTACATTTGATGAAAAGGCCATTTGACAAAAATGAGGAATAGTGGCAACAATCCCTTGCAATGATTACGGAATGGTGCAAAAGGAGGACAGTTGATTGATGATTCAGAGGAAGAATATAAGTTTGGAAAGAGTGAAAGAAAGAAACTTATGATATATAAAAGATGTAGGGAAAAATATAAGGCAGAAAAAAGTACTGGGTGCTAGAGTCTTAATTGTAAAGCAATCACTCAGCACGTGCATCTCAACCCGCTGTAACTTTAATTCCGTCTCCTAAACAGCTAGAGAAGTCTTGTATTGTTTGTTTGTTTGTACCTGGTCATAGCATTTGTTCAACAGCAGGTTCCAGAGAGTGACAATAATGGTGGCCTACTTCAAAATTGGGTTGAAAGATGATACAAATGAAAAATATTCATACTTTTGTTTTCTTGAATGACAACTCAATTTCACCATTTATGAGAGAATAAGGCAAAAGCTAAAGGTAAAATCCTGAGAAAGGGAAGGGCAGGAAAGATCAAGAAAGGGCTCCTTGCACTTTATATCTCTCTAATATCTCTAAATTCCTCTAATTTGACTCAAGATGTCATTAAAAGTTACTCATATTAATTGCATACATTTCAGATTATTGATTTCCTTTCTAATGTTTTTATTCAATAGCATATTTAAATAGCTCTGGGGCTCAAATCCAAGAGACCTCATGGATCTTTAGACCCAGAGATTGTTCTCTTCCAATTTAAATCACAGACTCATCCAAATTGCTCTGTTCTTTCTCCATACATTACCATGCCTCCCTCTATTGTGGATCTATCATGATTGTGAACCCTGACTACATTATCTCAATGATAAAGCTATATTACACTCATAGACAACTCCAAAACTGTACTGAGCTTGTATCATTTTTCATAGGTCTACAGGAAATGGACCTTTATTCCTAGTGAATCCAGTTTCATCTTTTTAATCACATACAAAGCAAAAGACAAGATTTAGAACAAGGATATTATCATTTTCATATCAAAGCTTCAATTCCTGGATCGAAAAAAGAGAACAATTATATTTTTTAAAAGTTTCCTTTTTCCTTTTTAAAATGACAGTAAATCATTGTATGTGAAAGAAGTACACCCAAGAATCCATATTGATATGCCAAAGGTCATCCCTGGAAACACAATAATAAATTGGTTGGTAAATGTAATATATACTGCACATTCTCTTTTTTAATATAAATATCTGTAATAATGATCTTCTGTAACAAACATGATAGATTTGGTATACATAGAAGCAGCTTTTGCCTGAAATCCTTATGCAAATGATGAATAGTCCTATGAGCTACAACAAAGTGCTAGATGAATTAATTTGTAAAATACCATATATTAGCTGATTCTTGAACTGAACACAACAAATTAAGGTGGCAAGAATTACAATTATGACCCGATATTAGTAAATTTAGTTGTTCTTTTATATGCAGAATGAACATTACGGGCAATTTTTAATGCCATAACTTTTAAAAACTTATCTGTTTTTTCCATGGCATAAAAGCAGCAGAGTTCCTCAAGACAATAACCACCAAATTTAAAAGGTTAGGATTCCAATGAACTTCAATAAGTACACCCAAGAGGCATCCTGGATTAGTATCAGGGGAGTTATTATGCATAGGTCTAAAGGAGTCCAACACTGGAAACTTAGATATAACCTATATGGGGTGCCTGTTATTATTTTTTTAAAAAATAAAATTCAAAAATAGCATGGAGAACTTGCCTGTGTCTTTATTTATTCTGAAACAGTGAAGATGGGAAAAAGGAGCAGTGTATCCTCAAAATCAGTAATTATTCTCAGTTGGCGGAGAGGGGAAACCATTGGTATAATTTTTTCTCTTTCCCCTATCAAGTCCAATAAAAGATTTGTGGAGTTATTTTATTTGAGAAATTCCACCAGCACTAATAAAGAAATTGAATCACACCATTCATCCTCTGAAATGATTGGCTGGGATCATTAATACTTTGGGGAAATTATGAAGCCGATTTTTGAGGATTGTTGAGAGTCAGTTTGGTCTAATGGTTAAGGTACCAAGCTAGAAACTCAGAACTATGAGTTCTAGTCTTACCTTAGGCATGAAAGCCAGCTGGGTAACTGTGAGCCAGTCCCATTTTCTCATTTCATTTCATTTCATTTCATTTCACAGGATTGTTCTAGCAAAAGAAATAGGAAAAGGAAGGAGTATTACGTATGTTTTATATGCAGAAAAGGCCAAAGTCAGTCTCCTTATATAATTTGATGATGGCAAATCTGTCCAGTATACAAAAGTATAGTTAGATACCTCACAAATAGCTAAAAGTTTTCCTACATTGACTAGAGATGTAGGAAATGTGGTCTTATTTTGCATTTATTCTGCTGCTTTTACTAGCATAATTACAGAATAAAGTAAAAAAAAATACCAAAGAGAATCTTTTACACAACTATTCCTTCTTGTTTTGATTTCTGGAAAAAATGGTAATTTCACTTGATCATTCAGATATGCAGCATATGATATGCATAACTTCTCTTCTGAATTCCTTGCAATTTTCAAAGAAATTAATCAAATGAAACTTGTCTGGGACAACAAATTGAAAATATTGTAAGTTAAGACTATAATAATCAATTATGATATGAATATAGCAGAGAGGTTTAAAAATGCATCTTTCCTAATTTTGAATTATTATTTTGCATAATCACAAACCACTTCTATGATTGAAGATACTCTCTAAAAATCATGCACAGCATTTAACAAGTGGCCTGATCTAGACATCTGCAATTATTAAAGGTCTGGAGGAGGGGGGAAAGATGTGGGGCTGTCTTTATGTCTGCAGAAGTGAGACAAAGAAAAGAAGCAATTAAAACCTTGGGCCTACTGACACTTTTCATAATGTCTACCACTCTTCCTACTTACCAAATGCTATTTTGTTAAGACTATTTTATTTTAGAATGTAAATATAATGGTAGCATGCTGCTAGGCAATGAATCACTTCAAGCATGCAAGGTCCCATATTCTTAAACAATTAAATTGTGTAGTCATTTGAGACAGTGGAGCAAATAACAAAATGTTATTTATTTGTTTGTTTGTTTTATTTGATTTGTCAATCGCTTACAAGATAATAGGTATAAGTATAAACATGATAAGAATACAGGAAATAGGTATGAATAAATGGGGACAATAGAACAGGGACAGTAGGCACGATTGTGCACTTATGCATGCTCCTTAAAGACCCCTTAGGAATAGGGTGAGGTCAATAGTGGATAGTTTGAGGTTAAAGGAGTGGGGGTTAGAGGATGTAACAACAGAGTCAGGTAGTGCATTCCAGGCATTGACCACTCTGTTTCTGAAGTCGTACTTTCTGCAATCAAGTTTGGAAAGGTTTACATTGAGTTTATATCTTTGTGGTTGAAGCTAAGTAGTCATTGACTGGTATGCCATTGTAGCAGATAATTTTATGTGCTACACTTAAGTCCAACCGTAGGTGGCATAATTCAAGGTTGTCCAAGCCCAGAATGTCAAGCCTGGTGATATAAGATATTCTGTTGCGAGCAGAGGAGTGTAGTATTTTTCTTGTGAAATACTTCTGGACTTGCTCAATTGTACTAATGTCTGATATACAAGGCAGATTCCAGACTGATGAGCTGTATTCAAGTATTGGTCTAGCAAAAGGTTTTGTATGCCCTAGTTAGCAATTCTACATTTCCAGAGGAGAAGCTTCATAAGATTAGATTTACAACTCTTAATGCCTTTTTGGCAATGCTGTTACAGTGAGCTCTGGCACTTAGGTCATTAGATATGAGTACTCCAACATCCTTGACAGAGTGAGGGTCATCAACAAGGTCATATCCACCTAGCTTGTATTTGGTGTACTGGTTTTTTTTTTTTTACCAAAGTGTAGGACAGAGCATTAGTTGGTCGAGATTTGGAGTTGCCAATTGTTTAACCATTCAGACACATAGTCAAGGCCACTTTGAAGTACGGTAGCATTGTCAGTAGCGTTGAATAGTTTTACGTCATTTGCAAAGAGGACGCAGTTACTTATAAGGTGATCGCAAAGGACATTTATATAGAGTATAATGAGTGTGGGTCCTAGAACGTTGTCTTGGGGGACACTGCTGTGAACTGGAGCAAGGTTTGATAAACCCTATTTTTACTATTGCCTGTTTGACAGGAACACAGTAATCCACTTATGAAGGGATCCAGAAATGCCATAGGAGTTCATTTTTAACAGTAGTTTGTCATGTACCACTGAATCAAAGGCTTTGCAGAAGTCTAAGTAAATTGCATCTATAGCTTTACCCTGGTCAAGTAGAGTAGTCCATATGTTTCTGCAGTGCAGGAATTGAAGACTGCGGGACAATTTTTTCTTGAAACCAAATTGTTTTTTGGAGAGTAGATTGCTTGACTCTAAGTGGAGGGTGATGAATTTGTTAATGATTGATTCCATGACTTGCACATGACACAACACAATGAGCTGTTGCAGAAGATGAGGTCAAGGCAGTTGTTGAGTCTAGTATTGTTAGTTATTAATTGATCCAGCCCCAGTGTAGTAATGGTATTGTACAGGGTTGCATGTATGGGTTGGGATGTACATTCATTTAGGGTCCAATTTATAAGAGGTAGGTTGAGGTCACCAAGGAAAACAATTGCCATAAACAATGCAGACTCCACCTATTTTGTGATGTCATGACACACATTTCTTCATTTTAAAGAAATCTTTTTTCTAGACGGAGATTCCTAAACTTTTTGCTGTCTTACCTCTTGATTGTAATGTTAAGGTACACACATCCCCTGTTAATCTAAACACCAAAATGAGCATAAATGAACAATGAAAATAATACAACTTTAGAAAGGTGGATTTATGAACTATAAGAATCCGTAAAAGCCATGGTGGTGCACTGGTTAGAATGCAGTACTGCAGGATACTTTTGCTGACTGTTGGCTGCCAGGAGTCTGGCAGTTCGATTCTCACCAACTCAAGGTTGATTCAGCCTTCCATCCTTCCGAGGTCAGTAAAATGAGGACTCAGATGTTTGGGGGAAATATGATGACTATGTAAACTGTTTAGAAAGAGCTGTAAAGCACTGTGAAGCAGTATATAAGTCTAAGTATAATAAGTAGTTAATAGCAATATAATATAATATGCACATTCGTGTAAAATAAATTTTAATAATGTACTTAGAAGGGATGGACTGTTGATATTGTGCACAAGAAGATTTATACCAACTGACACACTGTACAATGGAAAGAAGGTTTTGTTTTGTGTTTAAGTTTGTTTATGTTTGTTGTTAAAAAATAAAAAAAAATACTAAAAAAATTATCAAAAGTCTTCTCTGCACATCAGAAAAGCAATCAATCTATCAATCAGAACGTAGCTAGAAGGAAACTTGGAGGTCTTCTAGTCCAACGCTCTACTCAAGCAGGTGACCCTATACCAGGGGTACCCAACCACCGGGCCGCGGACCGGTACCAGTCCGTGGAACATTTCCTACTGGGCCGCCAGTTTGCTGGGCACCGCCATCTTGTTTGATGAGAAAGTGCTTCCGGGTGAGCTTTTCCAGTTGGAAAGTGGCGTTTGGGTGCTGAAAGAATCCTCACCCTTAGTTTCATCGAGGGGGGGTGCTTTGAAAGAAACTAAGGTGCAAGGATTCTTTCAGCACCCAAGGCAAGGCGAGCTGAGTGACCATCCTGAAGCCGTCCCGAAGCAAAGCCCATCAACAAAGGTACAAAGGAGGAGTTGAAGGTGGCAGGGAGAAGTGGGGGATGGCTGGCTGGCCGGTCGCTCAGCTCGCCTTGCCTTGTCATGCGTGCTGATGCTGGTACCGGGCCGTGACACAAAAAAGATTCGGGGCCACTGCCCTATACCATTTCAGACAGGTGGCTCTCCACTCTTTTCTTAAAAACATCAAGTGATGAAGTACCTACAACTTGTGAAGGCAAGCTGTTCCACTGGTTAGTTGTCTTCACTGTTAGAAAGTTTCTCTTTAATTCCAGATTGCTTCTCTCCTTAATTAGTTTCCATCCATTTTTTCTTGTCTTGCTCTTTGGTGCTATTGCCCTTCAAGTAGTGCAATACTACAATCATGTCAGCCCTAGTCCTTCTTTTCTCTAGACTGGCCATACTCAATTCTTGCAATCATTCTTCATATGGTTTTGTCTTCAGGCCCCTAATTATCTCAATTGCTCTTCTTTGCACTTTTTTGGATCCTGACTTTGTCTTCTGAGTGTTGGCTATTCCTGCCAGGAATAGCCAACAATATCTGCAAGGTTTATGAGTTCCTCTTCTGTCCCTAATCTAAGTTTTTTAAGAAGGTTTATTTTTATTGTGTTGCTCCAAATATTCCACAATATCCAAAACATTTTAATGTTAACTTATAATTGTCTTTTAGGTAAAAATCTTGATTGATTTTTATGAATAAAGTCCTGTAAAATTACTTTCAATTTTTCAGCCAAAGTAATTATAAAAAAAATCTAGTCATTATTCAGTAAAGATACTGACTGATATCCTCTTGTTAAATCAGGTCTTGAATCAGGTCTTGAACCTCTTTAGAATTTAGGTATTAATTCTTTATTGAATTCTTTCCAGCTGTCTCTTTCTATTCTGTAAAACAATATTCATCATTTGTTGTAAAGGTTGTAAAAGTTCATCCTCAAAATATTTATAATAATGGGCTGACAGGCCATCTGGATGAGGTGCCTTTCCTGTTTTAGTCTTTTAAATAGGCTTACAACTCTCCTTATTGTTATGGATTCATTTATAATTACTCTCTGGTTCTCTGTAATCATCGGTAAATTCTTCTTATGTAAATATTCATTTACTTTTCCATGGAAATTTCTTGAGATTTATATAAAGTAGAATAATACCAGTGAAATATTTTTCGTATATTTGTATTACGATTTTTTTTCTTGTAAATTTAGTATCACTTTCTTATTTCTCCTTTCTTTTCTATGACAACCATTTCCCCAATTATTTGCAAATTCAAATTTCTTTGTTTTTCATAACTCATCTTTATTTCCATGTTTCTCACTGTTAACATAGATAATTGCCTCTGTAGAATCTTAATTTAGTGTGTAATAGTTGTTCTCTCTGGGGATTTTAAAAAAACTCTTCTTTTTTCAACTTATCCAAAGTCACTGGTATTTTCACTTGTCTTTAGAAAAATCAGTTATCTTGTATAAAATATCCTCTTTTAAAACTTTGTTTGCATCCACATTGCATTCTTACATATCTGCCTATATTAAAGTTATTCTTAAAAAAAAATCTTTAACTTCTTTTTACAAACCTCTGGTAAAGTTTACTTTCACTTTCTCATTAAATTTCCATCCAAAATACCATTTTTCTTTTTAAAAGTTAAAGTAGACTGTAATCTGAGAAAGTCTTATCAACTATAAATCTCCACTTTATAAACATTAATAGTCAAAGACTTAAACTTTTCACTTTTCACATATTTGAATTACAATTTTTTCTTGTAATTTTAGTATCACTTTCTTCTCATTCTCTTTTCTTTTATATACCAGCCATTTCCCCAGTTATTTACAAATTCAAATTTCTTTGTTCTTCCTAATTCATCTTTATTTCCAAATTATATCTGTTCCTGAAGAATCTATTTTTAATATTTTTTCCAAAGATTTTATATTTTTGTGAAGAAACCACTTCATTCCAATCTCCAAGGAGATACCAATTTTTTAAATCAAAAATTCAATATATCCATTAGTCCTTTATAAAAGGCTTGTTGTTTTTTCTTCATTTGAAAGATGAATTTCCAATGTCAAAGCCATCTACAGATTGACTTCTACTCCAATGTATATGCCATAATATGTATAATATAAATTTTGCATATTTGGGCTATGAATTTATATACAAAACAACTCATTTGATTTTAACAAAATAACCCAATTGGAAGGGACCCTACACCATTTCTGACAGATGGCAGTCCAGTTTCTTCTTGAAAGCTTCCACTGATGAAGCTCCCACAATTTCTGAAGGCAAGCTGTTCCATTGGTTGATTATTGATTTTATTCCTGCTGAAACAAATTCTTCATCCAAATTTTTTGACTCAAACATTTTATATCCCTTTTACTCATCTGTTTCTTCCAAGGAAATCACATCTTCTTTTAATTTTCCAAATAATCAATTATTTTTTCTCTTTTGCTAAGCATTTATAATCCATTGTGTGCCCATGTAATAGCACTATTGATTATAAGGAAATCCTGTGGAAGCAGCTATCCAGAGCACAAATTGGTAATCTAACAATCACTCCTTATCCAGAGAGAATTTCATCAGCCCATACCTGTCACCTGGCCATCAATCAGAAAAGTCTAATCCACCATAAACCACCATCCAGAAACAAGATCAATGAGTAATTTAGAACTGACCATGTCCACAAAAGTAGCCATTTTTAAAAAAATGTGATTATGGGCTACAGAGTGTTTTTATATTGAACAATTGCATTCAAGGGACTTTGGGAGATTAAAAGAAATAATTGTAATTAAGATTCCCATTTTCCTTTTTCCAACCAATTTGTAATATATGCATATAGTACTCAAAACTTGCTCCTTGATAAATTGTAGTGTCACTCGATAACTAAGTTATCTTATTTCTTTACATATATTTTTAATTTATGATAAAGTAAAATAAACATCATTACTGGCTGTATTCTTGCAACTTGCCAGGTTTGTTGTGCCCCAGCATTTCAGACAGCATACATACTCATTCATGTTCAGAAAGATTTACTCCTGCTAGCTACATTCTGAACATTCTTTTCTCTTCCGTCTGTAGCACAGAGTAAGTATTCAAAGTGTCAAAGGATCCTATGGTTCTCCATAAAGGTGGAAATGACAATTCTTTGATAAGGTCTTGCAAATACCTTCCATACATGTAAGATCAGTTCACTGACCATGCACCTAATTAGAACATGGCTAATGAATATGTTGGCAGGAAATATACTAGCATGCCCATAATTCTGCTGCTAATTCATTCATTTTTTGTAATGTCCAAAGGGGATTGAGACTTCTGGAATGAGAAGATGGCTTAACTCAATGATAGGATTATTCCTTGATGCCCTCTACAACAAATATCCTTTTGCATTAAGGAAGGATTTCAGTTCTTGAAGCAACAGGGGCAATGACTTAAATGTAAGTAGTGGAAAACTCATTCTAAATCCAATTAAATCTAACACAGAAAGCCCATTTTAGGGATGACCCTAAAGGACTTTCATCTTTGCCAAGTTTACATTAATTTACTCACAAAAGTGAAAAACTGGCATCCTTCCAACAGTATTGTGAAAGGATGCTAAAATACAAATTCACAGTAACTATAAACAGTGGAATTACTAGAGGTTTATACCACAGCTCAAAAAAAAAAAAAAACAAGCAAGGTCTATTGAGTATAATTGAATCTAAGATTTTTCCATTATATTCAAATAACTTTCACAGCAGGAAAATGTGGCTGAAGCTAAAAAGAGTAGATATGACCAGATTATCTAAAACAATAATTTTCAACCTTATGAAAGATTTAAATTTTACCGTTTCAGTTTTCTTTTCATTAGAGTTGTCAGCTAATTATTTTACAGGCACAATAATAAACAATTCTTACTTCTTTGTTAGAACTCAAATGTTAGAAAATGCCAAGTCTAGATTTTGTGATATTTTCTGAGTGCATGGAAAATTATGATAATTAATTTGCATTTATATTTTATATGCATTTATTAACATTTCACTTAGGGAGAACAGGATATATTTATTTTGTTTTATTGTTTTATTTTATTTTTAATTTTTTTAAATCCTGTCTTTATTATTTTTATAAATAAGTCAAGATAGTGAACATGCATCGTACTCTTTCTTTCTCCCGTTTTTTCCATAACAACAATTCTTTGAGGTGGATTGGACTGAAAGAGGGACTGGCCCAAAGTCATTCAGCAGCTTTCAAGTGGGACTAGCACTCACAATTTCCTCATTTCCAGGCTGGCACTAACCAATAGACAAGCATAGAGTTAACAGATATTTTAATTGCTTCTAATACTTAAGGGGCTGCCATAGAGAAGATGGGATTGACTTATTCTTCAAAACACCAGACTCCAGGAAAAGAAGTAATGGGTGATCTATTTTTGAAATAGACTACTATAGAATAGAATAACAGAGTTGGAAGGGACCTTGGAGGTGTTTTAGTCCAACCCCCTGCCTAGACAGCGGTTGGACTACATCACTTCAGACAAATGGTTACCCAATCTCTTCTTTAAAATGTCTGGTGTTGGAGAACTTACAACTTCTAGATACAAGTTGTTCCACTGATTAATTGTTTAACTGTCAGGAAATGTCTTCTTAGTTCTAGGTTGCTCCTCTCCTTGATTAATTTCCACCCAATTGCTTCTTGTCCTGCCCTCAGATGCTTTGGAGAATAGCTTAACTCCCTTTTCTTTGTCGCTGCCCCTGAGATATTGGATCACTGCTACCATGTCTCAGATGTTTTCTTCTTTAAATATTCTGGTGAATTCTATGGGTAATTATGGTCCAGTTTCCAAACACCCATGGTCGAGAAAAGTGATAGAGAAGCTCATTAGCTCCAAATGATTATATAGAAACCATTCAAACTAGCTTTAAACTGAGCTATGGATTGTCTTGGTTAACCTGATAAATGATCCTAACCAATATTTGATATTGATAGAGTATGACTATGTTGATCATTTTAGATTTCACAGCAGCTTTCCATTAAAAATTGTATTCTTGTGGCTCATCTAGACAATTTGTTCTGAGAAGACTGTCCTATACCACCATCACATAGATGAGAATGATTATTGATAGCTATTCCTCAGAAAAGATGTTAAATGGAGGCTGTCTAACTTTTGAAAGAGACATGGTCAAGAAAAGGCAAGGTATTAAAAGGTCATATCTGTCCTATCTTATATTAAACAAATCAAAGTGAAGTTACATTGTTATCTTATCACACACTTGTTCAATTGCTGTACTTCAGGTCCCTTCTTAATGACAGATTTCTTCTTTCATTATCTGAACAGCTCTTTCATATCTTTCCCAAGGTCACTTCAAGTTGCTTTACCCTTTAGAACTCCATTATCATCAATACGCACTTAGAATCACAATTGAGCCCAAAATTTCTATTGCTAAGTGAGAACTTAGTTAAGTGAGTTTTGCCCATTTTATGAGCTTTCTTGGCACAATTGTTAAGCAAATAACTTTATTTGTTAAATTAGTTTTTTTATTTATTTTTACTTTATTTATTTTATTTGTCAATCGCTTACAAGATAATAGGTATAAGTATAAACATGAATAAGAATACAGGAAATAGGTACGAATAAATGGAGACAATAGGACAGTGACAGTAGGCACAATTGTGCACTTATGCACGCCCCCTAAAGACCTCTTGGGAATGGGTTGAGGTCAATAGTTGATAGTTTGAGGTTAAAGGAGTGGAGGTTAGAGGATGTAACAGCAGAGTCAGGTAGTGCATTCCATTGAGCACTCTGTTGCTGAAGTTGTACTTTCTGCAATCAAGTTTGAAGTGGTTTACATTGAGTTTGTATCTATTGTGTGCTCTTGTATTGTTGCAGTTGAAGCTGAAGCAGTCATTGATTGGTAGGACATTGTAGCAGATAATTTTGTGTACTACGCTTAAGTCCAACCGTAGACAACATAATTTAAGGTTGTCCAAGCCAAAAATTTCAAGTCTGGTGATATAGGGTATTCTGTTGTGAGCAGAGAGTCTAGTACTCTTCTAGTGAAATACTTCTGGACTCACTCAATTGTGTTAATGTCCAATATACTGTACTGTGCATATTCCAGACAGATGAGCTGTATTTGACTATTTGTCTAGAAAAATTTTGTATGCCCTAGTTAGCAATTCTACATTTCCAGAGGAGAAGCTTCATAAGATTAGATTTACAACTCTTAATGTAAGAGTTGAAGATTGCAGGAAATTTTTTCCTGAAATCAAATTGTTTTTTGGAGAGTAGGTTGTTTGACTCTAAGTGGAGGATGATGACTTTGCATGTGACACAACACAGTGAAATCAGTCTGTAGTTTTCAGCCAGGCTGGGGTCAGCTTTTTTGAAGATAGAGATGGCTGTAGCTAAGGACTATAGTTTGGTAAGGAGCTG
Source organism: Pseudonaja textilis (assembly GCF_049901715.1). Taxonomy (NCBI): domain Eukaryota; kingdom Metazoa; phylum Chordata; class Lepidosauria; order Squamata; family Elapidae; genus Pseudonaja; species Pseudonaja textilis. The sequence goes on along the minus strand of NC_142008.1, from coordinate 30,799,228 downwards.
GTTCTGAATGATATCTCATATATAACGCTTAAGGATTCTCCTATGGCAGAGGAGAACTTTTTTAAGAAGTATGTACCTAATCCATTGGGGCAAATAGATAGGGATGGTTTTAGGTTACATAGTGCCTTTTCTACATTATCTTCCATAAAGTCAATATGTAGTAGATCATTACAGTTAGCTGTGGTACGACTAGGAAATATGGGGCATGAGTCATTGCTGTTTACAAAGACTGAACCGAAGAATGTGTTGAAGAGATTGGCCTTAACAGCTTCATTGTTGCAGTCTTTCCCATTTGGTCCTTTTAGAGGTGGGATGGTTCGTGAGTCTTTAAGTTTGTTCTTTACAAAATTGTAGAAGGTGCGGGTGGATTTTGTATGTAGGAGGTTTTCCTCTTGCTTGCAGTGGTAATTTGTGTATTCTGCCTTTATCTATCAGTATAAGGTGTTGTATCAGTTTTTTAAGTTTGCTACATAGCTAGTTTTGTTTTTGTGCCATAACAATTTTTTTTAAATTGGAGTTACCTTATTGTTACAGGTAATTTGTTTTTTGGAAAGGGTTACTAATGGTACATATAGTTGAATGACTTTTTCAAGTTCAAGCAAAAATGCAATATAATGGTCTTCTGTAGTATTAAATTAGGGAACATAATGTGCCAGTCAAGAGTTGATAGGTCAGCATTTATGAGATCATAGTTGGCTTTTTTGTTGTATTTTGGGGATCCATCATTATGATCCTCTTTGTGAGAGTGTAAATTGAGACAAAAGTCAATCATACTGTGGTTACTGTTTGAAAAGAGTTCTTATATTTGTAGGCCATATATTGAGTTTGAGCTGTTGCAGAAGATGAGGTCGAAGCAGTTGTTGAGTCTAGTGTTGTTAATTACTAATTGATCCAGTCCCAGCATAGTAATGGCATTGTACAGGGTTGCATGTATGGGTTCAGAAGTACATTCATTTAGGGTCCAATCTATAAGAGGTAGATTGAGGTCACCAAGGAAAATAAAAGGGTGTGGGCAAGAGTCAGCCCACGTTAGCAGTGAAGTTAGCTTGTTTGAATGTGTCTTTGTGTGTGTGCAGTGCCACCTCCGAAAGGCAGGAAAGGGTGGAGCTGCCCCAAGTGCCCAGCACCGACTTACTTCAGGGCCCCATGCCCCAATACCAAGTACCGACATCTGCCTCACCTCATGACAGCAGCTTCACCAATCTCATGACAGCAGCTCTAGAATCAGGATCCTGCATTGTTGCCAGCCTACTTTTTTTTTTTTTGCTTGCTCACAGCCATAGTAGAGCAGGAGTCTGAGTGACTTGCAAGTGCTGCAGCCACAAGGTGAGTCAGGGGTTGAAGCTGACCCAAGTGCCCTGCAGCAGCTTATTCAGGGCCCCTGCAGCCAGGCCATCCATACCCGACACCTTCCTCACCTCACAGCCACAGCACCGATGCACCACTTAGGTCCTATTCTGGTGGCCACATGGACTTGTGCTGCACATGGCTGTTGGTGCTGCTGCTGCAAGGCAGTGTTGGGGCATAGATGACCTTGCTTCAGGGGCCCTGAGGTAAGCTTATGGGGGACACATAGAGCAGCTCGACCACCACCCGCCTCGTGGCTGTAGCGCCACAAGCAACCAGATGGAATGGCCGGCTAGCCAGCTGCACAGGTAGTTATCATATTTCTCATTTTGTTAACAAAATGTAGTGTTGCTGTTCTCAGTAAGAAAAAAATGTGTTTATTGTCTAGTTACTTTACATAAGTCATCCTGTATTAGTAAATATACGGATGAAAGAATGTTTTGGGAATTTCTGCTACAGCCCAATTCATAGTCACATCTCCCTTCTTGCTTTATAGCTCCTACTCTAAAAGGAAGAAAAGCTTCCACTGTGTTTTTAAAATGTCATAATTAATATGGGACTGAATATTTATTTGTTTTGCTTCTTAAGATGAATGAGGTGCTGCTGTATGGAGAATGTCAGAAATATTTTCTCCTAAAACCATTTCATTATGAAAATATTCAATTCTTCTTGATTCTGTTTGTTGCTATTGTTTCATTTTGTTGTTGATACTGCTTCTGTGTGTTATGATCTATCTATTGTCAGCCATTCATTCTTATACATCTTTACATGAGTAATAATTCTAAACAAAAGTATTATTTCTGGTCTTCAAAGATCCAGACAAGCAGCAGAATATAATGTATAAAAGCTGTCTGAATGCCTCTTCTGCCATCTAGTAGTTGTATGGATTTTTACATCCAAGATATGATCCTCAATGAAAACAATCCCCAATATGTAGTAAAAGTTATGATGTCATGTCATGTGTATAGCTAATCTCATCTATTTTCTCAACAAGTACACTGGGGTCAACCAAACTCAATTGAATAGATATTTTCAGATTGATTACATTGAAGAGCTAACTTAATCAGAAAGTATATCATGAAAAAAATTCATTATACTTTGTTAATATGACTGAAGACAAATCAATTCTATACCCAAGGATAATATTTCTTCCAAAAGTTGTTGCAATTTATTCGCTACCAGAAGAAATCAAATATTCCAAGAATATTTTATGTGTTTTTGGCTCTACCACCACCAAGATACTGGTAGCATTGCATTGGCTTGCATCATAAGTTTCTGTTGAGGGAGATAACATTTCCTCTCAAGATAACGATAGCTTTGGCTAAGACACAATTATTGAATTCAAACAAAGCCTTTGTGGTGTTAGTTTATTAGACTCAGGGCAAATTCATCTAGGATTTCTTGGTTGTTCTTTTTATATGTGAAAGCTGTTTGTGATATGTTCCATGGGATGGTGGAGGCAGAATAAAACATTCATTAAAAGAACAATACTTCTCAGATTTTCAATCTTTTTTCTATTCTGGCAGATGTTCATAGAAAAGGCAAACAGTGTCTGAAATCAACCCAATGAAATGTTTGTTTTTGAAGGGCTGATTACCATACTAGAGTAAGTAATTTGAGAGCTCCATATTATTTAAAAAATAGTGTGTATCTTGTTAATTATTTTTTTAAAAAAAACTTTGAGAAGTATGTAGAGGTGTTTGGAAGGGTGTCAAAAAGAATCAAAATGGTGGATTTAACTGTACAGTCTACAATACAGAAGCAAATCTAATTTCATTTTTCTTTATATATTCAGCGATAAGACCTTGCGTCCAAATATGATGCCTTAAATTCAAACTTAGTAATAATAACAGCAGTTGTAAATACATTGATATCTACATATTGTATTTTAAAATGATAAAAGAAATGAAGAAAATGACAATAATAGAGAATTTAGAACTGAATAAATTTATGAATTCTGAAAGTAAAATATAGACTCCAAATATGGGATTTATTTTTGACAATAGACACTTACTTAATAAGGAATGAAAATTTGAAGGGACTTTTCCCCCTCTTTTCTGATTACAGATGAACTTTTCAAAATACTGTTCACAACCGTAAGCTTTCTTTTGGGTGGTACTTTTCAAGCAATGTTCCAAATTGTTATTCTAAGGAGGAGTAATGAAAATAAAGATGAAAATGGCAAGATCAAAGTTGGAAAGTAATTAACACTGTGTTTTCCTTTTTAATTGAAAAAGAAAATGTGGTTCTGGTTCAACAACTATGATTCAGTATTCTGGGTTCAATGCTGAAACTAAGTCTGTTAATTTAGCTAATAGAAGGAAGGGGAGAAAATGTCAGACAAACCTGATACGTTATGTAAAACAGTGTGAAACAAGAGACCATGGATTCCTATTCCAAAGTATAAATACTAATTTTACATAGTCACGGTTACCATTTATTTTTTCTTGATAGAAATTTAATTTCTCATTTATTATTTAATTTCTCATTCACTAGTTTGAGTGTTCCACGTTCAGCTTTCTATATTACTCATTTTATTATTTTTTTGAAAATAAAAATATTATTCATTTTAATTAGCACTACAGTTTTATTGACTAAATATAAATATGGTAGCCTATTTCAGGTTTTTTACAGCTGTCCTTTTTTCTAACCTAATGTTTTATTTGGAAGCAGAAAAAAAGAGGAAAAGGAAAAGGGAGGGGGGAGGAAGGGAAGAAGGAGAAAGAGAAAGAAAGAAAAAGAAAAAGAAAGAAAGGAAGAAAGAAAGAAAGAAAGAAAGAAAGAAAGAAAGAAAGAAAGAAAGAAAGAAAGAAAGAAAAGATTCATGAAGGTCATCACTGAAGATTCATAAACCATTGTGAATAATGTCAGAACTATAATTTAATTAGTGGCCCATCTGTCACTTTCTGTTTGACGAGCACTAAATGTCCAATTATCATTTAATATCTGCTCTAATCAGTTCTGGCAAATTTTGCAGGCACACAAGAGATTATATTAATAGATGGGAAGCTACTTTTCCACGTTACGGAGGGGGGGGAGGGAAGGAGAGGAGAGAGAGGGATGGAAAGGGAGAGAAAGGGAGAATCAGAGAAACAGTGACTGTATAATCTAAATGAATTTACTGTAAAGTCAAACTATTTTATTTAACTGAATGGCTACAATTTCACTACCAATTATTAAATAATTTGACCAATGTTTTGCTCTTCCAAACATTCTCCCTCTCCCCCCTCTCACACACACACATCTATGAAAAGAAACATACCATATATTTAAGCATTTTACTCACTGTGTCCCTTCTGTTTTCATAGTCAGCCTATATATTTGATTAAATTGTTTTGACTTAATATAGGATATGATATAATTAATATATAGCTCTACCAGCTATCATGCACAATTTATAGCAAATTTAGTTTAAATGAGAGAGGAATATAATTTTTTGACTAAAATCAGTTGGGCTTAAAATTATTCAACTTTAAGTTGCTAAATTAAGAGAGAAACTTTTACTGGAGTAAAAGACAAAACTGGAGCAATGTTTGTTCCAAAAATTTGTACATTGTTCCTAACATTCTCCAGCTGTTCAGGGCAATATGAATCAATAATAGAAAGCTTTTTGGCCTGGACTGTTGAACAAATACCACATATATATTTTGCACATATAAACATCCATGTATATCCAAACCTACATTACCTACTATGCTCAATTGCTATACTGGGCAAAAGAGAGAGCATGCACATTATTGACACCTTTTAACAGCCCCACTTCCATTCACAGCATATATCGTATATTTGAACAAGATTTGCTCAACATCAATGGTAGAAAACCTTGACAAATTCCTCCCAATAACAGCAGCCTACGCAATCCTTCCTCCAGCTCCCTTTTTTCTTTATTCCATTCCCCTTATTTTTCCTTCTCCCTGTTTGCTTTACTGACAAAACTATCACCACTGGCAGTATTACAATGCATCTCCTTTCAGGATGGGTGAGGATGGAAGAATCTTAGAAGCAGCATTTGATTTCAGTTAAGTTTTGAGTATAGTAGTCTTGAAATATAATGACAAGGTAGAGTGGATCCTGCTTTGATTGAACTGACAAATAGTTCCTACACTGTACCTAGATTGAAAACCAGGGATGGGATTCTACCAGTTCTGTCCAGCTCTACAGAGTCAGTAGCTCTGAAGAGTAGCAGATACAGAACCGGTTCTGTGTCTGCTGCTGTTTTGGCACCCCGCCCGCCTGGCTCTTACCTGTCCTTTATTTCAGCAGCTGCTTTGCACCACACAGCTGTGGTTGAAAAAGCAGGAAAAAGGGGCTTTTCCAACCGCTGCGCACCCGCACACAGTGCTGCTCCGCTGTCCGGGCAGCTTAGCAGGTCGTAAATTGCACTTGTGCGATTTGTGTAATGTAGAGCAACAGAACCGGTAGTTATACCAGTCAGATCCCATCCCTGTTGAAAACACTTTGTTTTATCAGATCGGCCCTGCCTTAACAATTTGCAGCTCTTGCTGTGCATCCAGGTAGAAGGTCCTGATGAGTGAAGGCAAATAAACAGGATAAATGTGCAAAATCCAGTCTGCATCAATCACCAGGACCAAAGGTTTAGTCTTCTGAGATCTCAGACTCATACTGGGGTCCATCCTCAGGAATGGACTGAATCCTCAGGAATTCCTCTCTGCCGGAATATCTTTTCTAAGGGTATATGGGTAAGGGACGATCCTTCTAAGTTTCTTTCTATGACCATTAAATTTATCTAATTATTTCCTAGGCAGCCTCCTAGGATTCATTATCACAATGCCAATGCCCGCATTTAGAACCTTTGCAGCATCCCGTTGCAGGCAATAATATTGTTCTGTTGTTTCTCCCTTCTTGCAGAGCAAATAGATTGGAAAAGAACAACTGAAAGAGAGTACATAGGCATACAATGTGAAATGCTCTATGCTGTTTGCATAGTGTATTTATAGCTCCAAGCTCCCAGCACTCTCAGGAGTGTCAGCACCACATGTTGTATTCAATGCATACGTCCATTATATGCCTGCTTAATCTCTTGTAATCCCTTCCTCTCCAAAGTACAAATATGAATTTCCTTCTTGCTAATTATCCCAGTGCCAGAGTAAGCATTCCAAAGAATGGAGAAAACAAAAGGACAAATACATCACATGATTTCTTGCTTAGCAACTGCTTCATTTAATGATGAAGGGGCCAGTCCCAATTGTGGTTATTAAACATGGGCTCACTGTATTGCCATAAATAGTGATTGGAGATTTTATTAAAGGCAAAATGGCAGGGCAGGGCCATTGCCTAACAGTCTGAGACTAAGAAAAGATCTGTTCTGCTGAACATTTCATTGATGTTCATCAGTTTTTAGTATCTGCTTTTTTATATTGTGCCTCTTCCCAGATTGCATTCAATATAGCATAAAGCCACAGCGGGCCAAGTTTCAATTATCCTGTCCCCATTATATGATCCTTAACACAAATATCTGTTTAAAAAGAGCTGCCAAATACTTATTAAGTATTTCAGGCAAAAAAGGAACCAATTTAACGAACTTTGATATTTGTTACATAAACCTGTTGGAACAATAACATCTATCTAGAACTTCAAAGAATATATTGAAACTGACTAACTGTATACATTATCCTTTTATTCAACATGTCAGTAATGGTTGTTACCTTACCTTTAAAGTTGTTCTGTGATGATCAATTGGGCAAGTTAAAATTGAGTTTATCACATAATCAGTACTCATTCGATGTCCAAGCATTATGTTTCAATTTAAGCATTACACACTTTATCTGTACTTGACAGATGGATATAAAAGACAGAGATGGGAACAAATATATCAATAATAAAAATTATCTTTGCTGTTCATCTCAGACTTTTTTATGAAGACTGGAAAGTGTTTTCAGGAGGACTCAAGGATATGAAACTACAGTTGCTGAAATAATTTTTTTTTCAACAAAAATTCTCCTTACATCTACATCTCCATTTATAAAAGATAAATTCAGAAAAAGTTGAGAGTCATTTGTTATAGATAGAGAACTGAAAGCAATGGTTTCTTTTTCTGCTAGGGAAAATAAATCTTCACAGACTAACTCTGTCTGGCAGTATTACAGGAGGACTGTGCAATACATTCAAAGGGGCATTTTGCAAAGCTATGGGGCCTGAATAAATTGACTCTTCTCCATTGTTAAGGCAACTACACATCCCTTCAGCAGCTTCTAGGCCTTTCCAAATCATATACACACAGTTACTTCACTTTATCAGCAGTTCCCAGTGGGATCATTGTCTGGAAACACATGCACACACAAACAGAATATAGGAAAGCTTTCAATTAGATATGTTGAATTTTTGAAAAGTTTGACTGTCTCCTCTCTCTGAAGAATGTTCTTTGCTTTTACCAAAGTGCTGTCAGAACTTATTTATTTATTTTTTATTTTATTTTATTTTGTCAAGTGATTATAACATAACACTTAAAGCAATTTTTACATAGTTTCTTTTAATATGATTTATTGAAAAATAATGAAAGAAGATTTCAGCTATTACAGCAACTAGATCATTTTTACTCTAGAACCCTTTTTTTTCTCTCACAAAATTTCCTAAAGCAGAAATTTTCTTTTTTGTTTCTCTGTGCCTATTCATTTATCCAATGGCTAATGGTGTAAGGTTTTTCCAACAGGTCTCTGTTGTCAATTTCTCTTCTCAGTCTCAATTTCTGTTTGGTTTGAAATGTAACCTTATGAACATTGCCAAGAGCCTGCTCAAATCTTTTGTATTTCTGAATGAATATTGCCAGGATGAATTCTACATTTTTTTAAAAAATCAATTCTTTTTTCGGTTATCTGATATACAAATAATCCAACATCTATTAGGTATCTCACCATGCCTAAATATGTTTATTTAAAAATAAACAACCCATGACATCCACACAACGTATTCATTTTCATCGAGTCAAAGGAAAATAACCTGTTTCAAAACAGTTTCTACAGTAATCTCCAAAAATAGCACATCAAAATTGGATACTTTGCTGGCAAAATAGTCAATGCTCCTGTTACAAAGCTCATAACAAGATGAAAAGAAAGATACACTGGGAGAAAAGTATTGGAGATGCCATAAAACATGTGGCCTGGGTCAAGGTCAGAAACACACGGCTTCACTCCAGATTTATGATCAATATTGCAACAGCTTTGTTTAAAGCCTTTTGTCTTGACTAGAAGCTTCCTCTTAATGAGATAGTGATTTTCATGTGATATGTTATATTTAGCCTAACAGCTCCAACACTGGGAGATGCTAGCAGTTCAAACAAAACAAAACATTTGTGGTATGTCTGCCTGGGCTGGGTGTTTAGCAGCTAACTAGGTTGGTAGCATTATGCTGGCAGGTTTATTTTAGCGATACAGTAGCCAATTGCTAGGTCAGATTTAAAGCAAAGTGCTTCTTCTGTTGAGTCTGCTTTCCTAGGGCAAAACTGTCCTGATAAATCTCCATTGCTATTAATCTGCTGTCTTATGGAATATTGACTTTGTCTTCAAATTAGGAACAGCTAAAATACCCAATCCGCCTACTTGAGACATCATGAATCTATCCATATACATTTCCTTATTACCACAATAGGGAATAATAGTTGTAGATCTCAACTTTTTCATGATGGACACCGTGTGATAAAGCATGGATGAGTTCTGTAGTGGTCCATATATGAACTCCAAAAGCTGCCTCAGAATGCCTGCATTATGCAGAAAAAAATCACAACTTCTTTTGCACAAGTGCTGCATTTACATTCCCAAATGCTTCAAAGCACCTTTTAGAGATTGAATCCAAATCTCTGCACGGTCTTGGTGGGCAATCTTGGGTGAAGCTTATCATTTGCACTATTTCAAAAACCTCCATTTTGCTGTATATTTGAATATTTATTTTGCTAGGGTAATCAAAAGAAATAACACCAGATATGTAGAATGTAATTCAAAGGACAGAGAAGCTGCAGAAGTGTACCAGCGTTTCTCTGATTTTCTACTCAGTTGGAATCTTGCTGAATTGCTTGCTTAGAAGAAAGCCTAACTGAGTTCATACCTAACTGAGGTAAATATGTATCTTAACCCAACCTGACTTCAGGGAGTGTGTTGGCTCTGTAGAATTTCCAGTTCTGAAATGTAGCTGAAGAGTGAAGCACTGGTGGCTTTTCTGGCACACTTTGGAAATATTTTGTTATGGTTACTAAAATAGTGTGAAATGATAAACAAAAATGTGGTTTACTCTTATATTATCACCTTGCAAAATACAAAACGAAAATCAGCAGAAACTGTTAACTGGGCATATCCCAATTAGAATGCTTCCTAAAAACGAGATAGAATACCTTTGAATGGGGATAGTTTCATTGATGTATTCTATATTCAGCAGGCTTCACTGCTTCAAGGTTCTAGCATGCCTTAGCATTTTCAATCAAAATATGGAATGTATGTACTGATATGTACGTTAGAATATCTAATCCAACTTTCTACCCAGCACAGGTATCTACTTAATACAGCTTTCCTGGAAAATTGCCACTGAAAATTAACCACCTTCAGCAAAAGGTGGTTAATTACCTATAATCCAAGGTAATATACTCCATTGTTGAAAAGTTCTTATTGCTAGTGTTTTTTTCTTGTTTAACTAAAATCTGACATATATATTTAATTTTTAACAAAATTACAGAAACTGTTAAAAAAGAATTCTGGTGACTGCCAAATATTGATACTATCCCATTTTTGAGCGAAAGCAACATATGGCACCTGTCTTTTATGATAATGGACCACCTTGATTTCAGGCTACTTGTTTTCAACTTTGCCAGATTTTGTTGAAGCATAGTTCCTAATTAGCTATACAAATATCTTGGTAATGGGAAAATTCTTTCTATTTGTATGAGGATCATGATTAATATATATGTGGTGCTCATATATTTGTAGCATCATCAGTACCTCATCTTCAGAAGCCACTGAGGATGAGATACTGATGATCAGATTGTTCTATCCTTCTTCTCAGATGACTATCCCTTCTGACCCAAACAGGCTAATATCTTGTGAGGCTGATGGAACTTTAATTAAAATAATAGCCTTTGGAATAAAATAAACAATAAAACTACAAGCAATAACAATTGACACCAGCGCATTGAACATACAAATTATAACCCAGCAAACAGTAAATAAATAACCCAGCAATGTAATAAACATCCCTTTATGATGGATGATGTTACTCACACTGAAATGTCCTAATGTCTCCAATCTCAAAGGGCCTAACTAAGACAGTTATTTCCCTATCTCCTAGCCAGTGGTCAAATGACAGTCTGTGTAGGGACCCAGAGTGTCATTTGCGATGGCATGTGGCACTCAGAAAAATTTGGCATACCTCACTTAATCCTACAAGAAAAGATTGAAGGCAAATGAGGTAGAAAAAGAACATCATGGTTTCAAAATCTAAGGGACTCGTTTGGGAAAAACTCAGCAGCACTTTTTCATGTGACTGTTGATAAAAATAGGATCGCCGACATGATCACCAACATCCAATGATATGACACAAGAAGAAGAAATAGGGATCCAAGCTTGTATTGGAGGTTTTAGGTAGAAGACACAAATAAGCCACATAAATTGTTTTGCGGCCAAATGGCCTTTCACCAGTCCTTCTGACTTCCTTCCGATCATGCCCTCTGCAAGCCTGGTGAGAGATCTATGGGCCCACCTCTCCAAGGATGACGGCTCAGAAAACTGCAGTTGGCTCAGGTTTCACATTCACATCTCACCTACACTGTCAACCAGGATTGTCATAACTCTAATGGCAGGAAAAATGAAGTCTACAGTCCAGGATGCTGCAGTAATTCTCCCTCCAGAAACATCATTTTCTTTCTCTTTTAAGAAGCCCAGAGCCTTAACATTGTAATTCTCTGCTTTCCTGCTCTCTCCAATTTTCCTGAGTTGTGGTCACAGGAATGCAGTCTATAAACCATGATGCAGCTGCAATTCTCCTTTCAGGCACTGCACTCCCTTTCCAGCTTTTTCAAATTTCTGTCCCTCCAGGCTGCCTATCCCTTTCTTCTCCCTGAATTTCCAAGACATGTTCCCTGGCACTTTGATTCAATCCTCCCTTTTTTTCTTTTTCTTTTTGAGATTACATCTCCTAGAAGTCCATTCTTTGTTCGGAATTGAAGGGATGAGGTTTCAGTAAGCCAACTGTCTGACTGGCCTATCAGAGATCAGCTGTTTTCAACCAGTCCCAGAAGTTTTTACCTATATTGAAATCACGTGCATCATGATGTCCTGTGGCCAATTAAATGAATAGCATAATTTACACTATTAAGTCCTTATGCAAATGACAAAAATGGTATCCTTTACATCAATTTAGTTAGCTATACAGTGACATTAAGTTCATGAGATCAACTGTTGCGATGACATTTGGTTTATAAGACTCTGGGGAATAATGGACACCTCTGCCCTCAATTAGTCTGTTAAGGTTCTCAGTAAATAGAAAAAGCAGGGGATAAATTGGAGAAAAGCTGTAATATTCTGTTGTTGTTAGATAACATGAATGGATAGGTGAAAATGACATAGAAAAGGATTAGAAATTTGGCAATTAAGTTGTGCAAAAATGAATGATAATAATAGCTGATTAATATCTGTAGAGAAAAAGGATATGTTTGTTTCAGATATTCATAGGTAGCAAAGAAGTAAATATAAATCTAAAAGTATGATTTTTACCTATTTCCAAATGAAAGAAAGGTTTACTATAGATAAGAAATTATATGGTTTTGAAACTGTTAAAATAAATTTAAACATGTACTGTGTTGTGCATCTTATAGTTACAGTATAAAAAAGCTGATAAGATTGAATTTAGAAAGTGAATATATTAAGCATTGTATCATTTAATAGACAAGAAATTTTAGTTATAATATAATGTTAGACCAATGGGAAAATATGTGGAACAAGAGTCTGAAATATAAGTTGAACTATAATCTTAAAGGGAATTTTTAAAAAATGATGTAGCAGTGATGTTTAATGACAGATAAATTATTTAAAATGGAGAAAGGTCTTTTGAATATTTTCTGGAATGGTAAGGAGGATAGTTTTTAATCATATGTAGTGGACATGTGATAAGGCAAAGGAATATTGATAACTGGTCATTATTTTTAATTCAGAAGGTCCTTAAATGGACTTAGAATGTTTGTTGCAAATCGTAAAATGATTACAAATATTCCAGAAAAACAAGGAATAATTAAGATTTTAAAAGACAAAGAAATGCTAAATGCTGCAAAATTATTTTACAGTGGGTAAAGGAGACTAAACAAGAACCCATCAGTAGAATGGATGGAATTAAAAAATAAAAGTGATGACATAACATGGGATTTCTTCAGATGAACTGGATGTATATACTGGAGAATTTAGAGATTTGTACAGGAATGATGTTAATATTTCAGATAGTACAATTAAAAAAAATATAAAATATAGTGCCTAAAGAAGAAAAATGACAAAAAATGATTGCAAATGTCATGATGTTGGAGAGGAAAAAAGGTATAGATGGTATAACTGAAGAAATATAGGAATGTGGTTTGTTTGCAGAATGACTCTGCAATTTGTTTAATAAGGGTGAAGGGTGCATTTATGGCTCATGATTAGTAGAATGAAATATACTAACAGAAACTCAGGATACTTGATATTCATACCCCAAATAGGGAAGTCAGCTTTAATATTTCAGCTTCAGTACATATGGGCAATCAAAAGGGAAAGGGAAAGCTACATTTTGTCTCTGAAAATTGAATCACTTGTTGTGAACAATTGAGAAATAAGCTAGAACACTTGGTAATTATGTGCACTGATGCTTGTAGTCCTTAGAAGTCATTTGAATTAAATACTGGCAAGAAAGGAAAAATCAATAAGGTTGTTTAAATGCATTCAGAGTTATAATTGTGATGACTGAATTTCATACACACACACACACACACACACACACACACACACTCACACCATGCATGCACACACACACACATACACAGGAATGTTATCTAAATTATGCAACAATTGGTTCTAAAAATAATTTAAAACTTAGTTCCTCAGAATGATAAATCTTATTATTAATAATACATATATATCAACATATGTTTGAAAAAGCTGTATTATTTCAAAGAAGATTGAAAAATAAGGGCAAACCACAACGAAAGCAAAAAGACAGTTTTTTTCTAACTTTTCTATACCATTATCTCCTACAATATCAAAAGGAACTGACTTTCTCATCACCTTAATATGACAAATTTAAGGATCTGCTCTACATCTTAGTTCATTTTTAAAACCTTAAAAATGCAATGGTTTTGGAAGGTAACACTGATAAAACAAAATTAAAAATTCATTTAAATACTTTTCCCTGTCCTGTCTAATAGTTTTTAATAATAAAAATTAGAAAATGTGATTCTGGTTTAATATATTTAGTGAATTGAAGACCTAAAAAAATAGTTTCATATTGTCTTGAGTGTAGATGGTGAAAAAAATTGTGCTTAAAGATTATTATTTTAATGTTGCAGATATAGTATGCATTGTTGTTGTTGTTGTTGTTGTTGTTATGTGACATCTGTTGAAATCCTAAAATCACTAGTCACATTTTTGCTTAGTAGTTTAATGCTGTATAGTTTTCTAACAAGTGCCCTACTGAACAAAACAGTCATTTGCACACACAAAAATAGAACATAAATTTTCATCCATAATTTCCAGTTATGGACATCAGATTCTATTAAAAAGGAAACAATAGATATTAATTTTTTATTAGAATCTTAAATCCAAAGATTTCTAACAGAAATGAATTAAAATATAAACTCACACATTTGTCTCCATTACTACCCTGCATTTAATTATCCAAAATGAAAGCTAACTATTCACAAAGCCTAGATCATGCTCCTGTAGCAGTTTTGTCTATACCTGTCAAGTCTGATCCTTGACAGATTCATTCCAAGCTTTTCTTGCCACTTCACCTGTTTAAATCAGAAAACATCTAACATTTTGTTCTGATGGATACAAAAATGCAACACCTGCTTCTCAACCATTGAACTAAATCAACTAGGCAATATACCTATATGCATAGGTAATCTTTGTTTAGCATGCCTTAACTATTAGACCAATCTGGCTAGAAACCACAGGGATCAGGGTTCTAGTCCCACCTGACCATGAAAGCCAGCTGGGTTATTTTGGGCAAGTCACTCTCTCTCACCTGATTTTATGGGGAAAATAGGAGGAGGAAGATTTATTAGGTATGTTTTTATTTTAGTTGTATAAATAATAAAAGTAGGATACAAATAAGTAAAGTTACAACTGGAACTGGTCACAATTTACTTATTATTTATTTATTTGTTAAATTTTTTTGCAACTTATCTCACTGTGGGGCTACTCTAGGTGGCTCACAACACTACAAAATGGAAAAATGAAAAGATATGTAAACACAATAACAGCAAAGGCAGAAACAATATTCTAAACAATGAAAAACAAAACAGTAAAAATACAGTGATATAAAAGATGGGTGGGTGGGAAAGCAGGATGCTCAGGGGAGAGGTGGGGATTGCTATCAATCTAGTAGCCATTTTCACTGTGATACTTGGGGCTCAAGTCCAACTGCTAAGGCCAGGTCTTCAGGTTCTTAGGGAAGGATAGGAAGGTGGAGATAGATCTCACCTTGGAGATAGGATGTTCCAAAGGGTACGGCAGAGAATATTCTGGATCCCAATGGTCAGAGTTCTTTGACTGAGGGTATCCATAATAGGTTCTCTCTGCTGGCACAAGAGTTTTTCCTAGTGGGAGAGTTGGCTCTGGACCTATGCCATTAAGGGCTTTAAAGGCGATTAAAATATTCTTCCTTTTTTTTTTGTTTATAAAATATTTTTGCTATCATCAACATATATAACATATAACAAGTCCTAATTTGTTTCCAAGTTCTTTATCTTCTAAACCTAAAAGAAAAGCCTGTTTTTTTTTCTTTATATTCACTTAAAGAATCTTCTGTATTAAGATGTAAATCTTGCTCCAATGTTTCTTTGCTTTAGCACATGTTTGCATTTATATGCTTTTAAACTGCTAGGTGGCCAGTAGCTGGGGTAAATAAAGTGAGCTCATCCTGTCATACTCACCCTGCCATACAACACTCAAATCTCAAACCTGGGCTGCCAGCATTCCAGCTGACATACTCAGCATCTTTAACTCCTGAGCTGTCATTTGCCCTATATATAACAATAATATGTATAACAGAACTGAACTGAACAAAGTAGAACAGAATGTAACATAAAAATAAGACAATACATTAACTTGGTTGTTAAGTGAAGCAGTCAGTAAGTGAACTCTTGATTGTGCTGTGATCTTTCTTCAGCTTTTCTTTGTTTCAGACCTGTGAATATTGTAAATGTGAGAATTAGTCTCAAAGTTACTTTTGCATCATCACTGTAAATGCAGTCACTAAAAGAGGCTGGCACTGAATAAGGACCACCTGTATGCAGACATACATACACACACGCACACACGCACACACGCACACACGCACACACGCACACATATCTCATCTCTCTTTCTACTCAGTATACCACTACTATATTTAAAGTAAATTAGAATGAGAGTTCAAATAAGAGAAAAATATCCTATATCTTTAGCCACTTTTTTCTGTATTAATCAGTACCAAGAAGCCTACTGAACAAAATTAGATTTTCAATCTACCTTCATGCTTGTTTCTAAATAATTTAATATTGCTAAATCAAATGAATAAAAGTTGAAATGCCTATTTGTGTTTGTCTGTTTTATTTAGTAAGGCTGCCTGCTTGCCAACTGTCTCTGGGTATTTTACAGGGATAAAAGCAATAAAAAACAAACATTACATTAAAAAAGGTAACCATGCTGAGGTGGAAAATCAATCCCAAACACTATGGTATCTTTCTTAGCTTATAATTTTTAGTTTGTTTGGGATTTGTCTGCTTTCTAATTTTTAAACTTTTTTTTAAGTTTAAATATTATTTTATTAATTGTGAATGCATAAAAATGATTAAAATGTATTAGAGGGCCATACCTTATCCCAGACTACAGTTTGAAGGAAGAGCCAGGCTTTAAGTGACTTCCAAAAAGTCAGTAGGATCACAGCTATGCTCATATCAGACCTGGGATGGCAGCAATGCTATCCAAAGCACAGCCCAGAAACAGAAATGATAACCAGCTTCACAAGTTTTGAGCCCAACTTCAGAACTGTACTTCAATAAAATGAATAGATGATGGACTTAGTTCCACATTCTATTTCAGATATTTTTATAATAATGTTTCTGTACATGTATGTGTGTGTGTAGTGTTCTCACTTCTAACATAAAAGAATAATATGATGCTTTTAAACTAATATTATTTCTCTACTTTAATAAGATAAATATTCTAGTTTAGATAAATAAAATAAATATTCCCTGGGGAGGTTACCTATATGCGCATGCGCGCACGCACACACACAAGTATGTGGGATGTGCACATGGACATACACCCTCTTATTTTCAAAGGTAAAGTGAAAAGTAAAGGCCAAAGTGATCCCAGTAGCGGTAGGACATTTTGGGACTGTAACTCTTAAGCTGCTACTGCAATCATTTTACTTACAACTCATACGCAAATAAAACCAAAAGTATTTGATCCTTTCCTCAACATATGGCTTAGACATTCTTCCATGGTAGCTGTTGTGTCCGTGCAGCCAAAGACACAGAATAACCCGGCATTAGTAGAAAATACAGTAATATAATTAGCTAATGGCATGGCAGGCAATCCCTATATATGGGAGCCTGCCACTGTTAGCAGTTGTTGTGTTGCAGTTGGAATTGATTACTTACCAGGAAAGTTGTATTGCGGATCCTTGTCTCTGGCTCCTTCTTTCCCACAATTCAACAGTAGTGGTATGTTAGCCCTCATTTTATGCAGAGAGAAGACATATGCAGGTCCACTGGTACACACAGAGGCCTACTTGTTGTCTAGAATTTTGTGCTCCAAATCTTTCATATAATTTTATAAGTTACGTACAATAGATTATTAAATAAACCATAGACAAGTACATGGCTTTAGGTCATACAGAGAAGCTACTGAAAGCATATATACAGTAGATTATTGAGGTTAAGCAGCTGATGCATGGTTAGTAACCAGCTCCTCTTAAATCAGGCTTGGTTTTTGGTGACTGTCTACATGACCACGTTGTGACCCTGGGCATTTTCTTTTTCTAGAATTTTTTTTCAATTTTTCAATGTAGTCTATATGTTGATTTTAACTGAAAAAGCATGTGATATAATAAATAATTATGAAACTTTTATTTATTTATTTATCTCCAAGGCATGTTCTGGCCAAGGGTAGTTCTAGAAGACCTCTAGGATCTCTTCCAATCTTAAATTTCTATGCAGATAGATAGAAAAACCAATATTAAATAAGCTATTGATTTATGTAGGTGATTCAATACCAGATTCTTTAATTTTCAGAGTTTCAGGCAGGGCTTACTTTCAAAGCCTTTTCTGGAAGGCCTAATAATTTAACCTGACATCATCTGTATTCAAGCATCTGTCTGCAACTGACCTACTGTTCTTCCTCAGTGACCCCTTTTAATCATATTTGGAAAATCATACTGTGAAAACTTCAAAAAAATGAACAGAATCTTCTGTACAAAAAGCCAATTCTCTCTCATTTCCCATTTATAAAGAAAGTTGCTCACCAGAGACTATGAAATAAATATGTCAAATAGATATCTAAGTGCTGCTTCTTTCAACAAAACTATCCATGCAGTCAAAAATATCTATTCTTGTTTTAGTTGTTGATATACTTACTATCTGGCATTATAGATATCTTCTTTTTCATATTAATATTTCAATATGCCAAAAGGGGGAAAATAAAACACACCATTAGCAAATATTTACTTGGAAATATAACTGATGATGTTATATTCCAGCATAAGGATCATTTTTGATGTAACATATGCTTCCTTGAGCCACATACTTGTCCAAAGCTAATCCTAATTTAAAAAAACTAATCAAGGAAAGAGAAACACAAATGCAAAACATATGATTAAACTGAGAAAAGGCAAATCTTAAGAAAAGAATGGAATATTATAATGAAATTGCCACTGAATGGATATGTGAAGTCTTTGAGCTCAGTTTAATTAGGGTACTGAAAAGAATCCCTTAAGACAGTCGAGAATTGAACAGCTAATAATCAGGATTTTTTTTTTAACTGATTACTAACTAATCATGTCCCTAATACAAGCCTGGTTCTCTTGAATTATGAATATATTTCCAGATGTTCTTTTTAGATTTCCATATCAAAACTACACCAGATTCTTTAGAACTGGGATCCCCAACCTCTGGACCAAGGATCATTAGGAACCAAGCCACACAGCTGGAGGTGAGCAGCAGGCAAGCAAATGAAACAGAAACAATCCTTCCCAGTCAGTGAATAATTGTCTTTCATGAAGACTATTGGTCACAAAGCAAATACAAACAGTCCTTGACTTACAAGCATTTGTTTAATGATTGTAAGCACTGAAAAAAGTGACTTATGACCATTTTCACACTTACGAATGTTGCAGCATCCCTGTGATCGTGTGATCAAAATTCAGACATGTGGCAACTGGCATGTATTTATAAGAACTGTGGTGTCCCAGAGTCATATGATCATCTTTGTGATCTTGTAAACAAAGTCAATGTGAAAGCCAGTTTCACTTTAATATTAATAATATTATTATAATATTTAATATTTATAATGTTAAATTATAATATTTAATAATATTTAATATTAATAATAACCAAGTTATTAACAACTACATATAGTCACTTAACTGTGGCACAAAAGGTTATAAGAAGGAATAAAATTCACTTAATAACGGTCTTGCTTAGCAATGGAAATTTTGGACTCAATTGTGGTTGTATGTCGAGGACTAACTGTATCTACATTCTGTACTGCTTCCCATTTAATAAGTACTTGGTACTCAACTGGATTGAACAGAAAAGCGTGATGCTACATTTTGTCAATATTTTTGAGGTACATATCTCATCCTGTAATTTACAACTTTTGCACTTTAAAAACATCTGGACTACATATCTTGATCAAGGTAAAGCTGTTGATGAAATTTACATAGATTTTTGTAAGGCTTTTGATACAGTAGTACATGATAAACTACTGTTGAAATTAAACTCTTATGGCATTTCTGGACCTTTGCACATGTGAATTGCTGCTTTCCTGTCTAATAGACTGCAGAAAGTCAAAATAGGGAACTCATTGTCTAATCCTGCATCAGTTAACAGTGGTGTTCCACAAAGCAGCATTTTAGGTCTCACTTTTTTTTGCCCTGTATCAATGATTTATGTAATCAACTTAAAACCAATTGCATTCTTCTTGCTGATGACGTAAAATTATTCAATTCTACGGATAATTCTGTTGTTTTGCAAAGTGATCTCGACTATGTGGCTAAATGGTCATCTATTTGGCAACTTCAAATTTCGATTAATAAATGCCCGGTCTTACATATTGATAAACATAAATAGAATGTCAAGTATAAGCTAGGTGGCATTGATCTAGCAGATGACTCTCACTTTGTTAGGGACCTAGGTGTACTTATCTCTGACTATTTATGCTCAAGGCTCACTGTAACAGGATTGCTAAAAAAAACATTATGAGTTGTAAACTTAATTTTGTGAAACTTTTTTTCTGGAAAATTTATGTTAGACCAATTTTAGAGTATTGTTCAAATGTTTGGAATCCCCATCATATATTTGACATCAGTAGGTTCAAGAGTACTTCATGAGAAAAGTCTTGCACTCTTCTGCACACAATAGAATTCCTTATGCTACTAGGTTCAAAATTTTCGGTTTGAATAAGTTAGAACTGTGTTGCTTGCTGTCAGACCTAGGTATTGCATACCAAATTATACATAGTAATGTTTTATCTGTAAATGATTTCTTTTCTTTTTTAATCACAATAATATACATGTGAACAACCACTTTAAACTCAATGTAAATCGTTCTAAACTTCACTGTAAAAATATGATTTCTGTAATAGAGTTGTCAAAGTCTGGAATGCTCTATCTTATTCAGTTGTCTCAGCTACAATTTTTCACAGTTTCAGTCACAAATTGACTTCTGTGGACCTTACTTCCTAATTAAGTGGTCAATATAAGTGCATTAATGAGCCTAGCATCACTGTCATCATATTTTTATTCTCCATTCTCATTTTTTTTGACAAATATCAATAAATAAATTAAATAAATAAAGTGTCAGAATATATATCATGAACATCCGTTTTTTTTTCCTACATCTTCTTTTGCATGAAAATAGATGAATGGCTTATCTTTAAAAATATAAAGAATTCATATTTGAATGCCGGGAGACTTATTGGTCAAGAGTGGGAAGAATTTATGAAGGATAAAGGAAAGAAACATCAGGTCTAATTTACATGGTTGTTTGATAACCATTTATCAAGGATAAAGGAAAGAAATATCAAGTCTAATTTACATGGTTGTTTGATAACAACATTTCAGTCTGGAATTCAGTTAAAGTTAAGTACATGTCAATGTTATGACATGGCTTTGAATTTAAGGGATGATCAATAAAAATTATGCATTAGATGCAAAGAGGTTGGCATCAGATTTGGGAGGAACTGATATAATCAAGAGAGCAAAATGCAAATAGGGAAGAGAAGTGTTTAATAGCCTTTAGTTTTTTGGCACATTATAGGGAAACCCCTAAAACAGTTATCTTAAACACAATTTCACAATAAAAAAATATATATAATTGTTTGCTATCCAACATATCAAAAAAGAATAACTACTTTTTAGCAAAACAAAAAACAAAAAACCAAACAGATAAATTAATAGAAGCTATTTTAAGTATCATAGTTTTAGGAAATGATTGTGCTTCCACAAGTTGACTTTGGAATAAATCCCACTGAATTCAATAGATGAGCTACTGCTTGTGTGCAATACACATAAAGATTTAATCAGCTTTCTAAGAGATAAAAATTCATGGGATTTCAGAAGGTCACAGGGACCCTAGGCACCCCGAAATGATGCTTCTAAAAGTTGTTCCCAGTTTGTAATATTAAACAGAAGCAAAGAGCATGATTAAATAGATAACTTGGAACTGCTGATACTAATTACATCAAATATTTTGATGTAGTTAATATCACATCCTTTTAACATTGCAAGCTGCAATGTTAGAATTATCCTGTGGTAAGATAGTCAATAAATTTAACAAACAAACAAATAAATAAATAAATTTTAAATTGTGAATATAGACAAAACCATTTCTTCTGCCACTTACATTCCAATACACCACTCCAGTCTGTGAAAAACTGTGCACCTTTGGATTATAGCTTTATTCTTACCTGAGTATAAATCCCATTTTCTGTTGAACGCAATTTGACATAAGTTTCACTGAATAATTAAACTGGCAAAGCAGAATCTTTCTATATTATATTTCTTATTGTTTACTTCTATTTATTGGTTTTATAGATCACTAAACATATTGGTGGAGGGGGATAAAAATCTGGGAAACGTATTGGGTTTATCTTGTAATTTATAAGCTATTCAAGCCCATAGGAGAAAAATAAAAATAAATAAAAATATTCTCCAAAAAGGCTAAAATGTCTGAACCCATTATCTGCTAGGCAAGTTGTTCTATTCTGAGAAGCAAATGCTAATGGAATGCAGCCTTTTTTGATTTACATCAAACTGAGATGGGTCACTGAAATAACCACCTACATTACAGGAGCACAGCACATAGGTAATCAAACACAAAGCCATCAATCCAGTAAAATAGAAAGTCAACACATTTAAAAGGGGCATGTTGTCTACCAGGAATTGTGCAGTGATGCCTTACTCCTTTTTTACTAAAGCCACTAGGATCCACTGACAATTGCCAGGGGATGGCTCTGCTGTCAAAGTTCTGACAGGTTGCGTGCTGCTAAATAAAATGGGCATGCAGAAGTAAAGGATCGTAATGAACGATGCACCACAGCTATGAAAGCCAATGACACCCAGCACACTTGCATTTGTTAAGACCCATTCAGTAACTGCCACTTCAAAGGCAGATTCCCCTGACATGTTTTTAATTCTACATGGCATCTCAAAACCTTATATTCAACATCACAGCTTTATAGAGATGAAAGGCAAACAGCACATGGGATGTGCTGACAAATGTGTACAGGGTGTAGAAATATATATTCTTCAGCATTTCAGAATTGAAAATATTTGTAGGGCTGCTAAAGCTGCTTTCTGAAGCTCTTCATTAGCTATTCCTGTATCTCTGTCTGATCTAGCTTTAACTACATCAAGGCTGGGTAATTTTCAGTCTGATTGTCCTGTTTGCTTTCTGAAGAAACTTCCAAGAAGGAATGTCAAAGGAATCATTAACAAATGGAATGACCTGCCGAATAAAGTGTGACATAACCCATCAAATAACAACATATGGATTCCACTAACATCTATCATTCTATATTCAAAAACCCACAGAAGATATGTTTTGCTGTTGGTGGGTAAACATACATCTCCCTTCTATTTCCCAAAATAAATAAAGGCTATATTAGGAGTTGTTCTTTTTTTAAAAAAAAGTTTTGTTAATGAAAGTTGTGCATGACCTTAAAGAAATGGGGATTTTCTGGCTCTAAAAATCATCACTGAAAATCAAATGAGAGGCCAATAGCTATGGTGTAAGCCTGGACTGATTGTTTTGAGTCCACTCACATTCTTACTGATAGACAGATGTATCTTCATCTGTATTTTCTGATTATCCTATACAATATGGCAGAATCAGCATGCTCCAGCTCCAATCATTCCAATAATATCATCTGATAGGACCCAGAAACCTAATCTTCTGTATTGTATCTATTCTGAAATGACTCTCCACTGTGATTCACATTACTCTACCCTGCCCTTAATGAGCCCCTTAAAAGGGGTCTCCTTTAGATCTTGGGCTAGAGTAGATGGTAACCCTTTTTGTGCTGCTTGGTTTGCCAGATTCTGTTGTTGTTTTTCCATATATTTTATTATGTATTGTTTTAAAGTATTTAAAACTATTTCAATGTAGACCATCTAAAGCAGGGGTGTCCAACCTTTCACCTTCCCTGGGCCACATTAGAAGATGAAAATTTGGTTTGGGCCACACATAAAATAAAATAACAGTAACAATACCTGATCATCCAAAAAAACCATAGAAAACATAGTTAACATATTAAATTTATTTGGAAATGAAGTTAGTGAGATGTTTTTATTATTCATTATTCATTATTAAAAATTATTTATTTTTTATCACGGCATTTTTATCACAGTTTTTTTATCATGGATATTTTCCGGCCAAATTTTGCGGGGAGAAAGCTCGTCGCCTCGCGCCTACCTCTCCTTCTGCAAATGGCCCGGCTGGATGAGGCAGGAGTGGAAGGCAGAAGCAGCAGCAGCGGTGGGGGGGCAGCGGCATGGGGCAGAAGCAGCAGCAGCAGCGGGGCAGAAGCGGCAGCAGGGCGGAGACAGAAGCGGCAGTGGCGGCGGGGGCAGCAGTGGCAGGGGCAGAAGCGGCAGCGGTGGCAGGGGCAGAAGCGGCAGCGGGGGCAGAAGCGGGGGCGGGGCAGAAGCAGCAGTGGTGGTGGGGGCAGAAGCAGCAGTGGTGGCAGGGGCAGAAGCGGCGGTGGTGGGGGCGGTGGCGGGGGCAGAAGAGGCGGCGGTGGTGGGGTAGAAGTAGCAGGGGCAGAAGCGGCAGCGGGGGCAGCGGTGGTGGGGGCAGAAGTGGCAGCAGCGGGGCAGAAGTGGCGGCAGTGGGGAGCAGAAGCGGTGGCAGCAGCGAGGGCAGAAGCGGCAGCGACAGCGGGCAGAAGTGGCAGCGAAGGCAGAAGTGGCGGCGGGGCAGCAGCGGCAGGGGCAGAAGCAGCAGCGGTGGCGGCGGCGGCAACAGCAGGAGGTGGCACTCTGATGGCGCCCACCTTTTCTGTTGCTGCTTGGCCTGGCGCTCGCCTCGCCCCACCTCGCACCTGCCTCTCTTCCTCCTGCTTGCTGGCTCTGGCATGAAGGTTGGGGTGGTCACTGGGCCACATTACGAGGCGATCTGGACCGCATGCGGCCCGCGGGCCACGGGTTGGACAAGCCTGATCTAAAGTCAAGATAAAGTTCTGTCATCTATAATACATAAATGTTCAATGCAAGCACCTATACGCACACACGTCCAGAAATCCAGATATCTTTTTATGGCCAGTATATGTTTTAATAAAAAAACATTTTTGAAATCTGCATCCATCTTGTTGAATGAGCTACTTAAAATTTATCAATAGATTGCCTGATAAAGGCACTCAAGGTAATTACTTGGGATCTTGGAAGGTAGCTGATGAATTTCATAAGTTTTGCCAATATTCTTTTGTTTGGAGATAGTTTGCAAAGTATGATTTATCAGATCCTGAAATTTATTTAACTTTTTATAGTCCAAGTATTCATAATTATTTATGAACCACCTTGGTTATATTTCAGGATAAATACACTTCTTTTTTTCAACAAACTTAGCAGACTCTCTCCTTGGCCACTAGGAAAACCTGTAACACAGCTTGCAAGTTGGCCCAACTGGAGTTATAAGTGCAAATGATAGATAAATTAAATCTGCATACTTATGAGGGTTTCAGTATAGAAGCCAAGTTATCCTTCCATGCATACAGATCTAAGGTGGAAAGGGGCTGTACACAAGAACTTCCTGGGGGTCTCCTTGTGCTGTTGACCCATGCTTTATAAGTGGATACCGGCCCTTTTATAAGGTTAGGACTTGAAGGCGTTGGAATATAGGACACTGAATGTCAACTCTATGGAGAGGTGAAACATAATCCATGCTTCCTTTTCATTTCTTTATTAACAACATTTTATATTAGGGAGGTAATGCAATCCTCCTCAATGATGTAGGGCAGGGATGTCAAACTCACAGACCATGGGCCAGGTGCATCACATGCTAGCCCTACTCCCACCGGATTTAGTGAAGTTGGGAAAAGTCCCAATACGTCATGTGATGCCACCATGATGCCACGAGTTTGACATCCCTGGTGCAGGGGAAATGCCTGTTTTCTTCTGAATGAAAACACTTTGGGTTGCTTTGCCTAATGCTGCTCATAAACAGGATTCTTCACATGTCCAATATATGTGCAAAATCCTTTTTTGTAAATTAGAAATTTCAGTTGACAAAGACAGCAGGCAATATGAAGCAAAGCAATGCATCTATTTCACTTTTGGAGAGAGTTGCTGTAATGCAGACTCCATCTAAATATTTGTTGTAGTAATTTTTTTTGAAGCTCTGCACAGATGAACTAAATATATAACCTCCAAAACATATAGTTCAGTCAACTGAATATCCTTAATTCCTCCACTGGCACCAGTTACTTGGAATAGCATTCAGGCAACTCTCCAGAATGGTCAAGAGACTCAGAATAAGATTTGCTGAATGAAAAACAACTTAGTTGTTGATTTGGGCTTGGGGTTTTATTCCCTCTTTTTTCATACATCAAGCTATCTTTAGGCTAAGTGAACATACAAAAGGAAATATGTTAAAACAAAAAAAGAGTTGAAAATATAATGGGGAAAAGAAAAACTCTACTATTTCCATGAAATCCTCTAAATAATTTTGGATCCTAACACCATTTTGAGCTGGCAATAAAAGTGTCAAATAATGTATGCTATTAAAAACAGAGAACAAATTATTCTGATAGTATCTTCTGGATATTAAGTGGTCATGGTGCTCTCTGAGCTTGGTTGTTTTCTTGTAGATGTTTCATTACCCAAATTAGGTAAATTCATCAGTGCTGGTAAGGAGTTAAATTTGGTCTTATTTTATATTCTAGTGTGTTGCCCTGTCCTTGTTGGTGGGAATAAAAAGGTTATTTGGCTGGGCTATTTACTATTGGCTTGTTTGGCAATTCCTTGACTGGAGAATTGTTTACTTTTTGATTGTTAGCCTATTGTTAATATTGGTGTTATTCTATGGTCATCTTGGTATTGATTGCATTATTCTATGGTCATCTGGGTAGTGATTGATTGATTGAGAGGTGTTGGGGTCTGTTTGTTCCTTCTTTTTTGGTTTATTGGTTATCTCTTTTGCACAATATATAGATGTTGTTTTTGTCTATGTGCTTTTGGTGGCCAATTATCAGAGTGTCAGGCTTGCAGGAATTCACAAGTGTTTTTGGATTTGGCTTGGCCTAAGATGATCATAGTTTACCAGTTGAAATTTTTAAATTTGTTGATTTATTGTGCACATAGACATAAATAACAAGTGCACATAGATATAAACAGCATCTATATACATTCAAAAGAGACAACCAACAAACCAAAAAGATCAGAACACCTCCTGACTAGCAATCAATACCCAGATGAGCAGAGATTAACATTAAGATTAACATCAGACCAACAATCAATAACCAAACAATAGCCCAATCAAGGAACTGCCAAACAAATCAACAGTAAACAGCCCAACCAAAGAATCACCAAAACCATTCCCACCAACAGTGACAGGGCAAGCTAGAATATAAACTGAGAACAAACCCTTCTCCCTATTAGCACTGGTGAAGTTATCTAATTCAGGTAATAAAATATCTGTAACAAAACAACCAAGCTCAGAGAGCACCAAGGATCACTCATTTCAACCCAGAACTACAAAGCCAGCCTAGCTGAAAATCATACACCAATCTCTTTATGCTGCATCACCTGTAAAGTCATGGAATCAATTATTAACCAATCCATTATCCTCCACTTAGAGAAAACCTACTCTCTAATAAATAATTTGGTTTCAGAAAAAAACTATCCTGTAATCTGCAACTCCTACACTGAAAAAACATATGGACTACACAATTTGATCAGGGCAAAGCAATAGACGCAATTTACATAGACATCTGTAAAGCCTTTGATTTAGTGGTACACGACAAACTACTCCTAAAATTAAAATCTTATGGTATCTCTGGACAACTGCATAACTGTATAGAAGCATTCCTGTCAAACAGACAACAAATGGTCAAAATTGGGAGCGTCGTATCAAATTCTGTATCTGTCAACAGTGGTGTCCCGCAAGGCAATGTTCTAGGACCAACTCTCCTCAAACTCTACATAAACGACCTCTATGATCATATTAAGAGCAACTGCGTTCTTTTCGCTGATGATGTAAAGCTATTCAACACCACTGACAATATTGCTACCCTTCAAAAAGACTTTGACTATGTATCAGAATGGTCAATCAAATGACAACTTCAAATCTCAACAAATAAATGCTCTGTCTTACATATTGGCAAAAAAAAATCAGAAAATAAAATACAAGCTGAATAGTCAAGACCTTGTTGATGATCCAAACTCTGTCAAGGACCTTGGAGTACCCATCTCAAATGATCTAAGTACTAGAGCCCATTGTAACTTCATAGCCAAAAAGGCATTAAGAGTTGTTAACCTAACCCTGCATAGCTTTTTCTCTGGTAATATCAAATTACTAACTAGAGCATACAAAATATTTGCTAGACCAATGCTTGAATACAGCTCATCAGTCTGGAACCCGCATTACGTATCTGGTATTAACACAGTTGAGAAAGTCCAGAAATATTTCACAAGATGAGTTCTTCACTCCTCTACTCATTGCAGAATACCTTATGCCACCAGACTTGAAATTCTAGACCTAGACAACCTAGAACTACGCTGCCTTTGGTCTGATCTAAATATAGTACATAAAATTATATATTGCAATGTCCTACCTGTCAATGAATACTTCAGCTTCAACCATAACAACATAAGTGTTATGTCCCTGGACCTTGAAGAAGTTCCCACCCAGGTCCGTTCTCGCTGCAGGGGCGGCTGCCCCTTCTCATTGGCTGGGTTTCCCCAGCAGCCTGCTATAAAAGCAGGCTGCTGGGTCCAGCCCTTTCGCTGTTCGCTGCGAGCCAGTTCCAGGCTGAGCAAGCACGTTCAGTCCTTGTAAATAAACCTTGTTGCACTAAGCCCTGGTTCAGCCTCTTATTTCCCATACCTAATACTGGCGACGAGGGTGGGATGGCTACCAGAGGCAAGCTGCAACGCTGAATCACTAAAACGCTGATCCGCAGCCCAGAGAGAGAGCGATCAGCCAAAATAAGGGCAAACGCTGACCGCAACCCAGAGAGAGCGATCAGCCCGAAATGAGAACGAACGCTGAATCACTAAAACGCTGATCCGCAACCCAGAGAGAGAGCGATCAGCCAAAATAGGCAAAACGCTGATCGCAACCCAGAGAGAAAGCGATCAGCAAACAAGCTAGTGAAAGTGAGAAGCGCCTGTAGCCGCTTGTTAGCATAAGCTACAGAGGAAGTGTAACGCTGCGAGCTGCAGCCGCCGTGCCGTTTAGGCGCGAAATTCAAACAGCTGTCAGCTGAAGCACATTCAAATGCAACACAGCGTTGTATTAGGAAATCGCTAACGCCCACACAGGCGCGAATTTCAAAAGACGCTGCCAATGACCGTTGCAGTCTAAACACCTTCTGATCCCCAGAGAGAGAGAAGGGAATTGCGAAACTTCCCCAGAGCTGAAGTCACTTGCCTAGCACAGGCACTAAACCTCTACTGCTACCCCAGAGAGAGAGCACTTGCCTAGCACAGGCACTAAACCTCTACTGCTACCCAGAGAAAAGCATTTTCCCAACAGGTTAACCAGTAGACCCACAACATGAACTCCAATCCAGCCTTCCCAGCGTTCAAGCCGGATGAGGAGAAGTGGGAATCATACAAGAATCGGTTTAATCATTACATCGATGCCATCGGATTGGCTGATGCAGGGGAACACCGAAAGAAAGCATATTTCCTGACCTACTGTGGAGCCATCGTCTTCGATACAGCCACAGCTCTTGTGGCTCCACGTGAGTTAAAGAATGTCCCCTGGACAGAACTGTTAGAAATCCTTACTAACCACTATTCTCCTAGACCTTCACAGATTGCCAGACGCTTCACCTTCAGAATGAGGAAGCAGGGGGACAAAGAGAGCATCAATCAGTACATGGCTGCTCTCAGGACTGCAGCACTCCATTGTGGGTTTGGCAGCTATCTTGATGACATGCTCCTAGACCAGCTGGTCTGTGGGGTCAAGGACCTGCACCTACAAAGACGGCTGCTCGCCAAAAAGACCTTAACCTCGCTCAAGCCATCGAGGTAGCCCTGGCAGAGGAGCTGGCATCTCATTCAGCCACCGAGATCCAAGGTCCTGTCACCAAGCAAACAGCAGTTCCGGCTCCACTCAGAAGAGGTGGTCAACGAGGAAGACCCAAGTGACGCAGGCCGACATTCACCGCCTCACAAACGCCAGGCGCCCGCAGGCAGGAACCAGACAAGATAACACCGGGCCATCCAAGCACATCACCCTGTGCCTTTCCTGTGGTGGACCTCACCTGAGGACCACATGCAAATTCAAAGGAGCCACTTGCAACAACTGCCATAAGAAGGGGCACATTGCAAGAGTATGCCAAGCCTCACACAACGTAGCACAAAGGGCATCTTCATTCGCACATGCCGGGCCCCCAAAGGCAAGTATTAAACTGTCGCACACACCTCCGCGCTAATCACACTTGCTATTCTATTAGTAAAATCTCTCTTTCCGTCTTATTAGAAGGTAAACCTTGCAACATGGAGGTTGACACGGGTCAGCGCTCTCCATTATTTCCTGGAACACCCTCAAGGAGCTTCAACCCAGCCTATCAAGAAACCGACTCCAGAAGTGCCAGCTTAGCCTAAAGGACTACCAGGGAAGACCATTCCTGTAATCGGCAGAGGCAAGTTTTTTGTTAATTTTAAAACCTTTAAGGGCCACCTACCTCTAGTGGTAGTGAGCGGCAACCTCCCTACACTTTTGGGACTTGATTGGTTTCCCCACCTCGGTTTAGGGCTAACAGGAGTCCATGCTACCTCAACCTCTGACACGGACTCCCTGTTTGCTGATTACTCAGACGTATTCAGTGATGAGTTAGGGTGTTATAACGGCACCCCTATCT
The DNA here is from genome assembly GCF_049901715.1 of Pseudonaja textilis. Taxonomy (NCBI): domain Eukaryota; kingdom Metazoa; phylum Chordata; class Lepidosauria; order Squamata; family Elapidae; genus Pseudonaja; species Pseudonaja textilis. The sequence goes on along the minus strand of NC_142008.1, from coordinate 30,768,905 downwards.
CATTTTCAGTCGATCCCCAGGCAGTCCCAATTCCGGTTAAAACCTCGCAGAGTTCCATTCGCCATTCGCCTAAATTAGACCTTGAATTAGATAAATTACTAAAACAAGGGATCCTGGAGCCTACAGACTTCGCCAAATGGGAGACGCCCATCGTCACACCCTCAAAAAGATGGTAGCCTGAGAATTTGCTCAGACTACAAGACCACAATCAATAAATTCTTGCAAGTTAGCGCTTATCCAGTACCTGTCATTCAGCATTTATTACATACTTTTGAACCTGGCACCATCTTTGCCAAATTGGACATGTCTCAAGCATATCAACAGTTCCCTGTTGATGACCAAACGGCAGAACTTCAGACCATTGTCACCCACAGGGTGCCTTCCGGCAAGCGCCTCCAGTTTGGCGTAAGTGTTGCCCCAGGCATTTTTCAATCCTCATGGAGCGGATTTTACAGGGCCTTCCTGGAGTAGTACCCTACTTCGATGACATCTTAGTCTCGGCCAGGAACAGACCCCAACTCTTCCAGAGAGTTCGAGCAGTCCTAGAGAGGTTCAGGCAGCATGGCCTCAAGTTAAAAAAGAAAATGTGCCATTGCCACTAGACAGGTGGACTTTCTGGGTTATAAAATTGACGCCTCAGGCATTCACCCCCTGGAGTCCAAGGTTAAGGCAATACACGAGGCACCCACTCCAACCTCCAAAGCGGAACTGCAGGCCTTTTTGGGGCTCTTGAACTTTTACGCGCGTCGCTCCTGCCCCATAAAGCCTCTGTGGCAGAACCCCTCCACAGACTTCTGGATAAAAACGGTTTGGCATTGGGGACACAAAGAAGACTCCGCTTCCGCACAGTCAAGTCGCTACTCACATCAGAGGCAGTGCTTATCCAGTTTGACCCCAACCTTCCATTAGTACTGGCAGCAGACGCATCTCCCTTCGGAATTGGGGCAGTCTTAAGCCACAGGCTCCCCAACGGCTCCGAGGCCCCTATCGCTTTTTTTTTCCAGGACGCTCTCTGCAACAGAGCGCAATTACAGTCAGATCGATAAAGAAGCCTTGGCAGCTGTTGCAGCGGTGAAGAAATTTCACTGAATTTCTCTTTGGCCACTTTTTCGAGCTAGTCACGGACCACAAACCGCTCTTAGGGTTACTAGCAGGTGACAAGCAGACCCCTCAAATTCTGTCCCCCAGAATGACCAGATGGACCCTTTTCCTAGCAGCATACTCGTATAGACTCGTGCACCGCCCAGGTAAAACATTGTCCCACGCAGACGCCCTCAGCCGCTGCCCCCTGCCTGCCCCAGCTGAAGACCCTGCCCGGTCAACGCCATTTTTGAAGTCACCCAACTGGACCTCCCAATCACGGCCCTTGATATTGCCAATAAATCCAAAGCGGACAAAACGATCGCCCAGGTACTGGACTGGGTGAGGAGGGGGTGGCCGGGCAGTGACATTGAAGCTAAATTCACTCCATTTAAGACCCGCTTACAGGAACTATCGAGCTTACAGGGCTGCCTGCTGTGGGGCACTCGAGTGGTCATCCCGACATCTCTGCGTACCCAGTGCTGGAGGCGTTGCACGAGGCCACCCGGCATCGTCAGAATGAAGGCGTTGGCGCAAGCTACATTTGGTGGCCCGGCCTCGACGAGGACATCAACAAATGGGTAAGCTCCTGCCATCCCTGCCAGGTTTCCCGTCCATCCCCTCCAATTGCCACCCCCACCAAGTGGGAAAGTGCCAACGCACCCTGGTCCAGGATTCACATCGATCTCGCAGGCCCATTGCATGGCAAAATGTTCCTCGTGGTCGTGAGACTCTTACTCAAAGTGGATTGATGTGGCACAACTATCCACGACCACTTCACAAGCAGTCATCAAAGCATTGACTCGCCTGTTGTTACGCACGGTCTACCAGACTCCATTGTTTCCGACAATGGTCCCCAATTCAGCGTCAACCGAATTCAGTCGTTTCTACGGCCAACCTGGGCATTAGTCACATCTTCACGGCCCCTTTCATCCTGCCAGTAACGGGCTGGCAGAGAGAGCCGTTAGGACCACTAAAGAAGCCCTGGCCAGGTTCAACAAGGATGACTGGCACCACAAACTATCCTGTTTCCTGTTAAGCCAGCATTCAACCCCTTGCACGGTAACCAACAAGTCCCCGGCCGAGCTTCTGATGGGCAGACGCCTGCGAACTGTATTGGACAGGCTTCACCCACATTACTGCCCTGACTCTCCTCTCGCTTCCACATCGGGAGTAGGCATTTTGTCTTGCAGGAACCCGTGTTCGCGAGAAACTTCGCTGGCGACCCATTGTGGATCCCGGGAGAAATCGTAGCCATCACAGGACCCAGATCATACCGGGTTAAGCTGGAAGATGGCCGGGTCTGGAGACGACATCTGGACCAGCTTCGGAGACGCCAGGGCACCCTCGTCAGCCGCGACTCGTGGGCACAGACTGGTGAGAGTCCGCTGCAACTACCACACAGCAATATCTACCCGATGACCTGCTAACACCTTCAGCCGGACCAGAGAATCCAAATGCTGACTGCGGCGACCTAGCGTCCAACCCATCCGAGCCAGACGGCGTGAGGACACTCCCAGCGTCCAGCCCTTCTAGCCCCGGACCTGCTCCGACCGAGGGTGGTACTCAGGACTCATCATCGAGCCAACAGTCACCGACGGACTCTGATCCACCAAACAGCACACCAGAGTTGCGCCGCTCTGGACGTCAGCACAAACCTCCCGTATACCTCAAGGACTATGCGTGTTCGCATCTGGGGGAAGGGTGTTATGTCCCTGGACCTTGAAGAAGTTCCCACCCAGGTCCGTTCTCGCTGCAGGGGCGGCTGCCCCTTCTCATTGGCTGGGTTTCCCCAGCAGCCTGCTATAAAAGCAGGCTGCTGGGTCCAGCCCTTTCGCTGTTCGCTGCGAGCCAGTTCCAGGCTGAGCAAGCACGTTCAGTCCTTGTAAATAAACCTTGTTGCACTAAGCCCTGGTTCAGCCTCTTATTTCCCATACCTAATAATAAGAGCACACAATAGATACAAACTTAAGGTAAACCGCACCAAACTTGATTTCAAGAAATACGACTTCAGCAACAGAGTGGTCAATGTCTGGAATACTCTACCTGACTCTATGATTTCTTCCCCAAACCCCAAAAACTTTAACAGACTGTCTACTAATGACCTCACCCCTTTCCTAAGAGGTCTGTAGGGGGCGTGCATAAGTGCACTAACGTCTCTGTCCTATTTTTTTTTCTTATATGTACCCATTTCATGTATTCATAACTATGTTTATGCTTCTACCTGCTATCTTATAATTTCTTGACAAAATAAAATAAAATAAATAAAAATAAAATAAATAAAAATAAAATAAAATATTCTCGTCCCTCCAAGCAAACCCCCCCCCATACAATTTTCTCTGTTCTTCTTTAACCCTTGTAATAAACCCATGTAACTTTTCTTCTATAGTTCTAATAAGACAGAGAGAGAGAAGCTGTAGGACATTCATTTGACATATGAAATCTTTTCATTTTTAACTTTGGATGGCAACAGAGTTTCTTACTAAATAGATTTTTTTTTTTTACTAAAGTGGATTCAGCACAAGGTGCCAAAGAGCTTTTGATTATAATATTTCAGCAGCATGAGAATCTACAGCAAAGGCTAAAAGGAAATTCAGGTTCTCTGTGGGAGAACAATCTGCAGAACAAAGACTTTTTTACTACCCAGGAGGACTTTACCAAGTTTTCGATGCTGATTTCCCTTACCTCTCTGTTCAGCGCTGGAACATCTCTATTAGTGCCTTTCAGGGCAGAATCTCATGCAGGGAATTAAAAGGGCACCACAACCAGAAAAGCAGTATCTATTATATCGATGGCATGCATAACAATCCACCTAATTATAAAGTTGATGCTTAAACACATATATTTAGCAGTAAATGGAACACTATAAGAGCCACTGCAGCATCATAACCTATAAGTTTAAAAAGTATATAGTATATTTTAAGAAGGTAGGCTCTTAAACATAGGCCTAATTCTAGGTGTAGCATTTATAGTATTTTAATGCTTACCTATATACTGTTGCGCTCTTATGAACTGTGATGTGGAAATAGAAATAAATGGTTTACAAAATTACAAAAGTCTGCAAATCCAAAATATAGCTGGCAAATTAATTAAACAAACTCTTGGATTGCCCATTTGTTAAAACTTCTACAGTGGCACTAGAAGCCTTATCAAGTCAAATCTCCTCATCTCACAACTTTGGGTGTCAGAATGGTTATAAAGAATCCCACACTGTGTCTGACCATAAGTCCAGTCTTGAGTGGAGAGGAATAATCCATGAAATCTGAGATAAATAATATGGAATTTGTGTGTAGGGGAGAAATGGGACAACTTGCCATAGACAACTTGATGTGGTCAACTCACCAGGCCAAGTCACCACAACCAACTCACCACAGCCAACACACCATGGCCAACTTGTTGCAGGACAACTCACCATTGCCAGTTTACCATGGGACAACTTGCTGAGGCACAATTTAACAATTCTATTTATTTATTTAAAATAAATAAAAATTATTTTAATTTTTGCCATTTACATTTCATTCTGTCCCTCCTTTTGCATCCTTTCTTTGATTATTCTATTCCACCATTTATTTGATATTAGTGTAACTCATCCTACAGTGAGTTGGCCTTGACAAGTTGGCTGTAGTGAGTTGGCCACGACGAGTTGGCCGTGCAAATTGTCATAGACTGTGCAGGGGAAAATAAAAATAACAGCAAATCACAAAAGAATTTATTTCAAAAGAAGAAAATTTTATTAGGACCCTACATTTACATAGAAAGGCTAAATGCTTGATCTTGCTGAATTCAAAGAAAAAGAATTAAAGGCTGTGCAGTTTTCTAGATCACACAACAATGCTTGACATTGTATCAGCTGTATTACCAATATATGTAACTATGCTAGAAATGGTTTCTGTTATATTAGCAATTGAACAAGAGTAGGAGGTAGAAGTCTAGTCTGAGAATATTAGTGTAATCCTGGGATTCTCAAATTGTTTGTTAGGATCTTCTGTTTGGGTGTGGGAGTTGGACTGGAAGACCTCCAGGGTTTGTTGTTCTATTATTCATTCTATGATTATATGTATCCATCCCATCAAGCCCAAAGAAAGTATCAAATGGTATAGGATCTCCTGCCATGGGCAGGGGGTTGGACTAAAAAACTTCCAAGGTCTCTTCCAGTGCTATTATTTTAACCTTGCAAGGAGGAGACCAAAGTTGCATTTTTTTACTGGACATGAATAATCTTCACCAATCTGATATCTTTAGGATCCCATATTCAGAATGAAGGGACCTAAACTATCCTACCGTGATCTTTGTACTCATAAGACCCAGCTTCTACTTAGAAGCCTTAGAGTTACCCACTTAGAATTAGCATATTTTGATTTCTCCTAAGGGCAACTCTTCCTGAGCATGATGTCACATTGGGTTCTGATGGTCAGCTTTGTGCTTGCTCCACCCATTTTAACACACTGTCCTCCTTAGTGAAGCATCATCAGGTCACAACAAGAGATGCTGTGCAAAAACATTATTTGAATGTCTTCCAGCACTCTTATTTCCATTTACTTGCTACTTAGAGAAGTGGTAAAAGTGGAAAATGCATGGAAATTTCTAGCCAGTAAAGCAAAGAAATAATAATAAAATGTTAAAATAGTGGAAGATATTATTGTGATTTATAAAACATGAAAAGTTAAATTTTAGCCTTCAATCCTCAGATGTAAAATCATAACAATAACTGAAAATGGTACTTAGGAATAGATTCAGCTGATAGCAATCCCATATTAAAAAAACCATTTGTGATACACTAGTAAAAATGGTTTTATTACTTTCTAGATTCTAATTTTGTGGCTACTTTGGGCTATAATAGCCTGAAGTGACAAAGAGCAAGCATGTTAAATATTATAGCTCAATGCATTATACAGTGGAATAAGACAATCCGTTCCTTTTAAATGCCATCTTTGTAGAACAGAAGTTTTAATCATGTAAAGAAGATAACATTGATCATCCTGTCTGCAAAGAGTTGTTGTGATTTGGCCTCCCAACTCAGCAATTGTCAGGTCCATCCGTTCAGGAACTGTACTGAACTGTGGTTGTTTTTCTGCAGTGTCAGTTCATAGCTAAGATTTTTTCAGATAGATTGGCAATCAAATTAAGCAGATGAACAGAAAAACAGATTGAGCGGGGTGAGAACCACAGTGTATTAAAACTATAAAAGCCCTGTCCCTTATAATGTGTATAATGTGGCTTCCATCTTTAATCATTTGATCTCCTTCTAGGGATACCCTTGGCCAGAAATAACCTAGAAAAAGAGGAAAACTTATTTGTTCTGATATAATGAACTCACCTTACCAAAACCCATCTACTTCTCCAATTACAGTGATCACACAAATAGCTTACAGTTGTTTCCCATCCATTCTCCCAACTTCCCTCTTCTTTTGTGGTAGTAAGAATTTGGCTGAGTTGGAATTTTTACTGTCTCTCTTATTTGGCTTTTTTAAATTTGGCACCTATTTTTACTTTGTCTTAAACAATGGAAATGTCATGTAATATCCTTATGCCTTGCAAAAATAGTAACAGTCTTTTTCTATATGGCATATCACTTGAGTTTCTTCAGAATTCTCATTGAACTTTAAGTATTGCTTTATGTTCTCATGTCCAAAGCATAAAACTGAACTAGCATAAGGTTTCTAAAAAAGAAAAAACACACACATAACACTTAAAAGCTATTTAATACATGAACATTTCCTGGGGATAAAGGCCTCTCCCCTCAATCAGACATTGAGGAATTATAAAATACTGCTGGATTATCAAGCCCAACAATCCATTTTACTTGCAAATTGTAAATGGAAGTAGTGCAACATAGTGGAAAATAATGTATAGGTATATACACGTGTGCAGGTACAGGTAGATATATATATGTATGATGACTCATCTGTTAGGATGAAAGTCAACAACCTATGTTTGAAACCCAAGCACTATACAATGGGATGAGCTCCTATTGCTTACCCCAGCTTCTGCAACCTAGCAGTTCGAAAGCATGCAAATGCAAGTAGATAAATAGGTAGCATTCCAATGGGAAGGTAAAAGTGTTCTGTATGCCTTGGTGTATAGTCATGCTGGCCACAGAACCACAGAAGCATCTTTGAACAATGCTGATCCTTCAGCTAAGAAACAGAGATGAGCTCCCCACCCCCACCCCGAGAGTCAGTCGTGACTTTACCTTTTTTATATGTACATGTATTTCGATGGGGGAAAGAAATAAAAATAGAAATAAATGTTATTTATTTTTAATATCCTTTCTCCAGATACTACTCACTGTCTTTTCAAAAGAGATTCCCTAGTCATGTAGGATTCTGCTCCTCATCTTAGCACTCTAAAATTTGATATATGCAGTGCTATATGCTATAAAGAGAGACCGTTTGGTGCAGTTGGTAAGGAACCAGACTCAAAATTAGGAAGCTATGAATTCAAATCCCATCTTATACATGAATCAAGCTGGATAACTTTCAGTAAGCCTTCATAGTGTTCTACTTGTAATGCAATTTCTTCAATGTCCTTTGGATATTCTTCCAAGGACCATTTTATTTCTTCAATTTGCTGATGTACTTTTTATTTATTTATTTATTTTAATTTGTCAATCACCTACAAGATAATAGGTATAAGTATATACATAGTTATGAATACATGAAATGGGTACATATAAGAAAAATAAAAGAAACATTAGGCCAGGGACAGTAGGCATGTTGGTGCACTTATGCACGCCCCCTACAAGCCTCTTAGGAAATAGTAGTAGACAGTCTAAAGCTAAAGTTTTTGGGGGTTTGGGGAAGAAAGTCAGGTGGAGTATTCCAAACATTGACCACTCTGTTGCTGAAGTCGTATTTCCTGCAATCAAGTTTGGTGCGGTTAACCTTGTGTTTGTATTGATTGTGTGCTCTTGTATTATTATGGTTGAAGCTGAAGTATTCATTGACAGGTAAGTCATTGCAATGTATGATTTTATATACCATACTTAGATCAGACCAAAGACAGTGTAGTTCTAGTTTTTCTAGGTCTAGAATTTCAAGTCTGGTGGCATAAAGTATTCTACAACGAGTAGACGAGTGTAGAACTCTTCTTGTGAAATATTTCTGGGCTTTCTTAATTGTGCTAATATCAGATACATAATGTGGGTTCCAGACTGATGAGCTGTATTCGAGTATTGGTCTAGCAAATGTTTTGTATGCTCTAGTTAGTAGTGTGATATTACCAGAGAAAAGGCTACGTAAGATTAGGTTAACAACTCTTAATGCCTTTTTGACTATGTAGTTACAGTGGGCTCTAGTACTTAGATCATTAGAGATGAGTACTCCAAGGTCCTTGACAGAGTTTGGATCATCAACAAGGTCTTGACTATTCAGCCTGTATTTTATTTTCTGATTATTATTATTTTGCCAATACAGAGCATTTATTTGTTGAGATTTGAAGTTGTCATTTGTTTGACCATTCTGATACATAGTCAAGAAATAATAATAATAATAATAATAATAATAATAATAATAATAATAATAATAATAATAATAATAATAATAATATAAGATACATAGTCAAGATATAAGAAAACTTGCAACATTATTCTTGGTAAGTACAGTCTGCATTGTTGTTATTGTTGTTTGCTTATTTATTGGCAACAATGTTTGAATTAAAAATATATAGATGATGCATTCTAAATACCAGATAAATAGGGGCAGGATTTTGTATGCACTCTATCACAGATAGCAAAAAAGGATTTGCCTATTTGTCCTTGCACGTGATTTAGGTATATGATATCTCTTCCAGAGAAAAGAGAACTGAAAAAAGAAAACTGAAAAAAATACAAATACATTGTTTGGTGCTCCCCCCTAGCTGTATTCCAAGTTTATTTGGGCAATAAATTTGGAGTACAGTTCTTCCCCAATTACATGGCTGTGGGTAATCTGTATGATACTAAAGAGATACATAAATATTCAAAGGCAAGGTGAATGGCTAGGGAATTATGATGGGTAATACCATTTGAGCTAATTGCAGTCTTTTTTATAATAATTCTGATTCATATATATAGAATATTAAACAGGCATTATAATTTAGTTTATAGACTCTTTTGTGCATCACTTGAAAATTTGAATTTTCATGCGATTCTTCATTAGAGATCTTCTAGTTAGGTCTATTCTCTCCAGAAAAAAAACCACTGTGCTATGTTTCTATCTCAGAAAAACAATCATGTAAGGCAGGTGTAATCCATTGAAAGCACTTGCACATCCATTTGTTCCTCTGCAGCATAAAGATAAGAACTAATCCTGACTGCAGCAGGAATATTCACCATTTTTCACATAATACGAAGAGTCCATAATTTCTGTGGAACCAAATATAAATAGCAGTGTTGAAATTTGGCCTTTAATGTTCTGCAAGGTCAATTCAGACTGCTGCAGCAATGCTAAAATCAGAAGCCAAGAGTGTTAGAATAAAATTTTGAACCTATTGAGGGTATCCATTATTAGGAACAACCTGAGTTAATGAAATGAGCTGAGACAAGACAATTAGGCAAATAAGCTAAAATTAAAAACAGTATGAGACGTAATCCATATCTAATTGCTTGATGAAGGCAATAACTGTTTTGCATAGAGTTAGAATTTCTGAAACGCCAAGAACTTTTTTGCTAAATATTTTAAAACTACCTAGCATTTGTCTTGGTCATTCCCCTAACTGTAGTTGTAGAAACCTTAGAAGTATTTGCAGGTGGTTCAGGAAACTAGTCCACACTTTTCTCTCCCCACCCCCAAAGTCTTTGTCTTTCTCTCCCTGTCTCTCTCTCTCTCTCTTTGTCACTCACTCTCACTCTCACTCTCTCACTCCCTCTTTCTCTCTTTCTCTCTCCCCTTCTCTCCATGAAGCTGCATCTCCTCCACGTAGTTCCAAAGCTGCAAAGGGAAAGGTATCATTGTGACAATATCAGAAAACATTCGGGCACTCATATGTACAAGGGGCTTACTGTGATTGGGGATAGCCACTTTGCTCCAGTGCAGAGCTGTCAAACTTACACCCCATGAGTCACATGCATCATGCACTGATCACACCCATGCCCACTTTAGCAAAGGGAGGGGAAATTACAATAGCTCACATGATGCTACTGTGACACCGCAAGTTTGATACCCTTTTCTAGTGGTTTAAGGTATCAGGCTAGAATCTGGAAGACCATGAGTTTTAGTCTTCCTTTAGTCAAAATTCAGCTGGAGATCTTGGGTTAATCAATCTTTATCAGCCAAGGAATCAGGCAATGGCAGATCACTTCCAAAATCTTGTTGACAAAACTGCAAGTTTAGTCCAGGCAGTTATCAGGGATCAACAATGACTCGAAGACAAAACAATAAAACAATGTGATAGGGAATTTGTCAGAATATTGCAATCAACAAGGTTGTTTTCAAATCAAATTACTGCTGTAATATGATTGCCATCTATTAATCCAGTTACATGGATGACAAATGAAATGCAGGTGGAGACAGATGATATACCAAGTTCATTGTAATTACATTAACACTGCTCTAGAGTAGTAACATCCACAGGACTCTGGTAGAAGCAGTGGTGGGCTGTTGCCAGTTTGGATGAGTTCTAGTGAACTGGTAATTTGAACCATCAGCTGGCCCATGATCCACCCCTGCCCTATGTGTCCTATATTTCCTTCTTTCTGGTTTAGCTGATTCATGTGGCACAGCCAATTTCCATACCTCAGCTGCCCTAGAAGGTGAGCTTCAAATTGCTGTATTTTGAACATTGCGTGTGCGTTAGACATGTGCTCACAGAACTGATTGTTAAACCAGTTGCAGCCCACCACTGCTTCTACCAGAGTAGAAGCCACAAAAACATGACCATCATGACATTATAATACAAAAGATGCATTCTATCATTTTGGTCATTTCTTTTCTTCTTTTACTGTCTGCAAATGCCTACTTTTTTCTGAACACAGTGACCAATCATCTTCTCTTCCTCGTTCCTATTCTTGTTTGATTTTCATTTAGTAAATTTATATGGACAACTTTCCATTCCTATCTCATCTTTTCTTATTGAGTCTATGACAACTTGCCATGGCAAAACTACTGTGGCCAATTCATTACAAAATAACTTGCCATAGCCAAGGGACAAGTCACCATGGGATAAGAATTACAGTAATAAAGAAGAAATCATGCTGCTCTCAAAAAAGATATCTTATTTGTATTATGTTTTGGAAAAATCCAAATAAAACTTTTACAAAAAATTTAAAAAAAGAAATAGTGGAATAGAATCATTTAAAAAAAGAATGCCAAAGGTGGGACAAAATGAAATGTGAATGCCAAAAATCAAAACAATTTTTAATTATTTTAAGTATTATTATAAATTGAATTATTAAATTGACCCACAGCAAGTTGTTCCATGGTGAGTTGACTATGTAGAGTTAACCCACAATTAATTGGCCATGGTGAGTTGACTGTGGTAAGTTGGCTATGGTGAGATGTCCCATTCTGCTGTTACTTGTACAATGTATTCTAATATTTTCTTTAATTATTTGGTTTTCTTGGTTGTTCTACTTCCCTTGTTAATTTATCCCAGTTGAAATGTGTAATTAATTAGTTCCAATTAGCTTCAATTTTCAACTTTCTAAAATATATGTAATTAATACAGATGCAACTGGGTTGTTTGATTTGTTTGTATGCAGAATGCACAGTTTCCTTTTGGATATGATTACAGGTGTGTGTGTGTGTGTGTGTGTGTGCGTGCGTGTGTGTGTGCATGTGCGTGTGCGTGTGCGTGTGCGTGTAAAGAGCTGGGACATGTTTAGTCCAACAATACTTTACCAAGGATTAACAATGCATATAATGGCCTACACAACCAATTGCTACAGTTTAAAAATGATTTGAATTGGAAATCCTGTCCAACTGAGTTCTAAATTTCAATTTATTTAAGTAAATTAAGTAACCAAAATTGGAAAACAAAAATGTGGGGGCTTTAGTAAAGAAATGTTTAAAGGATTTTAATTTAATCCCCTTTACCAATCAGTTTCTGATTTCCATGAATCTGTTGAATTTTAGTCCCAGACAACAATTTTATCATATTTTACAATTACTTAAATTTCATTTTAAAAGTAGTTTAAGTGTTTTTTTCACATGCTAGATAATTGGAGAGCTCAGTTTTCCTTGATTTGGGACGGCTGGATTATACCAACATGGCACAGATATTTAAACCAACTTTGAGGAAGTCCAAATGGACTCAACACAGTACTAGTTAATGCATTTTATCCACAAAAGTCTTATCTTTTTTTTAAGTGCGTCCCTATTTTTTAAAAAATGAGACTGTGATTTTACATGTCTATATTCAACCAAAGCAATGCAAGGTGATCTATGAAATTTTTGTGCTGTATTACAAGGCATAAGCTGATATTTCAAATGGTTTTTCATCTAAAACTCTTTTGGAGGTTGAATAAACTATCAATATACTGATCAAAATATTTTGAAATATATAACTCTCTTCTTCTGGCTTAGTTTGCATATTAGAAACAAATGTGAAACACTACTGAAGATATCTAAAACCAGCCTCCTGTATAAATTGATATTGATCAAAGGTCTACGATTTCATTCTTTGTAACAACTCTAGAACTCTTAAGAGTGTGTTTTATGAATGATGATGCATTCTATAAAATCTTGATTCTGTTGTGCCTTGTTTACAAATGACACAAATGCATGCCAACTGACATATATTGCTTCAAGCAAATACAATTTTGGGGTGGGGACATTAATTTCACATTTTATGGAATCTTAACGAATTTCTTTGTTTAGTATGAACTTGACTGGCTGTTTAAAGACTGAAATATTCAAGTCAATGAAGCATTGTTGGTATCTTTGGGTTTCAGCCTGGAATCCAGCAAATAATAATGATTTATGCCTTATCTTGTCTCACTCTACTGCAACAGATGTCATTATAGCAGATGTCAGACTCATTATGACACAATATGATTTGCCTCAAAATACAATATCAGAAAACATTATCCTTGTAATAAAAAAAAACCTGCCATAATTTCCTTCTCCCATCTATTATATGTTCGGTGGCTGAGATGTAGGATTTCAACCTACATCTGACAAAATAACTTGCTGCTGCATTGTATATTTTCAGTGAAAATTGTAGAAAACAAAAACAAATATTTCAGGGTCTGATACTTGAATGGCTGTAGCATAGGTTCAGTTAAAATTGGGTTGCTTGGCAGCAAAGGCAGCTCTGCATGATATAATTATACAGAAAACCTTAAGATTTTTGTTCAAACAATATAGCTGGTGGGTAGCAAATCCATCAGGGGGTTGTTGGCCTCTCCTTAAGTGTACAGGTATTACCTTTTATGCATGTTTTAATAAACCTAACTGGACAACTATTTTTGCACTTGGTTGCTTTGTAATTTAAAAAATAATATTATAGACTGTTATAGATAAATAAACTTTAAAAAATCAGATCTAAAACATTGTGATTGGTTAGATATTGATAGATATAATTATTTTGGCTGCAAAGTCCAAGCAGACAAAAAAATGAACCCCATGAAGGTCGGTATGACAAAAGTGTATGTTTTATAACTTTTAGAATCCATGGTAATTTATGATCAAAAGGACTGAATCTTGGAACAAACTTCACTGCAGCATTCTGAAGCTCAATGGAGCTAGCTTACTAAACTGTGAAATAAATGATAAAGTAGAAATGTCCATGCTAATCTTTAAACTAATGCATTAAATAAAATAATTTATCCTTATCTGCCATCTACTCTTTCACAATCTTAGCTATAAAAAGCTAAGTTCTATAAGCCTACCCGCAGATCTTATAAAATATATTAACTAAAATGTAATCTTTAGAATGTTGCTTTTATTTGTTCACATCCCAGAAATATATTATGAACAGCATGTAGATTGTGTACAATGTAATCTTAATAATGTATCTTCATATTCATTGTCAGTCTTTCCACAAAGTAGAAAGATGAAGAAATTCATGGTCTATGTTGATGAGGAATTTTAGTGATCATTGCAAGAAGAATGAAATGCTTACTCAGGCATTACTTAAATGGTTCATGATATGTTCCAAGATGGGAATGGAATGGAATGGAACTGAAGTTCAAGTTTAGAGAAAGACATCGATTATGATCACATGATTATGATTAGCTAGGAATTTCCTCATCTTTTACATTTTCTAGCAATCATAGCAATTTATTTTGTAACAATAACAAACATGAAGTTGCTTTCATTTCAAACTTTAGCTAACTTAATAATAATTCAAAGGCTTCTCCTACCTCTCTCTCTCTCTCTCCCCCCTCTCTCTTTCTACTTTTTTGCTTTTTCTCTGTTCTACTTTCATAGTAAATTAAATTAGCTAGAATGCCCAGGAGATATTTTAAAAACTTCAAAGCATGTCCACAAATAATATAGGGTATAAAATAGGTGCAGCATGAATACCAATAGAGCTTGAGATTTAAGTTCAGGAATCATTTGTTTAATGAATTGGATTTGTTTCAGAGGCTTAAAACCAGAATAGAAAACACATACAAGCATGCACACACAAATCAAAGGTGCAAATCAGTTGAGAGCATTCTTCAGTTTGTAGCCCTCTCCTGAACTTTCCTGAACAATTGATTGATTCACTGAAAAGTGGTAAGGCCCCAAATAATGAAAGATTTGGACTAGACTTTTGAAATATCTAATTAAAAATATCCTTTTATATGAGGACAAAGTGATAAAATGGGACATACGTACATACATATGGTATTCAGCTTTGTTCGGGTATTTTCCCACATCATTATAGTTGTGCTTTTAAAGTTGTAGCAGCGTTTCGGCAGAATCTCATCTGCCATCATCAGGCTTCTGTATTGTGTTCATCTGTGAGTCAGACTTTTACAGTTGTTTCAGTTTTAAATTTGGGGCTAGCCTACTGCTATGCCAGAATGGTTTTTTCCTTCATCCTGTTTGGTTGGGAGTCTTGGTCTGTGTTTATTGGTCTTGGAGTTTGCTGTGTTCTGCTTGATTGGTGTTTCTAATATCTTCTGTCTGTTTTGTGGCTTTTTTTGTGTCTTGATTGGCTGGCAACGTTGTGTTCCTGTACTGGAGGCTTTTAGTGCAGCTTGGCTCCGAGTAAATGGATGGCTATCATTAGTTAGGAAGCTAGGTTTCATCTGGGTGCCTGGTTGGGGTGTGTTTGAGCTGGAGGTATCAGGAGGGATCTGTCTGTGCCCAGGTGTTTGCCTGGCTTGTGTTGTGGAGATTTTTTTGTTTGTGAGTGCAGGCTTCCAAATAATTGACAGTCTGGTGGAATCATCTCTTCTATTCATGCTTTCAGGTCTTTTTTCAATCTCTATGGCTTCTCTGATAATTCTGTGGCTGGGGTTTTCTATAGTGGCTAGGGTTTTGGTGCCATTGAAGTTGATGCTAAGACCTGTGGCTTTCATGTATTGGACTAGTGAGGAAGTGTGTTCCAGCTTTTTTACTGCATTTTTGTGTTCATCCAGGCAGGTACTTATTCTTCCAATGGTCTGTCCAATGTATGTGGCCGGGCATGATGCACAGGGGACTTCGTATATGCCTTGGTTTTCCAGGTCAATTTTATCTTTGGGGTTTCTAATGGCTGCTATTTTTCTGTCTGTTTTGAAGGCAGTCTTGATGTGATGCCTGTGTAGTATCTTACTGATTTTGTCTGTAGTACCTCTTATGTAGGGCAGGACAGCTGTTCCATAGGTCTGTTCATTTTCTAGGTCTCCATTATGTCTCAGTGTGTTTTTGTGGATCAAGCCAGTGATTTTGCTTTTGTGGAAGCTGTTGACTGTCAGTACTTTAGTCAGGGTGCATAGGGTGCACATAAAGACTGAACTATGCACCCTGACTAAAGTACTGACAGCCAACAGCTTCCACAAAAGCAAAATCACTGGCTTGATCCACAAGACCTGAAAGCATGAATAGAAGAGATGATTCCACCAGATTGGCACCCAGATGAAACCTAGCTTCCTAATAAATGATAGCCATCAATTTACTCAAAGTCAAGCTGCACTAAAAGCCTCCAATACAGGAACACAATGTTGCCAGCCAATCAAGACACAAAAAAAGCCACAAAACAGACAGAAGATATTAGAAACACCAATCAAGCAGAACACAGCAAACTCCAAGACCAATAAACACAGACCAAGACTCCCAACCAATCAGGATGAAGAACTATACATTGTGACACAGCAGTAGGCTAGCCCCAAATTTAAAACTGAAACAACTGTAAAAGTCTGACTCACAGATGAACACAATACAGAAGCCTGATGATGGCAGATGAGATTCTGCCAAAACGCTGCTACAACTTTAATGACGTGGGAAAATACCGAACAAATATATTTCCAAATGAGATGTCTTCCATGATTTGATGTATTTGACACAGATAAAAAGGGTAAACTTGCAAATATAGGCTTGCAGATATGGAATTGTTTTTCTCTGGTTACCTTAAACCAGATAATTCTGCTCTAAACACCAAATTTGAACAGTATCATTTGCTATTGCATTTCAGTATTACAATTTGCCATAAAAATCCAATAGAATGTTTTCCTGTCGTTGAATGCAAAATAGAACAAAGCATTTTTAAAGAACATCATAAAATATCCTCCTTTCCATTAAAAATACAGCAGAATTCTAATATCTTTAAAATCCTCCATTTCACATAATTTCAACAATCCCTGAGGTTTTCTGCACATAATAATATTAAATGGATATACCATTATGAAAATCAATTATGAGCCTTAGCTCTGTAGGCAACTCTGATACAGGAGCACAGAAAGTTGGTGTGTCCTTCTAAATATCATTTATTTCCTTGTTTTCTATTCAAAAGAATTATTTTTCGATAAATATCTGTATATATATATAACGTCATTTTGTAACACTGGATTATTGAGCTTTTCTAATTAATGACATATCATATGTCAAGGTACACCTCAATTCTGGCTCTAAATTACCACAGTTTACACCAAGGACTGGTACAAACATGATTTAATTTCTAACACAGCATTTTTTAAGATAATTTTTTATGAAATTGCTGTATCGAATAATTGCTTAAGCAATAGCACTGGAATCACTCAGTTGTCTTTGAGATCATTTAATCAGTACTGAAGAAAACTGTTTATCTCCTCTCAAAGCAGCTCTTTGGAGGCTGCATAGATCTTGACTATGGCCTCTAACGATGATTGCATGTCTAAAAGAAGTTAAACAACCTGTTTGTTTCCCATGTGATCTCAAGCCAATAGTGTCAAGGTTTACAATGGAAATGGAAGAACAGAAAATTTAAGCAAATAAACCAGTGTGAGATGAGAACTCATAAGCTCAGCTAATGAGAGGCTACTACTCCAATATACAGGAAGTCTGCTAATCATATCTTTCATATTGATCATCATCTCGCTTCTTCTTCACCCCGACAATGTATTTTTTTTCTGCATGTATTATTCCTATAATTGTTATTGCTACTATTGATTTGAGATTTGAGGTAATTTGGGTCTGGTGTACATTTTAATTATGAAGATGAAAGGATGAAAATAATAATAATATTTTATTATTGATAATTTCCTGATTAGAGTTGTTTATTTATTCAGATAAATGGACTCTTCTTTTGTTTTTGTTTTTTTTAATTCATTGTTTTATTCATTCATCCGGCGTAATTGATATCATGCTTGCATTCAATATTTATTCATGATGGCTTTCTTTCTGGAATGATTGGACAAATCTTTATTTTCTTAAAAGAATTCTCAGTAAAAATGGCTGCACTCATTCATTCCAAACAGAAGCTACCTTTTGCTATGATAATATGATTTTGTTAAAAACAATTCATTTACAAACTGCAATGGTGAAGATAAATTTACACATTTACTGTTCCAAGATTACTTGCTGCTTTTGCTGAAGTAGATGGAGTGAACTCTACACTGTGTTGTTCAAAATTCATATCAGGATAGATGTGGATTTCTGGATCAGATTACCCGGCAAACATATTCTAAAACAGTGGTTGTCAACCTTCCTAATGCTGTGACCCTTTAATACAGTTCCTCGTGTTGTGGTGACCCCCAACCATAAAATTATGGCTCAGTTCCTAAGACCATTGAAAATATGTGTTTTCTGATGGTTTTGGGCCACCCCTGTGAAAGGGTCGTTCGACCCCCAAAGGGGTCATGACCCACAGGTTGAGAACAACTATTCTAAAATGACATATTTATTTGTCATTCATATATTATTTTTTATTTATTTACTATTAATCAAATTTATATGGCCAGCCATTTCACACAAAGTGATGCAGCAATCCATCCATCCAACTGTTAATTTATATAAATGCCTATAGTTACTGGTTCTATGAAGATTAATTTACACTCATCATGATATTGATAAAATTTATATTCAATAATTAAACCAATATGTGTATTTCTTAAAATAATATTAAAGGAATATAATTTTAGTATATTATGAAATACTTCAATATTTTGAAATTAAATGCCATTCTGGCATTATAGCACCAGGAAGAAAAGCTAAAGAAATCATTCCCGCTTTTTTCCTTTGATAAGATAATTGCTTACATTTTTATAAAGAAGTAGAACAATACAGAATGGCATTAGATCAGTTAATTCTTTTTTCTTTTGTTTAGATTTGATCACCACATTAGAAAAGTTCTTTGTACTAAAATTCATTTTATCATCCCACAATTGCTAGGTGAATGTATTATTTAACACATTGTTGTCATTTGTGTTAAAGACCAAACATAACATGTTGACTACAATCATCGTTATTGGATGTTCCAAAGAATCAGAAGTCCATAGACATCTGATAGACCTTTGTGCTCCCAATCCTTTCATACAAGATTTTTTTCCCATTGAAATTTCCTCATTGAAACTAGTTGGGGAATAATTGATATCTGTGACATCACAGTTCACATAAACTAGAAAAAAATTATGCTTCCTTCCACTATTTGAAGGAATCATCAGAGGTAAGAGCTCCTCTTCAAAGCTCAAATTCTTGACCTTTAGTAGGAATATCTAATGCAGTTTTATAATTCTAGCCCATGGTTTCAGGCATCATAAATTTGAAGTTTTAGAAAATACGTATTTAGAAAATATGTATTTTTCCTATGTTCATGTTAGAGTATTTATTTATTTTTATTGTCATTCTTATTATTTATACCTGTTGGATCTAGTTCATTAGAAGACAAAGTAGTTTGTCCTAAGAGACTATAATTAAGGGAAATAATCATATCTATTGAAGCTTAACTTGTAGCCTTCTACATTGTTTTAAACTATAGAAAATTTCAAGCAATATCTTCCCACATTCACTTTGATCTTCTGCTCTCAAACAAAGCAGTCATTCATCCCATATGGTGTTCACTTGCACGATAAGAAGTAGCTTGTCTTAAAAATCATTGTGCATATAACTTTTATAACTACCATGACATATGGAGAGCAAAACACAGCTTCATCAAAATTGTTTTATGGTGTTTTGAATATTATACTGTAACCCAGACATTCATCAAAACTATACTGTAGAACTTCTCCTTGATATACTTGTTCCATACTTGAGTCTCAATCCCTTCTGACCCTGATTTGTTTGTGTATTTGTGTTTATATGTATCTGTAAGAGAGAGAAAGAGTAAGTGTGTAGTATTATTTTCATTTATATATTATTTAAAAATTATCTTTCTGGTCTTTTATGCCACTATTATATTATGCACAATTGACCCATGTGTAAAATTATAATAACAATTCAAGCTGCTGCTGATTTTTACATATAAAGTTTAAATTCAACACATTTTATAAATTGCTTTATTTGAATGCCCTGTTATATAGACTCTTAGGAAATAAGAAAAGCACTGTAATCTCTAGGACAAGCGATAACCATGTAGTTTTTGTGAAAAAATATATTTAGTATTCTCAAAAAAATACTTGTCCATATTAGGAAATGTAAAATATGACATATCTAAAGATTCTATTAGAAGTTGATCACTCTAGGTTGTTTTGAGATGTATTCATGCTTACAGTATTCCTGTTCAAACCATTAAGTCTTTAATTAGTCACAATTAAGTTTCAATGAATATCTTCTAAATGTAACTAAATATGAAACCAGTATACTCATTGACCCTTTTTTTCTAATAATTAGGAATATTATTAGAACTGGACTGTTAATACTAAACTGGAATTGTTCATTCATAGAAAAATCCAGATTAATAATGACTGGGTATAGATAAGAAAACAGATGGGCTATGAATTTAACAATGGTATAATAGAAGATGGGTCTTAGTTTTTAAGTTCCCACATGTACTGACTGCATGTCTATTTGCAATTTTCAACCAGTCCAATTTAGTTATGATCTGTGGGGGCATTCCATTTTTTTTCAATAGCATTTAATCTTTATCTTGACTTTTTTTTAGTATAGCATGTTGATCAGACGTAACAGAAAACCAAGCTTCCCATTTTTTAATGATTACAGACAAGACTGACTTTTAGCTTTGGCACTTGTACAGGTGAAAATCAAAAAATTAGAATATCATGCAAAAGTTCATTTATTTCAGTAGTGCAACTTAAAAGGTGAACCTAATATATGAGATAGACTCATTACATGCAAAGCAAGATAGTTCAAGCCGTGATGTGTCATAATTGAGATGATTATGGCTTACAGCTCATGAAAATCCCAAATCCACAATCTCAGAAAATTAGAATAGTACATGCAATCAATAAAACAAGTATTGTACATAGAACAATACTGGACCTCTGAAAAGTATAAGCATGCATATGTACTCAGTACTTGGTTTGGGCCCCTTTTGCAGCAATTCCTGCATCAATGCAGCGTGGCATGGAAGCTGTCAGCCTGTGGCACTGCTGAAGTATTATGGAAGACCAGGATGCTTCAATAGTGACCTTCAGCTCTTCTGCATTGTTTGGTCTCATGTCTCTCATCTTTCTCTTGGCAATGCCCCATAGATTTTGTATGGGGTTCAGGTCAGGCGAGTTTGCTGGCCAATCAAGCACAGTAATCCCACAGTCATTGAACCAGGTTTTGGTGCTTTTGGCAGTGTGAGCAGATGCCAAGTCCTGCTGGAAAATGAAGTCAGCATCCCCATAAAGCTCGTCTGTGGAAGGAAGCATGAAGTGCTCCAAAATTTCCTGGTAGATGGCTGCATTGACCCTGGACTTAATGAAGCACAGTGAACCAACACCAGCAGATGACATGGCTCCCCAAATCAACAGACTGTGGAAACTTCACACTGGACTTCAAGCATCTTGCAGTGTGTGCCTCTCCATTCTTCCTCCAGACTCTGGGTCCTTGGTTTCCAAATGAGATGCAAAAGTTGCTCTCATCAGAAAAGAGGACTTTGGACCACTGAGCAACAGACCAATTCTATTTTTCTTTAGCCCAGGTAAGACACTTCTGACATTGTTTGTTGTTCAGGAGTGGTTTGACAAGAGGAATATGACATTTGAAGCCCATGTCCAGGATCTGTCTGTGTGGTGGCTCTTGATGCACTCACTCCAGCCTCAGTCCACTCCTTGTGAAAGTCCCCAACACTTTTGAATGGCCTTTTCCTGACCATCCTCTCCAAGCTGCAGCCATCCCTGCTGCTTTTGCACCTTTTTCTTCCACACTTTTCCTTCCACATAACTTTTTATTAATGTGCTTTGATACAGCACTTTGGGAACATCCAACTTCATTTGCAATTATCTTTTAAGGCTTTCCCTCCTTATGGAAGGTGTCAATGATGGTTTTCTGCACAACTTTCAGGTCAGCAGTCTTTCCCATGATTGTGATTCCTGCTGAACCAGACTGAGAGACCATTTAAAGTCTCAGGAACCCTTTGCAGGTGTTATGGCTAATTAAGCTGATTAGAGTGGGACACTTTGAGCCTAGAATATTGAACCTTTTCACAATATTCTAATTTTCTGAGATTGTGGATTTGGGGTTTTCATGAGTTGTAAGGCATAATCATCACAATTATGACAAATCATGGCTTGAACTATCTTGCTTTGCATGTACTGAGTCTATCTCATATATTAGGTTCACCTTTTAAGTTGCATTACTGAAATAAATGAACTTTTGCACAATATTCTAATTTTTTGAGTTTTACCTGTACAAAATGAAGAAATCTACACTTGACGGAATAACAGATATGTAAGGGACCTTGGAGGTTTTTTAGTCAAACCCTCTGCTTAAGCAGGAAACTATTTCAGACAAATGATTGTCCAATCTCTTCTTAAAAATCTCTAGCAATGGAGTATCCAGAACTTCTGGAGGTAAGTTGTTCCACTGATTAATTGTTCTAATTGTTAAGGAATTTCTCCTTACTTCTAGGTTGCTTCTCCTTGATTAGTTTCCATCCATTGCTTCTTGTCCTGCTTTCAGATGCTTTGGAAAATAGGTTGACCCCCTCTTCTTTATGGCACCTTCTTAAATATTGGAACACTGCTATCATATCACCTTAGTCCTTTTCATTAAAGTAGATATACCCAATTCCTGTAACTGTTCCTCGTATATTTTAGCTTCTGGTCACCTATTAATCTTTGCTGCTTTTCTCTGCACTCTGATGCAGAGTAGAGACTAACTTCACTGAAATAGCCTCTGTTTACTGATTACATATCAATAATATGAGCTATAGTTTTTATATTTTCTCTGTTCTTCTATGTATTTCAATAGGAAGGAACTTTGTTTTAATTGTAATAGTTTTTCTTTTAATGAGGCATTTCAGTTCACACTGTGTATCTTTCTCACTCAGTTATCATGAACACAGCTATGGCATTAAAAAAAAGTAAATATACCCTTGAGTCATGTCTCAAATTCTGACCTAGGTTTAGATTTCAGTTTCTATTTTGTTTGAGAATATTAAATATAGTTCCCCTTGTTAAAAACTTTGGTAAGGAATAGTAATGATCTGCCACAGAAGAAAGGCTTCCCTTTGGAACATCTCTGCAAAGATACATCCATTAGTCACACGATATGATTAATACCTGAAATTAATCATGTCACCATCTATTAAAATCGTTCCAAATTTTCAGTCCAAATTTTCAAATATTTCCTCTAAGTTTTAGATCATCTCTTTCCTTCTGTCTCAAGTATTTATGCTCCAGCTATCCATTTAGAAGCAAGAGCTCATTGCTGTAAGTGCTAGAGAGAATTGGAAACTAAAGAATTCTGCAAATAAAATGCTTGGGGTATACTGAATTACAAACTTTTAAAGTTAAGATGAGGAATAGTACAAAAAAAAAATCCCTATTTTTCCTGATCTCAAAATATTCACCTCTAGATTGAAATAAAAATATTCTTATATTCATTTTTCTCTTTAGTAGTATCACCCTGAATAATTTTCCCCAAAAGAATATATATTATTTTTAAATAAAATATCCATGAGATTTTTTTTCTCTTCAGTTCATGAGCATGCTTCAAGCATGTACAGTACATTCTTCAAACATACAGTACATTCTAGCAGAGCTCATTCACATCTGAAAATTAAACTAGCTCTTCTTGTCTCCATTGCCTTGTATTTTCTCAGTCCCTGGAAAATAAAGAGATTTAGTTCTAAAGTTACTCAGCATTTCATGAAGCTGCACTTACTCCACTCTCTTTGAATATGGTAATGCCCCTGATAACAGCAGCACAATAATTAATAGCAGATTTTGTCAATTTTCTGCTTGACAAAATCCTCTCCAAGCTTCACCTACATCTTTTCCCATCATGCAGGATTATATTCTTTATTTTCCTCTTTTTAACCCTTTGCAATGCATCCCAATTTGATGTTCAAAAACATTCAGCAACACCTTCAATGGATAATGCAAACCTGAGCTCTCCCTGTTGTTTAAACAGCCACAAAATCTGGCGAGTATTTCATTGTTTTCAATCATTTCTTTCAGGGATCCTGCGCATCATTTACCCTCATCAGCATGCAATTGGTTAAGGAAAAATAGCACAAGTCACAATATACTGTCCAGACATTATATGTAGAATTGGAGCAGGAAATTGCAGCCATTAACAATCCCTTGTCTAACAAATTACAGGCTTTCAAAAGACATTAAAATCCTGCACCATCTTAGCAGGACTGTCTATATCACAGCATTCACCTACCTCCTGGCAACAGAATTACCAAGCTGAACTGTTCCCTTGTGATATCACAATGAGATGTAAGCTTGTCTATAAAGAAAAAAACACCACATTTATTTTTTGAGGGACATTCCCTACATCATGTCATCAACTCAACAAATTTCCTATCCCTCTCCTTCCTAATATGCACAATGTTTTAGGAAGGTAATTTAAATGAATTGGATTCGCTTCCTGTCCCTTTCTGTTTCACACTGTGGCTTCTGAGACTGTATTGGTATTACAGTATATCATTCTTATAAAGGACATATCTCAACTTGGTCTCTGCTCAACAACAGAAACAAATATCCTCTTCCTCACCCACCTACTCCTGTTATACCAAGATATTTCGGGCCACTGTAGTTTGTCTCCATTTTGCACCAGCTACTTATTATGCATTCATCTCTCTTTAAAAAGTGGGGGGGGGCTATTCAGGTGGTCTAGAGGGAGGCCATCAGAAATGGCAGACTGAATCAAGGGATTTTCCTTCAACATCCAAATGACATGCTGCTGTGAGAGAATTAAACAGATGACTGACTAATGCCCTTTTCTTGCAGATGGAGACGGGATAGCCAACTTGTAAACCATGGGCTGACACCTGGTGTGTGTGTGTGTGTGTGTGTGTGTGTGTGAATTAAACCACTCTGTCATTGTGTTGCCACTTTCTCATCATGACTGCTTGTTTGCTCTCAAGTGCCTCCATTGAAAGCCTTCGCAATTTTCTGAGACTTGTTTGCCAAAACCCTCAGCACAGCTTTGGCTGTAAACATTTATCAGGAGAGAGGAACCATCTCTGACACTGGCTGGGAATAGTTGGCTTTTAGGTATTTAATTAAAACATTAAGCATTGGATGGGAGGAGAGGAAAACTCTTTGTGTCAACATGTGGATAGATCAGCTTGACAGCCAACGAGATTTGCTAGAATAGAGATTGCCTGCAAATGTTTTCTTCATGTGCTTCCCTCCTCATCCCCCACTCCCTGCACTGCTTTGTATAAGAGCTGCAATAACTTGAGCTTCGCTCTGCCTCATGCTGTTAGTTGTGGCTTTGAGATGGCGCCCCATGCTGTCATTCCCCTGATTCTTTCAATCTGGTTGTTAGCTTTAATTTTTGAAATCAAGATTGGATTGTGACAAGGGCTTGTAATGAAAAGTAGGAAAGAAAAGTGGGTGGAAGTCTGGGGAGGGGCTGCACTGAAAGAATACTCCAATTGTGAATGAGAATAAATATATTTGTCCCACGATAAAGTTGCAGGATCAAATTTGAGTCAGTCAGATCTGGAGAGAGAAGTTTCCCTGATGATAGGTTCCAGCATGAGCCTGAAAACTTGAAAAAATAAACCATTGGTCCAGGTGACCACCTCAGAATGGATCCTGCATTTCCTACAAGCCAGCACATAGAGATAATGACCAAACATAGTTGCCCCAATTTTGTAAATTATCCACTTTTGATGATTATACCTAGAGTGGAGCTCTGACACAACCTAAGTGCTCTTTGATGTTCATAGCATTTAAATCCATACTAATGTGGATTTATTGTAATTTATACCAGTAGAATTGAATTCTTGTATTTATTATTTTATCTTTTTAAAAAAGGCACCAGCAATTTCCCCCTACTTTGCCCACTTCCAAAGTAAATGCTTAGATTTGGAATCATCCGACTCAATTATTTCCTAATAAATTATATGGCACAAAGTTTGCAAGCATTTTATTAAAAATATTACTAGAAATAAGCCAATCCCTTCTATCTGGAAGTTGTTATACATACATAATATTCTGCAAAAATTTAAATTGATATTAACACTGTTTTCATAACTAGACAATAATATTCAGGTAACATTGAACTATCTTCAGTTATATATCTTACATTATTGAGGTTTTGAGGAGTTTTCTATCTAGAAGATGGAGAATCTACAATGTGATTAATAAAAGAGAGACAAAAGGCCATGGAGTTTTTGAAGTAGGCAATATAATATATTAAGTAGTACACTCTTGTCTCCTTCACAATAAACATGTACAAATAAGATCAATTTTAGACTAGACTGTTTAGCAAATTATCCCACACATATTTTTAGAAACCCGTCTCCATACATGGCAGTATTTGATAAACAAAAATGGTCTCAGAGGGTATAAAGGGTTCTGTACAGAAGGATTCCATGCTTATGGTATCAGTTGCAAAAGATAGAAAACTCGTTATTGAACCCACCCCCACCCTGTAATAATACTGTGTTATCTGGCATTTACTAAGGAACATGATGGCTCATGTGGTTAGGATACTGGGTTGAAGGTTAGCAAGCCCATGTTTGAGACTGAGTGCTCTCTTGTCCTTCACTTCAACTCTAGCCAGGACATGAAAAGAGCCCTCAACTTGGCATCTCTCAGGCAAGACTGATGTCACTAGCTTACCTTTCAACCCAGAAATGCTCTGAAACTGGTCAATGCAATCTGACATTTACTTGAGGATTTAAAATATCAAATAATTATTTTGTAATATTACTGAATTTCATTTAATCACTTTTCTCTCTTTCCTGTTTACTAATGTTGAGTCCAAATCTGCCTGATTTCTATATAAGAATTTCCCTTGGCATGGAATTGAACATTTTGGCATTATTTTCTTTTTCATGCCTTCACTCTGACATCTCCATTACTGCCCAAATTTCCCAACCAATGGGAAGACCTATCTCCTAATGTCCTCCTTCCTGAAATTTATAATTGTATATCAGTTTGTGCCCTTGCAAAATTTAAGATGTCATGCATGAGATGAAGCTGATTAAGAATCTGAAACTCTTACACTGCAAAAACATATGGACTACACAACTCAATCAGGGCAAAGCAATAGATGCAACTTATATAGACTTCTGTAAATCTCAACAAATAAATGCTCTGTCTTACATATTTGCAAAAGAAATATCAGAAAATAAAATACAGGCTGAATAGTCAAGATCTTGTTGATGATCCAAACTCTGTCAAGGACCTTGGAGTACTCATCTCTAATGATCTAAGTATTAGAGCCCACTGTAACTACATAGTCAAAAAGGCATTAAGAGTTGTTAACTTAATCCTACATAGCTTTTTCTCTGGTAATATCACACTACTAACTAGAGCATATAAAACATTTGCTAGACCAATACTTGAACACAGCTCATCAGTCTGGAACCTGCACTACATATCTGATATTAATACAGTTGAGAAAATCCAGAAATATTTCACAAAAAGAGTTCTCCACTCCTCTACTCATTGCAGAATGCCTTATGCCACCAGACTTGAAATTCTAGACCTAGAAAAATTAGAACTACACCGCCTTCAGTCCGATCTAAGTATAGTATATAAAATTATACATTGCAATGTCCTACCTGTCAATGAATACTTCAGCTTCAACCATAACAATACAAGAGCACACAATAGATACAAACTCAAGGTAAATCACACCAAACTTGATGGCAGGAAATACGACTTCAGCATCAGAGTGGTCAATGTTTGGAATACTCTACCTGACTCTGTGGTTTCTTCCCCAAACCCCAAAAACTTTAACCTTAGACTTTCTACTATTGACCTCACCCCTTTCCTAAGAGGTCTTTGGGGGGGGGGGTGCATAAACACACCAACATACCTACCATCTCTGTCCTATTGTTTCTTTTTATTTTCCTTATATGTATCCATTTTATGTATTCATAACCATCCTTAAACCTGTTATCTGAAAATTGCTTGACAAAAATAAATAAATAAAATAAATAAGTAATTAATTAAATAAATAAATAATGATAACATCAAATTTTGGGAATCCCTTCCTTTAACCATCCAACCATCCCCTTATCTAGTCACATTCTACTGAAGTCTGTTTTGTTTAGGCATATTATCTGTTTTTCTTTTTGGGTGTTTAATGCCTGGCCTTTTACTTTTTAACTGCTGCAGATGTTCAGTTTTATGAGTGGTTTTTTTATTGTTTTACAGTCTATTGTGTTGTTTTTATAGAGCAGCTGCAGTGGCCTGGAGGTGGAGCTCTCGCCTCACAATCAGGAGGCTGTGAGTTCAATCCCAGGTAGAGATTAATATTTGGAATAGACTCCTGCTTGAGCAAGGGGTCGAACTAGATGACTTCCAAGTTCCCTTCCAACTCTGTTATTCTATGAGTTTTAAACTGATATAAGCCAGCTTGTGAGCACTGCTTTGATTGTAGAAGGGCAAGAGATAAAATTTTCTGGGAAGCTATTTAGCTGCTGTTTACTTTCTCTCTCAAGTCTGTAGTGCTTACCTAATGAGATGAACTATATCTTGACTCCATGGTCTTTCAGCTTAGGTGTGCAGCATTAATAACAGAGAGCCCTCCATCACAAGCGGCTGAAGCTATCAGAGAGGTACGAGGTGACTACTGCCATTTCTATAATTATAAAACTTACTGTATAATTAGACTATGACTTGCTCATTGGACAGTTTTGCCCAAAATGGCCTGTATGTTATCTGTCTTCATGTTATTTATCTTGGCTGAGCCAAATTGTATTGCATAAAACTGAGAACTGATTTGTTTAATTTGGACTTAGTATGCAGTTGGCTTAATCACTATACTGTGTAAATGATTGATCATAGCTTATCCTGTTATATGAACCAACTGCTTTTACGTAATAAACACTTGGTGGGTTAAAGGAACAATGTCATGATTAAATGCAACCACATTAAGTTTATGATGAGGAGTCATGACAAACTACATGTCCCTGAAGCAGTGGCGATGGCATTGCAGCAGATTCTGTCTGGAAAAAGCAGAGATTCTGGAAATATTCCCTTGCATTTTGGACTGATGCTCCTCATAAATAAATTGCAGGAACTGAAGGTTTTGTAATGTAATGTAGTCTATGGAAGGAAAGAGGGGATTGCTGGAAAAAAAACAAAGAAGGGAATTACTGTAATTTTGATTTAGAAATGTTTGAACAACTGGGCAATAAATTACCTGAATCATTTGTTACTAATTTGACAACTTTTGGGGAAAATAGATGAAAGACATAAACATGAATGAGGAAATGAAAAAAGAAAAAAATGGAAGCTCTGTAAAAGTGCGTAAAGATTTAAAAACAAAGGCAACGTGGAAATTCTGGAGATTAAGACAGAATCTATAAACAAAGAGATGGAAATAGAATGATCATCTGGCTCTATTGGAATTGATGGAAGGTGTAATAATTTTCTTAGATGCAGAGAAGGCTTTTGACTGTTAATTTGGGCTTTTTATTCAAGGTTTTGGAGGAGAATGTGACTTTTGGAGAGAACTTTACAAAATGGTTAAGATCGATTTACAAAAAGCACAAATAACTGTTAATGAATATAGAGATAACAAATCTCTGACCGGAGGAGCATCTTCTGAAATGAGTCCAAACAGGCTTGAGTAATCCAACAATAGCAAATCATGGCCATAAAATGCATTATTTGGCGATTGCAAGACATTTACTATCTACGGGTCACCGGGTCAATCAAAACTGTTTTAAAGTTTTAAAGTTCTACTATGCCACCAGAACTCTCGTTGCCTGCAGTTTGCTGAGACAGTTGCCATTAACCAGCTTGCCCTTGGAACAGCTTGCCCTTGGAAGTTGTGAGAGCACCATCACTTGAGACTTTCAGGAAGAGATTGGACTGCCATTTGTCAGAAATGGTGTAGGGTCTCCCGCTTGGGTGGGAGGTTGGACTAGATGACCTACAAGGTCCCTTCCAAGTCTGTTTGATCTGTTTGATCTGTCTGTTTGAACCATTTGAAGCCCCTCCCCCTATGCAGAAATGGCTTTATGTCAATTTACACCTGCCATGGGCATAAGGCTTTCCATTGGTTGTTTTCCTGCATACGTTGTAGGCTTCATTAATTAATGCCCTTGCTGGATCTTATACTTGAGGCTGATTTTAACTGTGTTGTTGTAATATAGGTACTGATGAATCAATACGAAATGCTTGCATCTACCTCTGTTCATCTTTTGTGTGTATTGTTTAAATTTTTGAGACATAAAAAATGAACAGTGTTTGGGATAGATGAATAAACTATACAGGTAGTCCTTAAAT
This sequence comes from Pseudonaja textilis, assembly GCF_049901715.1. Taxonomy (NCBI): domain Eukaryota; kingdom Metazoa; phylum Chordata; class Lepidosauria; order Squamata; family Elapidae; genus Pseudonaja; species Pseudonaja textilis. The sequence continues at coordinate 30,738,694 of NC_142008.1, read as the reverse complement.
TATGACCACAATTGAGCCAAAAATTTATGTTGCTAAGTGAGAGATTTGTTAAGTGAGTTTTGCTCCTTTTTATGACTTTTCTTGCCATAGTTGTTAAGTGAATCACTGCAGTTCTTAGGTTAGCAACATTTTTGTTAAGTGAATCTGCTTCCCTATGACTTTGCTTGTCAGAAGGTTGCAAAAGAGGATCACATGACCTCAGGACACTGCAATTGTCATATATATGATACAATTGCCAAGCATCTGAATTTTGATCACATAACCATGCAGTCATAACTGTGAAAAACAGTCAAAATCACTTTTTCCAGTGCCATTGTAACTTCAAATGGATGCTAAGCAAACTATTGTAAATCAAAGATTATCTGTAGTAAAAAAAAATTGCTTTTGTACATAATAACTACAAGATTATATATGTATAAAGATGGAAAGATTCACAGTGAAGAAACAGATGGTGAAGATGGTGGAACTTGCTGAGATAGCTAAATTGACTTCTTTGGTTAGAGAAAAGACAATACATTTATTGAAGAGTAGAAACCAGTTATCTTTTGTGTGTGTGTGAAATAGAAAAAAAATGAACTTATGATTTATAGTGTTGATAATTATACAGATAGATAGTAGAAGTAAGGTGTTATAAATATAGAGTAAGAAGTAAATTTATAAAGAAGATCAGAACCCCTCCCGGAGGGTCCAGTAGGAGAAGTATATTGTGGGTCTTGTCCGGCAAAGGAATTTCTTCAGTGGGATTTAGAGGAAAGCTACTTTTCCTTTTCATCCTATTTTTCTAACCACTGTAACTGCTTCTGGTTTTTTCTCTCTCTCTATTACATCCTATATTCAATTCCTAATCTTGTCTCCCTGTTTTTTTTCTTTAATTTGTTTTTGTGTTCCCCCTAAACTTATTTGGACCCAAGTGATTCAAATGATATTCTAAAAAAAGAAAATCCCAGCAAAAAGCTTTTGTTTATTTTCAAGGAGCTACTTAAATGTTTAATGACATTAGCTCCTTGCAAATAGCATTAATTTCCTGCATATGCAAATGTCCTTAATGTGAAACCCCCATAACAGGTAGAATGTAGAAAGTTAATGAAGCCATGTAATTAGAATCACATAGTGACTGCATTCCCTGGAGAATAATAATGTGATAATATACATAGGTTTTCACATTCTTTGGAAATAACAGCTTATAATTTGAAAATAGATAGTAAAATATTTTCATTATCTTCTGCCATCTCCTAAGGCAAATTGCAGGTACAAATAAATGGTACTCTGATTAACTTCCAGTGGGGGGATGGTGGGCAAGAGCATACATATGCTATCGTATACTACAGCAGAAAGAAGCTCTGGCATCTTTTCGTATTCTTTGCAGGAATATTCAGATTTTATTTATTTATTTATTTTATTTTGTCAAGTGATTATAAGATTACAAGTATAAACATGGTTATGAATACATGAAATGAACACTGTTCTAGCATCCTTTCTTGATTGTCTCAACCATTAAAACAAGAATGCAAGCTAAATATTGACTGGCTTCTATTTCTATTTCTTTCATGTATAAAGAAAACAACATCAGATTTCAAATATGTTTCATCAGGTATTGTAGAAAGGCAGGAAATGAGCAATACATTGTTATAGAAACCATCTTATGTGGAAGCCATTGGCTTTAAAAAGAGAATAACAGAGTTGGAAGGGACCTTGGAGGTCTTCTAGTCCAACCCCCTGGTTAGGCAGCAAACCCTACACCATTTCAGACAAATGGTTATCCAACATCTTTTTAAAAACTTCCAGTGTTGGAGTATTCATAACTTCTGGAGGCAAGTTGTTCCACTGATTAATTGTCTAACTGTCAGGAAATTTCTACTTAGTTCTAAATTGCTTCTCTCCTTGATCAGTTTCCACCCATTGCTTCTTGTCCTGCCCTCCGGTATTTTGGAAAATAGCTTGACCCCCTCTTCTTTGTGGCAGCCCCTGAGATATCAAAACACTGCTATCATGTCTCCCCTAGTTCTTCTCTTCATTAGACTAGACATACCCAGTTCCTGCAACCGTTCTTCATAAGTTTTAGCCTCCAGTCCACTAATCATCTTTGTTCCTCTTCTATGCACTCTTTCTAGAGTCTCAACATCTTTTTTTAGATCATGGTGACCAAAACTGAGTGCAGTATTCCAAGTGTGGCCTTATCAAGGCATTATAAAGTGGTATTAACACTTCACATGGTCTTGATTCTATCCCTCTGTTTATGCAGCCTAGAACTGTGTTGGCTTTTTTTTTTGGCAGCTGCTGCACACTGCTGGCTCATATTTAAATGATTGTCTACTAGGACTCTGAGATCCTTTGGCTTGGTAGCGTTCTTAACCAAATTATATAGAATGAATTCTGATGGCACCCAGGACCTTTTTTGGATGATGTATGTAAAAATAACAGTGTGCAAGGAGAATAGGATTGTGTTCACTGGGCTCATCCTTTACTCTCTAGGCCACTGTTTATCAAATAGCTTGCTGGCTGTGGAATTCTGGGAGTTGAAAACCACACATCTTCAAGCTGCAAGGTCGAGAACTGCTCTAAGCCACCTCCTGACAATAGTGGCAGACCCTTTCATGAAATTTAAATATTGAATTTCAATTTGAAGGACCAAGAATTGTCACGAAGGCATCATATGTCTTGCATGTCTTAATCTGATCATTCCTTATCCCTTATGTCAACAATGGTCTTCCAGTCATGTACTCAAACAGTACCAACACTGAGGCCAATTTATTCTTATAAACTCTTTTTATTTTCTAAAATTTTCCTTATACAAATTCATTTTTTCTGAGTTACATTCAGAATTGTATGAATAACCATAACAAATGTTATGAAATCATTCTTGGTGCAGTATTTTGTATAAAATACTTTTTCTGTATGCATTTCTCTATACATTTTTTTTATTAAAACCATTTTGATCTAAAGCATTACAGCAAATACTAGGGTGCAATTCCCATTTCCCACAATATAATCACATGAGAAACTATAACTGATATCCACTGTTCTGTTTATCTGCATCATAAATCTGCATTTACAGTGATGTCATAACTAGATTATATATGTTATAATTTATTTATTTTTATTTTAAATAAAATAAACTGTCCTCAAAGGAAGCCTACATATGACTTTGGACAAAGTACTCAAAATTCTGAGGAAATATATTTTAAAATATGCTAAACATTATTTTCACAGCAATTTTAGGCTAAGAATCTACCACAAAACAAAGGTCAAATCATGCATTTCACTTTATGATTTTTAGGATGCTTATTAAACCTGTCTGGGTTCAATACAGTTAGATGCTTCATTTCAAGAAGTGGAACAAAATCCATTTCAGTATTCAAAGTGAAATATTAGAGGCCACACCTTGCCTTCAGAAGGACAAGTTTGTTTGTTTAAAATGTATATGGCCTCCTTATTGATACATGGAGATTCAGGGCACAGCAGTAAAAAACCATAACTTAACACACACACTTTATAGATAAATGTGATGTTAATACATGTAAGAAAGGAGTAGAACAATCACCATATTGACCCAACACTTTCCTCCATCCCAATTTGCACAACCTTCTCTCTTTTTCTGAAGGACAGTGAAGGGCCAGAGAAGCAGCCAAAGTAATATGATGGAGTTACTTTGCTCTGGTAAATAAAAAGATTGAGCTACTTCATTTGGAGGTTTGCTTTGATTGAATCAAATTCCCATCAAATCATTCCATCAAAGCTCTTCACACCCTTAACTTTTACTTCTCAAATAAAACTACATCTTGACTAAGCTGAGCCCTAAACAGTTTTCATTCTCAGTGGAATTGTATCAGAAATACATAAGGTGAAATAGTTCTCTTGGACTAAATTCTTGTGAACTCTTTTGGAATAACAATGATACAGATGCAAACTAGAGATTATTTTTTTCCTTTGAGTTTAAAAATTCAATAGTAGAGTTCATTCAGAGTGCACATATACTAGTAACTGGTGGAGCAGATGAAATGTTCTTCTCTTGGTTTTGTTGTATAACAACTCGTTCAGTGCAACCATATTTTCTTTCTCAAACAATATTAGGTAAAACCACTAAGCTATTCAGCCAAAGGAGTCCAATGTGGATGATTATTTTACGGCATTTTATTGCTTTGTGGCTATAGTTTGGTCAGCATATTTCTTTGTGAATTTAGTAAACTTCCACTAACATTCAGTATTTTAGTATTTATTTGATTTGTCAATTACTTTCAAGATACAGGTATAAGAATAAATATAATTTTGAATACATCAGATAGATACCTATAAGAAAAATTAAAAGACAATAGGACAGGGACGGTAGGCACGATTGGTGCACTTATGCATGCCCCCTACGGGCCTCTTAGGAGGGGGGTGAGGTCAATAGTAGACAGTCTAAGGTTAACGTTTTTGGGGTTTGGGGAAGAAACCACAGAGTCAGGTAGAGTATTCCAAACATTGACCACTCTGTTGCTGAAGTCGTATTTCCTGCAGTCAAGTTTGGTGTGGTTAACCTTGAGTTTTATCTATTGTGTGCTCTTGTATTGTTATGATTGAAACTGAAGTATTCATTTGCAGGTAGGACATTGCAATGTATGATTTTATATAATCTATTTAGATTGGACCAGAGGCGGTGTAGTTCTAGTTTTTCTAGTTCTAGAGTTTCAAGTCTGGTGGTATAAGGTTCTGCAATGAGTTGAGGAGTGGAGAACTCTTCTTGTGAAATATTTCTGGACTTTCTCAACTGTGTTAATATCAGATATGTAATGCGGGTTCCAGACTGATGAGCTGTATTCTAGGTATTAGTCTAGCAAAGGTTTTTTTAATAAAGTTTTATTTGGGTTTTCACACACAAAATACAAGTAAAACATCTTTTTGGAAAATAGCATGGTCCCGGTTGAATTTCTTTATACAGACACAAAACTCAATTTCATGCTCCTTTTTGTATTCTATTCCATATCTTATACTATTTTACATTTTCTATATAGTTTTTCCTTCTCTTTTTAATTTTCTCAATTTTATTTTGAATCTCATCTCAATTCAAATCATTATATTTATACTTTTGTCTGTCCTGTTTCAATTTCATATTATCTTTTCGCATTAAACAAATTTTCCTGTAGTTACTAATTGGAGTATGACACCTTTATATCTTTTAATTACATCCATTCAACTCTTATTTAAACTTCAATATATACCTTAAGTTTATGACCTTCAATATAATACATAATACATAACTTTCAATCAAATTCTGCTTGGTACATTCTTATAATAAACACTATATTCTTTTTTTTTTTAAAGAAAGATTGTAAATATATGTAATTATAAACCCTCATTCCATTCCAGTTCAGTTCTATCATTAATAATCATTAAAATCTTAACATCTTTAACACTTCTTGTCAATTAAATATCTACTTCCTTAAAACACATATAATCTCCATAATTAATTTTTCCCTTATTTCTCTTCACATATGTTTTATAAATCATTAAATATACCTTTTGTTACATTTATTTATTGACAAGCATTCCACTGAATTACGATAGCTATTTTATCAGACATTTTAATCAAACATTGTTTCATATTTTCTAAAATTATTTCTGCTTCTAATATAATCATACTATCTATGTACCTTTGCAGAATCCCTTTTTCCATTAAGTTTTCACCCATTATCTCTAAATAGGCCGCTTTTTCTATATTTTGCTTCTGTCCTTTATAACTTCTTTCCTTTCTTTCTTCCCTCTCATCTTCTCCTCCCCTTTTACCCCTTGTCTCTCTAGTTCTAATTCTCTCTTCTGCATTTCCCTCTTCTGTTGCTTTCTGATTTTATATTTATTTTTCACTCTATTTTTTTGGGGGGAGTTGTTTTTCCCAATCTTAAACTTTCCATTCTCTTCCCCTCCTTTCCTTTTTCCCCCATCTAAGATTACTTGTTCATTAAAGGTGGCTTCTTCTTTGCTCGCAATCTTGTTCTGCAGGCATTTCTTGTTGTTTCTCATAATTCCAAATTCTATTTCTAAAACTGAAATATGATGCCAAAAGAACCTTTCCCATCTTGTGCATCTTCTTTGTACTTTTTAAGTTCCATTTTCAGTTCTTCTAAAAGTGGAGCCATTTAAACAGTTTTAAACAACCACCTGATTGATTTTAGTCATTAAAATAATAACCAAGAATCCAGAAATCATCAAGTAATCCAGATAGTCCTGAGTTATATCTTCTTATTTCTTTTTTGACTTTCTCTTCCTGGGATTTCCATTGCAATGTATATAATCTATTTAGATTGGACTGAAGACGGCATAGTTCTAATTTTTCTAGGTCTAGAATTTCAAGTCTGGTGACATAAGATATTCTGCAATGAGTAGAGGAGCGGAGAACTTTTCTTGTGAAATATTTCTGGATTTTCTCAACTGTATTAATATCAGATATGTAGTGCAGGTTCTAGACTGATGAGCTGAGTTTAAGTATTGGTCTAGCAAATGTTTTGTATGCTCTAGTTAGTAGTGTGATATTACCAGAGAAAAAGCTATGTAGGATTAAGTTAACAACTCTTAATGCCTTTTTACAGTGTGTAGTAGTTACAATGGGCTCTAGTACTTAGATCATTAGAGATGAGTACTCCAAGGTCCTTGACAGAGTTTGGATCATCAACAAGATCTTGACTATTCAGCCTGTATTTTATTTTCTGATTTTTTCTGCCAAAATATAGGACAGAGCATTTATTTGTTGAGATTTGAAGTTGCCATTTGTTTGACCATTCTGATACATAGCCAAGGTCTTTTTGAAGGGTAGCAGTACTTTCTGTGGTGTTGAATAGCTTTACATCATCAGCAAAGAGAACGCAGTTGCTCTTGATATGATCACAGAGGTCATTTATGTAGAGTATGAAGAGAGTTGGTCCCAAAACACTGCCTTGGGGGACCCCACTGTTGACAGGTACAGAATTTAATAGGACACTCCCAATTTTGACCATTTGTTGTCTATTTGACAGGAATGCTTCTATCCAGTTATGTAGGTGTCCAGAGATACCATAAAATTTTAGTTTTAGGAGTAGTTTGTTGTGTACCACTGAATCAAGGGCCTTACAGAAGTTTATGTAGATTGTGTCTATTGCTTTGCCCTGATCGAGTTGTGTAATCCATATGTTTTTGCAGTGTAAGAGCTGCAGATTACAGCATACTTTTTTTTCTGAAACCAAATTATTTATTAGAGAGTAATTCAGTTTTATTCAGTCATTTCTGTTAACAGTCTCAGAGGAAATAAAAGAAATTTGAAGAGTAACTCCTGTTTCTCTGTGCAAGTATACTCATACATATTTATATAGTGCTTGAGATGTCATATAAGCGTGAGATAAGAACTCAACTGTTTTATGTTCTGGAAATTAATTATTTAGCAACATTGGATCAAGAAATTATTAAATTACAGAAAGATTCAGAATCCTGTATTAATTCTTAAATCTGCTTCTTACAATCCATTTTCTCTGTTATTCCTGGAATCAAATTGCTCCAAACAACAGGAAGTAGGCAAGAAATTGAGAAAAGATTTTGATTTTCATGCTTCCTAGTGGGAAATTATTATTGGATAGGAGAAAATGCTAGACAATGAATGAGTGGAGCCTGTGGGCTATCGTATCTAAAGAATCAAAGTCTACTAGGACAATGCCAGTCCCTTTCTTCTCTTTCAACCCTGAAATTTGAGCCTTGGATAATAAAATAAGCACATGGTCCCCAAATCCATTAAAGCACTACAGTACTAAAGATCATAACATAGAATCTTAAAAGACCCTTAGATCCTTAGACTAATTCTTTTAGAGTAATGATCTTGAAATGACTGCTCCCAAGAAGACCCAAGTTACCCTGGGACCTAATGAGAATCTGCTATCCACCTCTTTTCAAGAAAAATCAAAATACTGGAAGCAACATCTTCAAAAGTCCAAATGCTTATCCAAGGGGTTTGAACTCTAACCATGATTTGCTTTTCCAGAGTTTAATCCCCTTCTTTTGCTTTGACTACATTTCCCAAGGGACCCTGTAAACTACAGTTTATTGTACTGTAGACTTCCTCAACTATAGATGTGCAGATTGAAAAAAAAAAAACCCACAAGTCTACAACTTGTAGTGATAGAAAATTGCCACATCAGCACTGCCAGCTGTCCTCTTTGATGTTGCTATAAATGTTGTAAAACATAGATTTTGTAGATGAAAAATGAATTGGATGTGAAATTTGTAGGTGTGAAGTGAATTGTATTATGAAGTTTTCAGTTTTTATGTGATTTTTATTCAAGGATACCCTGAGATCTGAAAATTTTTCCAAGGGTTTTTTGGGGATTAAAAAAAAGTTCATCAATTCTTTTTTACTATATTATGAATAATGAATCAGATTCTGACTGCTTGCTAACAGCAAACTATTGGCTCAGCTCAGTTCATCATGCTCCCATCTTTGAACATTGAATCTTACATCCTTGTTATCCTGTTTACTGGAATTCAACACTTATCACATATCAGCTTTTTGTATTTATAAGCCTACCTGACTACCAGGGCAGTAGTTTTAGATATAGAACACTTTGCATCTCTTTTACTTGCTTAAAATACTTACTTTGTATGTCTCTAGATCACATGCCTTTCTGATTAGGTTGAATCTTGTCCCATTGTTTCTCAGTTCCATTTTTTTGATTCTTTTGATTCTGACCAGTGTACAAGCCATATTAATTCTCTTCTCTTCTTCTCCTCCTCCTCTCTCTCTCTCTCTCTCTCTCCTTAATAGAAGAGACAGAACTACAGGGTTTAGCTGCAGAAGGTGTTGACTACCTCAGAAATTCATATTGGTATGTTAGTTCACTTTAAAAACTTAATTTTATTTTTCTTCCATACAAGAACTAGAATCAAAAACATTTTATTTTTAAAATAATGTTCTACTCTTCATACATCTCTGTTGCTGTATAAGTTATTTGCTCTTCAATAGTTTACAGCTGATAGAGATATTTTAAAATGGTGAATCTTGCCTAGTTAATCAAGTCAAATTGTACATATCTATCTTCATATGTTTTACTAAATATGTATTTGCCCTTATTAGAACATAATTCCAAAAATATACTGTACATATGAAGAAAAACATAAATGAGGAACCCATTGATAGTTTAGATGTATAGATTACTTAAATAATCATCCAAAAGTAACAACCTCAAGATCTAAAAAACACTATGCATTTTAGCTAAATTTTAAAAATAAAGTTAATTGACAAATATAAAGACATCACGGAATAAATTTCCTTTCTAGGTTAGACCGCAGCACAGGTAAAGCCATTATAACTCTGCATCTGTAAGAACCAGGAATACAAAAAGAGATTGTGGTTATAAACAGATTATGCCTAGTAAAATGACTGTGCCTTCTGAAAAGAGAAGGGGAAAAATCATCTAGAATAAAAGGCAAAATGGTTTTCTGTCCAAATGCCAAACCATCTGTGAAGTTTTTCTTCTAACTCTATTGATACTTATTGTGGCACTTGTAGCAGTAATTATACTGAGCTGATAAATCCAGCATTAAGGACATTATAAAATAAAGAGATGTATAACAAAAAACTGATTACAAAAGAGCTATCAGAATGATATATGGGGTGGGACATCTCAAGAAGGAAAACAGGAAGTATGGCTGGCATCTTTCATGAGAAGATAGCTTTGAAAGGACAAGGATGTGCATCACAATCTCAAGCAAAGAATAATCACTTGCTACTGTTACAAAACTGGTGTTCTTGCTTTCTGCATCCAAAGAGATTCAAAAATAAAAGAAACTGTCTTTTAGGCAACATATTGTGACATGGAAAATTTTCATTAAAAAGTACCATATAAATGAGTCAATTTCATACAACTAAGAAAGACAGCATTCCTGCCATGAACTGTAGCATACTTTTGAGAAGGGGAATGACTAGTCCAATAGCTAAAGCTTACAAAATGCAAACTGATCTTAGACATATATAATAGCAAATGAGAGGAATAAAATGCCCAGCTAGAGTGCACAAAAGAAAAATGAATAGGAAATGCTTGATTACGTTGAAGGATAAATTTGAAGCTTTAATTGAAGAATCGAAGACAATAATCCTATGCATCTGAGTTTGTCATAATGCTTGTACTTTGTTCATAATGTACTTTAAGAAAGTTGTTCCGGACTAGCAGGCTCAAAAGCCTGCAACTCTGATTGGCCCGCAAATAGCCGATCGTGATTGGTCGCCATAGACTGATGCGACATTGGCCAGTAAACGGCTGCCGCGATTGGCCCTGCCAAGAGCGGCAAACTCAAATCGCCTTCATTGGCTGCCTAGCCACAGCCAGCCCTATATAAGGGGCTGCTGCGGCTGGGATAGTTTGCTCAGATCTGAAGTCACTAATAAAGAGCTGTTGTTGCTATCTGAATCTTGCCTCTGTTCTTGAACCATCCTCCCAGATCTAACAAAAGTATAATACAAAAAATGTAGTGGGTTGTACAGAAAGGAACTGCAAAATTTGCATTTGTGTCTTTATTAAGCTGGCCTACATCCAGTTTACATTTTCTCTGGTTTTGTTCTTCATCAGAGTTTCTTTCCAATACTGGTACAGAAAATGTAATTTGTTATACAGAAAGGAACCGCAAACCTGATTTCGCTTCTTGATTAAGCTGGCCTACATTTGACCTATATTTTTTCTGGTTGTATTCTTTATCAGAACTTCTTTCCAACATTGTAAAGCTATTTAATAGTTCTTGAAGAAGTATTCCACTTCTTACTTTTTGGTAGCTTGAGCTCACTTAGAGTTTTTGCTAATATTTCAGGACAATTTGATGACAGAAGCAATAGGAAATAATAGAACAGCACTGACCAGCAGCCACCTGTAAAATTAGATAATCTTCACACAAATCCACATGTAGTCAATAGTTATTTATGAAATTGTATAGTGTATTGTGTCCAATGTGACCCATAATCAAGGTTATATTTAGCAGTTTCTCTTCATAGATCTGGGTGGATAAATATTTTGACTCTTCTATTCCAAACAGAATAAAGCACTAACAGAATTATATTCTAATAGTGCACATATCTACATCAGCATCACAATTATAAAAGACATAATAACACACTTTTACTGTTTGGTAGACTGAAATAAATGTCCACATTTTTGCTTGGGGAACTTTGATCGTTGATGGCTTAGAAGCCCACCATTGTAGCTGATTGTAGCCATGCAGCAGTACTTTAAAAAGATGCTACTGAAAATACCTGTCATCATTTCTTTCCTATATGTTCCCTACTGCCACATATACTTATTTACTCTTTGCTGTGCGCTAATAGCAGTTTCAGTCTCCGCTTCATCTGTTCTTTTCTTTTTACTGTTGTCTTTTCTCCTAAAAGCTCACAAGGAAGTAATTGTGCTGGCTATATGTTTTATCCATTCTTTTGAACATTAATGGTATTAAATAAAAAGCTAATTTTCTCTTCAGATACCTTCAGCTAAAGCTGTTAGAGGACTTAATAAGAGCATCATCCATGCTCCTTCAAGGGTTTATTCATCTACTTACATGAAGACAGAAGAGTCTTATCAATGATGTCCTTTTGTTATCCATTTAAGATCAGCCTTCACATAAATGAATAAATGGATTCTGATCTGGCATCAAAAATGGCAAGATTTAGAAACAATAGAATTATTATGTCTTCCAAAACATTATGTTTGCAGTCAGAAAGGCGTTATTCTTCAACAACAGACTTCAATAACATAGCAGCCTGTGTTTAGCCATTATGACAAGTGTTCTTTCCTGCCAATCTAGAATGTGATAAATTAAAACAGGCACACTCCAGGTATGATCTTTTTGTCAGAACAGTGGCAATGGGGTCTGGTAGGGGATTTATCATTATCCCCTCTATCATAGTCAGATCACATCCTGGTGTCCTTGAGGTTTTGCAACACTACCCCCCCCCCTCCTTCATAGGGAGGCCTATTCAAATGGCCCACCCTTAGTGACTGATAGACACACTCAAATTCAAGAAGGAACTGGGACATAGCCTGGGGGCTATGTTGCACATTCTGCAGAAGTTGTGGCCGCAGCCTGGAATTAGAAGGCAGGAGAACCCTGGATAGGATCATGCCTGTAGCTCCTCTCTTGGCCCATCTTCCCAACATTCCTCCCACTCCCCCACAGAGGAGTTGAAGATGTTGAAAAGAGTCAAGGGACAGCTAGAAAGCTACAGGAGGACACCAGAATGAGTCCAATGGATTATACTTTAGAGCCACTCTTAAGGTCTACCTCAGGGTGATAAGAGCAGTGAAATGTCACTATTTCTCTGCACTTATTGCATCTGCAGAGTGCCACCCACATCATTTTTAAAGCTCACCTGACCCCTCCATAGGTAGGAAGGCTCAAATGAACATTTACAAGGGTGGCTGAAGGAATTTGTCACACTTGATATATAATTTTTTAAAAATTCATACTCAGTTGGATTCCAAGTATGGAGGGAGGTCCTTTGCAGATGCCCAGGGAGCACATTTATCTGCAATTAGTTTGACCTTTTTGGACCTGAGGAATGGACAGTGTCCTCAGGGCTGTTAATGTGATTGCTTGTTTATTAGATCTTAGTCTCTCCTGGTTGCTAAAAGCCTCCAGCAGAGTGATTTTCAGCTGGGCCCTGTACAGATGCAGGATGAGAAGTTTCCAGGACCATTTAAGGAAACCTTGGTCCATCCCACTCCTTAAGAATTCTACTTGCTTGGCAGTTGCCATCAGTTTCTCACTTCCTCTTTCAAGTGAAGGTGGTGGAAAAAGTAGTTGTATTCCTTTCATGTCCTTTCCTTCCCTCCTGTACATACGGTAACATAATGTTGCAGTGTCTTCAAAAACATTTTATTTTTATCAACTAGAATAGTATGAACCCCTTCATGTTCTAGGAACACAATTTTTCCCAAAATAACTGGATTAATAAATTATTGAGGTTTTAAAACTAATGTTCCATAGAATATCATAATACCTTGGATCAGAATATATAGTTTACAATTACACAGATATATTGTGGCAGAATGTCATGACTAACTAGCATATTGAGCAATAATAGTTTTGTTTATATTGTCTTTACATCTCTTTCCATCCATTAAATGAAATTGTATAATATACATTTGACTATAAAAACTATCAATTGCAATGGTGTCTGCAGGGTGTGGTAAATTCAAGATGGCAGGAATGGAGTACTCATCTGTAATGATCTAAGTGCTAGAGCCCACTGTAACTACATAGCCAAAAAGGCATTAAGAGTTGTTAATCTAATCCTGCATAGCTTTTTCTCCGGTAATATCATTCTACTAACTAGAGCATATAAGACATTTGCTAGACCAATACTTGAATAGTGCTCATCAGTCTGGAACCTGCATTACGTATCTGATATTAATACAGTTGAGGAAGTCCAGAAATATTTCACAAGAAGAGTTCTCAACTCCTCTACTCATTGCAAAATACCTTATGCCACCAGACTTGAAATTCTAGACCTAGAAAAACTAGAACTACACTGCCTTCAGTCTGATCTAAGTATAGTAGATAAGATCATACATTACAATGTCCTACCTGTCAATGAATACTTCAGCTTCAACCATAACAATACAAGAGCACACAATAGATACAAACTCAAGGTTAACCGCACCAAACTTGAATGCAGGAAATATGACTTCAGCAACAGAGTGGTCAATGTCTGGAATACTCTACCTGACTCTGTGGTTTCTTCCCCAAACCCCAAAAACTTTAACCTTAGACTTTCTACTATTGACCTCATCCCTTTCCTAAGAGGTCTGTGCATAAGTGCACCAACGTGCCTACCGTCCCTGTCCAATCTTTTTTTCCCTTATATGTATCCATTTCATGTATTCATAACCATCCTTATACTTATACTTGTTATCTTATAACTGCTTGACAAAATAAATAAATAAATAAAATAAATCAAAGCTCTGCTCATTTTTTAAAAAAAATCACACTGTTGTATCTACCATCTTGACTTTGATGATGGCATGCTGTGATTCTCCTGATGATTTGTTTTCATACTTCTTTTCTCTACAATGGAGGAGCCAAGTAACTGGGGATGCCTAAAAGCTATGGGCAATGAGAATGAGTATGGGTAATGCCAAAGTACATGTAAGGTGTTTGTTCCAAAGTGATAAAGATTCTGGACATTGTTGTGCAAAAATTTATTTGTAAACTCATTTTTCAGGGTGAAAAGATCCACCAGTTAATAGGAAGCCAATTAAAAAGAAAGTACAGTAGTCTGCACCCTACTGCATTTTGGCAATGTATTAGTTTTAAGTGGGAAATAGTTCAATTACAGGAATTCTTAGAACCACATTCCTTTCTTTTCAATCAATCCTGAAATTCTTCAAATGCCTGAAAAAGAATTACTTTCTGTTTTAAGAACTTAATTACGTAGAACCACTCCAAAAATTGTTATCAATCATGATTTTTGACACAAGGGTGAAAACATTGGGAAATAATCTTATTATTTTGCTTATGTAATTTAAAATTGATTTGCTTATTTAAAGATATTTAGAGGATCAAAATCAAATGTAGAGTTCTGCGTAGATCTAATCCCTCTCTTTGTCCTGGTCTCACCTTCATTTTTGAGCATGACTTTTGTGCACCTCTAAAGGTCAAGCAAAGGCCTTGTATATCTGTCACTCAGATGATAAAATGGACTCTAATCCCTGGAAGTTTATGCTATCATAAATCTGTGAGATTTTTAAGAGGTCGTAAGTCTTTCTTTTGGTGAATTTTCTATAAGAAACATACATGCCTTATTTTCTGGAGCTTAACAGCAAATGAATCTAATCATTAAAAATGATTAATAATGATTAAAATAAGTTATCCAATGGAACGTTTATTTCCAAGTTCACAAAATATAGAACTATGTCTCTGGATATTTCTAAGAAATCAAGTATCCTTTTATTACTTTTGCAACTTCGTATATTTTGATGAATTTATATGTTGTATGTAGAGGGACAAGGTTCTCTTATAAAAATGAAAAACTCTTAAATTACTATCATTTATGGAGGAATTGCATTAATGCAAATGAAAAGAAAACATAAATTTGCTATCTACTTCCTGAAACTTGTCTATATTCCAGTTTTTCTTTGGGAGATACAGTCTAGTAGCTCTGACATAACTTTTCTCAGCTTCAACAGCTACTTACAGTAAACAGAGCCAATGAGTTGAAATTAGGAACAAAGGATAACAAATATACTGGGCTGAAAATCGCCTGGGAGACAGCCTTTATATACGAGTTCTAACACAAAAACTTCAGAAATGTTTAGGGCAGCCAAAATGCATTTTCCCAGCATGATTTAATAAAATTGTGGGATGTGACTATACAAACTAGTGTAAGAGTCATTACTTTCATTAAGAATATTACAGAGAATAAATTAACCTAAAACAATAAAACCTGAGCTGCAGATATATGTAAGTCATTTACATTGTCTTGTAAACTCATTTTGGTGGAGGAAGAGAATGAATGTGTTATGGAAAAGGTTTCATTAGCACTTGCATTTCAATTGACTTAGAGGCATACCATAAGAATGAAAAGGCAATAAATATCAACCATAAATGAGAAACCGGTACAAGCTTTCTCTTTTCTGCTCCCCCCTCCTGATGTTCTGTGCCATTACACTTTAATAGTTGCCTTGCATTTTCAATATAAAATGCTTTAAAATAGGCTACAATTGTGCCATCAATGAAATCAGAAGACATCTTTTATGTGGCTTTGTTATGTAGGTTGACTGCCAATTCCACATTATGACAAAGACAGAAGGAGAGACAGCAAAGTAGTGTAAATGCTGTAAAATGATAACATGCCCTACTATTTCATACACGCTCAGCTTCAATATTTGTCAACTGCCTCCATTCTGCTTTCATTAAATAGCATATGGAATTAAACTGCATTTATAAACATTATGATTTATTTATAGCTATTGACATTTTAAGGTGTTTTCATCTTCTTACCATCCCAGTGTACACACTAGGATGAGCTGCTTACTTGCATCTCCAGGGAACTATAAGACAAACAGAATTTCCACCAGCATCTAACTGCACCGCCAAACTATTTATATGCATGCTTTTCTGGGAATAAGACTCAATCTAAATTGGTATCACCATCTGAATTACTTTCATTGCTTTATATTTGATCAGGTCTTGTTGCAGTCTTTTACCATCCCTTCTGGTATCATGGCATGTTTTAAATTAAATGTGGGAAGACTTATGAATTATGCTAAAGACATAACCTAACTCTGCATCCTTTTGAAGCCACGGTGAGTTCAAAATATGCAACTCAGCTATACCAATTTTTTGGTATCACACAAATATCATTACATGCTTCTGGTGGTTCATCAAGTCACTCTAAAAATGCACCCACCATCTATTGTGAGTAGGCTAATTTCTGTGGGGAAGGGATTAGCCTAGGTATTGTAATTTATATGTTTTCAGGACAGATAACATTCACTTACAATGTGAAAGTTCAGCCTACCTATATTCATGCTATAACCAGCATTACATTTTTTTTTCCTGTTAGGCCAATGGAATAAACTATCCAACTCTTTCTATTTATATGTATATCAGCTGCAGGTATGCAGAATTGGGCTTAGGCAAGCCTTATTTCTCCTAGGACTAAGGTGTTATTCTTCTTCCATTAAGGAATGTCTGCAAATAGCAATACATCAAAACAAGAATGAAGATTTATGACTTAAAATGTCAGTGATCCTAATTGTCACTTCAGAACTACATCCAAAAATAGAATGTGTGTGTGTGTGTGTGTGTGTGTTAGTGTGTGTGTGCGCATGCGCGTGTGCATGCATACACACACACACATACACAGTTTTACTATCCTAGAATATGTAAAGGCTGAAGTGAAGAATCTGTCGACTTATATGCTAGATAGCTCATTTTCCTTTGTCACTGGAGTGACAGTGCTTATAAAAATGTGTTTTTCACAAAAAGTTTCTGTAATACTGTTAAGCCTCCAATAGCTGAACAAGTATTTGCATTTCAGAAGCTGAATAAAGGCATGACTTATTTCAATATGCTAAATAAAAGGATAGATAGGCAAGGAGGACAACTTCTTAACTTCAGCAGCAGCAGTTTATAGAGCTCAGAAGGACAGACAAAGAAAACTCCACCCTGATTTTGCACCCTTTTTCCACATAATTCCTCTCTAAGTTAAAAAAACAACAACTGCCAAATCCATGATTTATTCTTTTGAAGCAGCAGAGCTTATTTAACCCATATTTCAATTATCAAGGCTATTGTTTTATTGATATACATTTATCCCCTAAACATTTTTCCAAGTTCTTATAAAATCTAGGGAATAACTACTGGACATTGGTTCCCAAATATTAAAAATCGAGAACTCCCATTCAATGTATTTGCATGAACAGATGGAGAGCTCAAGTTGCAATTTATCCAACTATTTCTTGTGGATGATCAGTTTGGCAGCAGCGGTTAACTAATTTTGGCTGATCTTTAAAAAAAAAAAAAAACTAAGCAGTATCAGACCAGAAGGGATAGATAGGGAACAACGAGGAAATCTCAGACATGCAGACTAGACTGGGAAATTGCATATTATTTCCAGAAAATTTACATATAAATGTCACTGAAGTCAACGGGAGTAAATCTTGATTCATGCAATTCTCCCCCCATAGGCTAAAGTAGCCTCCTTCCAATCACTAATTCCTGATCAAGGAACTAGTTTACTTGGCAGAAAAAGTATCAATGTAATAAAGATAATTTTATTCTTTAATAATTCTTTATTGCAAGCAAGAATAAATCCATACACGCACATAAAATCGGTTTTATAACAGATAAGAGTCAAAGCCTCTATATAGGTTTTTGGTCCAGTTGTATACAGTAAGTGTTCACTCCCATCTTTCTGAGTCAATTGTCATTATTTGAGATGTTTTCAGAGCCAGCTTCATTCTTTATAGCTCACAAGGTCTCTTTTAGACTGCAGGAAGGCCCCATATTGTTTAAAGTACAATTTCTTATAAGCTAACAGTAGTGTAGACACTTTTATAAATAAATAGAACTTTAATTTTAATCATTTATCCTGCCTTTTAAAAGTACCATATCAGTTTGCTAGTTGTGAATGCATTTAATTTCCCAGCTGCCATCTCACAAAAGAAAGTATGTTTTCTCTACAGACATTTCCTGAGAACCAATCATGTTTATAACATTCTGAGAGGGCAAAGCATGCTCAAAAACAGGACTATTCAAAGCATTTTACTTTGATGAAAATTTAGGCGAAGCCCTAAGTGACTTGACTTGCTTCACACAAAAAACAACCAACCCTAACTTCTAAATGGAAAGCTGCTAGGTTCCTTTTCTTCTCACTGCTTCTATCTCCTGATCCAGCCCCGCTCTGAAGTCACTTGAATCACTGTCTCAAGAGAGTATTCACCATTTTCTTTAGCAAAATAAGAATAAATTAAAACTCCTTTTCTCAAAAAACATTGTACTGATATATGTTCTTTTATGAGATATCTCAACGTATCTCATAAAAAATATTTTGGAAAAGAATCTCTTCTTTCAGAAAGAAACATGCATCACTTTAAATGATGTTCAAGTTAGGTCACAGTACAAGAAGGAAACTTCTTAAGTGTTATTTAACAGCTAAAAACAGAGAAAACAAGCACATGCTGCTCACTGGGACTTTATTGTTAACAGGTCATTCTAAAAGAAAGAAAAGAAAGCCTCTAAAGTGGGCAAAGGTCAAGATGTTCAATTGAACATTCAGTGCAGCCATTTGTTTTATTATTGAAATATAACTCAAACCACAAGGTAGCAGTGGGTGGTGAGTAGACTTGTTTATGAGTACCCAAGACTGAAATGTTTGTCTATAAAGAAAACACAGGTGCTTAACTGAAGGTCTCTAGTAAGTTCGAACAGAGTAGTAAGATTTAATAGTGCTATAAAAAGATTAAATAAAATGAGATAGGTTTTAATACATCTTGAGAATGAGAAATACCACAACTGAAAGCAAACACACACACAGTCTCGAGAGTTTTTGTCTTGTTTATTGATATCACCACCTAGAAGGTACGTCTTTGGGCTTCTGTTACTTAATCTCACTTAGAGAAGAGACTGGGGGACTGAGCAACCCTTTTTGAGGTGAATAAATAGGGCAATCTTAGCAAGAGAAATGATCTTCCAAATAAAGAGTTGCCAAGTCAGGTATGGCTTTAAAAGTTCAACTGGCAATTATAATTGAGCCCACAAGTCTCTTAATAACAAGTGCTGCAAAAATATAATGAAGCTGAACCTACTTCATTCTATCGATGATTAGGCCATTGCATAATGAACCAGTAACAGTGGCCTTCAAAATCAGATTTATATAAAGCATTACAGCACTATATCCAGAAGTAACTATTTTTAACAGAAACTTTATTTAAAATTACAATTAAAAAGATAAAAATTAATATAATGTACATTTTTTAAAAAGAAAAAGAATAGGAATATAGTAAAAAAAGAAAAATATATACAAAGAAATGACTTTTCTCTATCACAAGGAAAAATTATTTTAGCAACTTATCACATTCCCTTAAAATGCAACAAATGATCTTTTCATCTTATATCTCTTATCAGAAAAGAAATACTTAAAATCTGATTATTTCAGTCTGTTGTGATCTTAACTCCACTCTTTTAGTCCAACTGTCTTCAATTCCACATTTTTTTTCACCCAGAAGTCCTAGAAATAAATATGTGTGTGTTTACTTTCAGTTGTACACTAGGAATGAATGTTTTTTTCTTGTTCTCAAGTCACAAATCAGGATTGCAAAGCACTCCAAAAGGATTTGCAACATCTATTGTATTACCTTCTCTGGCCATGACTTTCACCTGTTGCTCAAGCAGTAGCTCCAAGTCCCAGACACTCTTAAGGCATGGATCTGCTCTGTAAAAATTACCATTATTCTATCTAGGGCCAAAAGCTGATTTGAACTGAACTAGATTGTGGTGGTCTCTCATGGAAAAGATGAGACACAAGCAAGTGTTCTCAGGATGAGAGCCCAGAGCAAAATCCAGCGCTCCCTTTTATTGAGATTTTTGTACATGGTAAACATAGCAAGCATAATCACATGATGGGTTACAATAGTTCAGATATAGTATAGACTTGTGTATTGCTGTCTGAGACTTGTGTATTGCTGTCTGAGCTGTTTCCTAGTTCCTTGTGTTTATTCTTATCATTCTCATTGTGAAATTTCCTTACACTATCTCAGTGACCTTTAAACAAGCATGTATGTACAAAGTATTAGATTGATCATTACCCAAACCCAAGCCAAAGTTTTTTTCCCACATCTCCCCTGTTTTAGTTTTTTGATGATCGCGGATGCCTCAGTAGCTTTTCGCCATCTGCAACAGCAGTTCTCCTTCCGGAGGCTTCACCCGACACATTCCTAAAAGTCCAGGGAGACATTGGATATAACAGCACGCACAGAGAGAAAGTATAATAAGCAATATCACTCCAACAACTAGGTGACGAATCCATGAACCATTTGGCAACCAGGACCAAAGTGCAGACCACACGTCCAGTCCCTCACCCTCCGATTGTAATGGATTCTCCTTCAAGGTTTGTTCCATATGCTGTATAGTAGCTGTAATGTTTGGAGAATAATCAGAGATATACATGCAACAATGCATATGAACCACAGTGCAAACTCCCCCTTGCGCAGCCAGAATAGTATCCACCACGTATCTGGTTTACAGGATGAAGTCACAAATTTTGCCTTGCTCTTCTTCAAGCAGCCTTAGCGTTTTAATGGTGTCATTAAACATAGTAACAGTCCAATTGTTTAAACGATGCAAATCTCTATAGTTCATCATGACTCCTAAAGGGGGAATCATTCCCCTTGATATCTGTGTCCAGTAGTCATGGGTCAAAACAGAGTTTACTTCCGTTGCAGAACGCGCATTGCAGATATGAGCAGTCCCCGAAGATTTTGAAATGACATGAGATGGGATTACTTTCCCAAAGGTGCAGACCCATTTCCATAGTGCTGGCATGCGATCATAGGCCATCCGGCCACACAGCAACCATAAATTTGCTCCCAGAAGATGACCAACCTTACCTGGCTCAACATAGATTAGTTTTGCAAAGGACTCCATTAACATAGCCAAATAAGTGGACGATGGTGCGCTAGTCCCATTTGCACATTTAGACAACTGGTTTTCTGTCGTGGTGGGACAACATGTGGCAGGAATATATGGGCACCCATTTTCATTGATCAAAGATGTGATATCAAAATAAGAAATGTTGTGTACAAAGTAAGTAAGATTTTTTGTTTTCATGTCACCCGAATAAACCTGACTTCCATTGCCAATAACAATTCCATTGCCAATTGCTTCTTATTATAAATATGAATACTGAGTAAAGGAATATTGATTGTTGTATTAGATTGTTAAATAATTGAATTAATTGATTTAATTGATTTATTAATAATAGTGATAGTTATACTCTGACTAGATATATAGGGAAAATAGTAAGAACATTAAGTACTATTTAATTATAAGTACAGGGTTTCATATATTAATATTACAATTTATTATGTGACTACAATTAATCTACTTGGGACGAATGTAATATTGTTTGTGTTTAGGAATATTTAATATTTAAGACAAGGTTAGATAAATACACATATATATTTTAATATTTAAATATAGTTGGATTTGATATAATATTTATTATATATATATTTATTACATGAAGTGAAGTATAGAGGTTGAGCACAGACCTTACAAAATTATATATGTGATTTAGAATTTGGATCTAAAATAATATATATACTCCAGTAACCAGTTAAGAACACAGCTACCAGCAGATAGATAGATTAAGTAATTAGATACCGGTCAATCCTAATACAGAGATTATATCACTGAATGTTAATTTGGGATAATATAATTAATATAGTTCATCAACAGAAACAAATCTTAAACGAAATGACTTCCACAACTACTACAGCTCCGAAAACTGGAAGAAAGGTCACCCCAACATTAACAACTACGTTGGCAACAGCTTCACCCATGGCACAAAAAAACATAGAAGAAACATTACCAGTGGAGAAACAAGCCAATATCTCAAATGCCAACATCCAATCAATTTTGCTGACTTTACAGGAATCGATAACGCAGCTGCAAGAAACAATGATGAAAAACCATAATGAGATGAGAGCAGATATCAATGAACTAAAAGAGGAGATGGAGAAATTAAAAGCAGACATGAAAGCGGACATCTCTAAAGTAGAGGTCAAAGCTGGAATATTACAGCAGGCCTTGGAGAAAAATGAAGCAACAATAAAAGAGGTAGAGAAAAGGACTGAACGAACTGAAAGGAAATTAGAAGGGGTAGATGAAGAATTAAAGAATGCGAGTAAAGAAATGGAGAACTCACTGGTCTACCTAGATATGGACAAGGCAGCTACATACTTGAGATTCCAAAATGTAGTGGAATCCAAAGAAGACCTGGAACAACTAATGGCAGAAATACTGGCTGGATTATTGGAAAAGGATAAAGATGACATCTTAAGGGAGTTTGATGAAGTTTATAGGGTTAGCACTAATTATGCGAGATGCCATAAATGCCCAAGAGAAGTCCATATACAATTTACGAGAAGGAGTGTCCAGGATATCATATATAGGATGTCCAGAGATGAAACAATCACATACAAAGGTAAAGAAATCTTGATTCTCAAACAAATACCAAGAAGAGTAAGAGAACAAAAGCGAGACTACAAGTTCTTAGCAGCTTACTTAAATCAGAAAAGAATTGCATTTAAATGGCTAATCCCAGAGGGGATGTTAGTGTCTTGGAATGAAAGGAAAATTAAAATAGATTCCATGGAAAAGGCCCAGGAATTTTATGAGCAGCTGGTAGGTCTGGAAGACCAGAGCAGTAAGGAGGAACTGGAAACAAACTCCCAGGAAGATCAAGGTTATCACAAAAATAAAGATGGAACTTTAAGAAATCAAGGAAATACTCATTTACATCAGGAGAGAGAAGAAACTACACATTTTCAGGCACAAGGAGAGACTGGAGTCATTACAAGACAAAGAGCGAAACAGAATTAATTAAATGGAAGAATAAAAGAAACTACTATCAATTAATATAAATGGTTTAAACTAATCAAACAAAATGCTGATATAATATGCCTACAAGAAACTCATATAAATAAAACAGATGAAAAACACCTAGAATGTCCAAAATTAGGGAAGCTATTTACCGCACCAGCAGACATGGGAAAAAAGAAAGGGATTGCAGTATATGTTAAAGAGGATTTGAAAGCAGATTTAATATGGTCAGATTCTGAGGGAAGAACTCTGGTTTGGCAGATCTGGATTAATGCTATCCCAATTCTCTTAGTGACAATCTATGCCCTGAATGGAGATCAAAAAGAGTTTTTAAGCATCTTTATGGAAAAATAGTAGGATTGGAAAAAGAAATATTTGTATCATAGGAGACTTCAACTCTATTGCTGATTATCAAAAAGACCACAGTAATGGGGAAGAATAAAGGGGGGAAAGAGAGCTTCCCAAGATATGTAGGGAAATGATGAAGGAGTTAAATTTGATTGATATATGGAGAAGATTACATCCCGAGAAAAACAATTCACATTCTACTCAAATCCGCATCAAATATGGACACGAATTGACATGGCATGAATGAATGGGGAAATAGCAAATGAGATAAAAGGGATTGAAATTTTACCTAATGAATGGGCAGACCATAATCCAATTCAGATAATATGGAAGGGTAGGGAAAAACTAAAGAAAATGGACGTTAAATACTCAATTAATAAGAGAAAAAGAATATACTAACAAACTCAAGGAGAAATTAAATTATTTCTTAAAAGAAAATGATAAGGGAAAAAACCTAGAATAAATTTAAAGGCAATGCAGGATATGAAGAGCAGGGGAGGGCTGGCACTTCCAAATTGGGAGTTGTATTATATTGCTGCCTCTTTAGTATGGTTGAATGGGTGAATTTAACTAACAAGAGAATATTATTTTTAGAAGGCCATGATTTGCAGAGGGGGTGGCATGCTTTTTTGTGGGATGTAGGGAAAACAACCAGAAATATTTCCACAGACACCTAATCAGAGACTCATTATTAACTAATTGGAAGAAAATACAGAAAAAAACATTATTTAAAAGTAAATTTTGATTTCAACAATGGAGGCGATGATTCACCCAAATAATCTGGATATCACTAAAATGATTAAATATAAGGACCTATCGGATACCCAAGGAAATTTGAAATCACGACAAAAACTTCAAGAGCGGGGACTAAAAATTGATCAGTGGGCATACCTTCAAATTCAAAGTAGACATAAACAGGACAAGAAAGAATTTGGAATCAACAATAAACTCCAGCAATTAGATAAAATTTTATTAGGATCAGGCAAAAAAAAAAATATAACAATTTTTTTAAATTATTTATTAGAAGTAGAATTAGAAGAAGAAATTGTAAAAGGGAACATGATAGCCTGGAGTAGGAATGTAGGACATAGCATCACCCTAACAGAATGGGAAAAGGTCTGGGGTAGAAATAATAAGATTACAAAATTGGTAGCATATAAAGAAAATGCCTATAAAATGTTTTATAGATGGCACCTTCCTCCTTCGAGATTAGCGAAGATGCACCCCAATATGAGTCCAAATTGCTGGAAATGCAAAAAAAGGGGGGTGGACTTTTTTCCATATGTGGTGGTCCTGTACAGAAGCTCAAAAATATTGGCAGAAAATTAGAAATTGGCTGGAAGAAATGACAAGAGAACAGATCGAATACAAACCAGAGTCCTTTTTGTTAGGGATCTTTGATAAACAAATATCAAAAAAAGCGAAATGCACAATAATACACATTTTGACAGTGGCCAGATTAGCTTTTACCCAATGTTGGAAGCAGCCTCATGTTCCATCAGAGGAGATGATCATTCAAAAAATTTCAAGTTGTGCAGAAATGAACAAATTAACTTTGGCATTAAAAAATAAAGACACCTCAATATACTACAACAGCTGGAACTGCTGGTACAAATGGATAGACCAAAGATAGACTTTACACTATAAGGCAAAAGAGGATAGGATAAATCCATAGTAGTGATACACATATATATGTAAGGATTAGGTGTGTGTATATGGCATAAATTGAGGATTAAAAAAAAAAGAGGTCTTACAAACTGTTGAAGATGAGAATGTTTTTAATTGTTTTCTATTTTTTCTTTCTATTTTCTTCTCCCTTTTTTCTCTCTTTTTTCATTTGTGTATGTGTTGTCGGTTTGTTTTAATTGTAAGATCAATAAAATTTATTTATTAAAAAAAGATATTTATTTGACAGGCATGGGCCCATATAACATACATTTGTTGAGTTGGATATGCATCCCTTCTATTTCCTGTATACCAGGACTAAGACAGGAAAAGTACTTAAAGTAATTGCTATAAAAATATTGGCCTCAAACTAAGGACGGAACTTTCAAAGTCACCTTCTCAGGAATGATTAGAACATAGTTAAAGTAACAGAGGATAAGAAAAAAAGACAAAATGGTAAGCAATTACTAAGCATATATAATAAGGCAGAAATCAATGAACATTTGCCAGCATCAGGAATTAGATTGGTCCAGAGAAGAGGAGAAAGTAAAAAGTATTCAGATAACAGAGCTAATGGTTATTAAAGGAGCTCAGTCCTTAGAAAAGCACATAGATTCTTCTAGTATCAAAATACTTGTGCCACAGTCTCAGCACATTTGGAAACAAATAGACATAATTTAGAATATACTATAAGTTTATTAAACTCCTGAGAAAACTCTTAAGAGCAGAAAGGCTTCTTTAATTAGAGAAGCGTGTTCTGCTTTTGTAGCTTTTCTGTGTTAACCATCAAAGGAATTGGAGAAAAAGGTTTCAAGCCTTTCAGCTGCTATAATGAAAACTCAGCTTTTACTTTGATAGTGACTAGGGTAAAATGTACTCGCTTTATTTATTTATTTGTTAATCAATTTTATATATCTGCCCATTACACCAAAGGTGACCCTGGGCAACACACAACAAGAGTGAAACAATGAATACAAATAGAAAAATAGAAAAAATATCCTTAAGATCCAAAATAAATATCAAAAGGGACAAAGACCAATCTAATTTCAGGGAGGACACTGCTCAATAAGTTGGGTCCCACAGTAGGCCTGCATTCATGCAGCTGTACACAAGCAAGAAAACAAACAAATTGAATAAATACCCATGGCACATTCTATGGAATGAAGACAGAAAGCATAAGAATATAAACATAACACACACATTAATTAAAATGCAGTTAAAATCATAACTTTAAAAATATAATTAAAATATGAGTAGCATGCTTATCTATCTATCTATCATCTATCTATCTCTATCTCTATCTACCTATCTACACACACACACACACACACACACCATTTTCCATGAGATTCCATGATCCTGTCTACATTTTCAGGCTGTGAAAATGGGGAAAAAAATCACAGTTGGTATTCAACAGGTTCTGACCAGTTCTGGAGAACCGGTAACAGAAATTTTGAGTAGTTCAGAGAACCGGCAAATACCACCTCTGACTGGAGATTATATAGTATCCTTCCCCTGCCACACCCACCAAGCCACTCCCACAGAACTGGTGGTAAAAAAAATGCGAATCCTACCACTGGAAAAAATGCATTGTAACTGAACAAACATTGCAAATATGAAAGACTACAGTTATTATAGTGTTAAGTTCCAACATGATACCTTTATTAGTTTATGTAAAATCTTATTTACTACAAAATGACATTTTATGCCATTTACATACAGCAGAACTGAATTTGGTGGAAATTAAAAATGAAGCTTCTAATCAGCCTAATAAGATGTTAATTGAAGAAGTGGGCAAGAAGCCATAGATAGAGGCTTGCCCTGTTAAGCTAAAGCCTTTAAAACAAAGGCTTTGAAATATCTATTTGGTGGATGGTTCAGTATGGATTTATCCTTAAAAGAAGAGAAAAGACTTATAATCAGGATAGATATGGATTACTAACATAACTTAGAATGTATGTAGCAAGAGACAATTTGGGAAAAAAAGAAATAATTATTTGTCCAACTGTTTGTCTAGAAACCTAATTTTAGAGAAAATGAGAGATATGAAGTATGGACAAAGAGTTAGAATGGGAATATATTTATTAAAATGACCTGAAAACTGACTTTTTAAGGAAGATTAGCAAATGTAGTTTTGCAGATGATCTAACCCTACTCTAAAATTATATTTTTAGAGGGCAGTCTAGAATGCAAAAGTCTAAAAAGTCTAGAATGCAAATGGGCTGAACACGATCATAGCAACAACTTTCTAATAAGGCAGAAGAGAATGACGGGTGGCAGAATGTGCTCCTAATGACTTCTCTGCCTATAGATCAGGGCTGTCAAACTCCAGGCCCACAGGCCAGATGTTTCATGTGCTAGCCATGTGATACATCACATGATGCTGCCCTGATGATGTGAGCTTGACACCCCTGCTATAGATGATCTTCTCTGTATATTCTCTGTTAGCCCTGTGAATGGCAATGATAATCACTACTCTACTAGTGTTACCAGTTAACACTTAAGTCTTGCCAACCTCCACTTTTCATAGCATAGTATAATTATTGAAAATCAGTAGAAAAGTCCACTGAATCATCTCATTGCAGCCCTGAGCTACAAAATTCAGAGTCTGTCAGACAAGATTGATTTATTGATAACCATATCTTTAAGCAGTAAGAATAAATAAAGGTGCCTTGGCAGTAGGCACATGCATGGATGGATGCAAGGACTGAATTTGAGCCTTAATAAGAATTGTTTGTTAAATTTGTCTTCTGCCTGTTTGATCTATGAATGATCTTGTTCTTCTTATAAAGATCAGGTTTATGATTTAGGAGTTTTTCTGGATTCATGGCTTTAGAACCAGCAGCTGGGTAAAATAAAATGGAAATCCCGTTGTATGGTAGTGTTAAACATATTATTGGTGAGATTTAAAAATTGTTACTGAAATTGAACTTGGATAATGATTATGTAAAGCATTGTATCATTCAGTGGGCAAAGGACATGGATATAATATAATGCTTGAACAATGGAAGATTATGGGGATGAAAGGTTTACAATTCACATTAAATTAAAATTTGGAAAAAAAAACTTTTGTAAAATGACAATGCAAAGAAATATTGGAGCCGATTCTTTCAATGAATATAAAGATAAAACCAGAAACTTTTCTTAGATTTAATGGATAAAGAAATTGAAAAAAAAAAGAACTTTGATGTTATATATGTTGATGACAGCAAGAATACTTTATGCAGAAAAATGGAAGGATACTTTGATTTCCACAATGGACTAATGGCTGCAAAAGTTGATGGAATTAGCAGAGATGGCTAAATTGATTCATTTGATTAAAGAAAAAAAACACAATTCATTTTGTTTCTATTTGGAAACCACTTTTGGAATTTGTGCTTGTGCTGGAAAAAAACGAAACTTTGATTTCGGGTTTTGCTGATTAAGTAGGTTGGCTATTACAGAAAGCTGAGTTTTCATGTAACTATCATATTCCATTGTGCAAAGGGAGTTAGAAATCTTCTCTTTTTTTTCTCTTTACCTTACACTTTTCTCTCTTTCCCCTTTCTCCCTTATTTCCCCATTATTTTTATTTTCTTTGTACTTCTATATTTTATATTTTGTTAAACTAATAAAATACTAAAAGAAAGAAAGCATGCAATATTGTGAGTCGATAAATAAATATCATTTTGGTGGGGAAAACCTAGCTATGTTCTTATGTTCTGTGAAGAGCACAGAAGCCAGCGCAGGGCCTGGTTGGATGCGAAGCATCACAATATGAGGTGAGGCAAGGATCCTGGAAGAGCCAGCAACCTGAGCACCCCTAGCTAACCCCACAAACTAGTTTTACAAGGATAGAAGTACAAGCACCAACAGAATGAAGTAGCTATCTAGGCTTCCAGGACTATATAGAGTCTAGCATTTGTTGATTTCCTTGACATTGTATGCTCTGTGCTAAATAATAATTTGCCCATGTGGTTTTTCTAGGTGATTTATTGTTCATGGTTTTATTCTGTTGATTTAAAATAATTTACACTAACTATTTTATGGATGTTTCCATTAATTTTTCATAACACAGAAACCATAGAGAGTATCTGAATTGTAGCAAGCGATAAATGTGATAATATTCTGTGTCTTGAACCACAACTTCATATACAGGGGTTGGATGGGGAACATATATAGGGTTGGTTTTTTTCCTTCACCATATAATTTTCAGGTACCTAAAATAAAAGAGATTTCATTAATTGAATTCCAAGAGGACCAAATGGGGACTGAAAAAGAAGAAGGTGCAGTAGGTGGACAGGTGGAAACCAAAGAACAACATGAACCAAGATCTACGAGAACTGCCAAACCCAACTATAAAATATAATCATGGAAGAGAAAAAATTGATTACAATTAATATAAATGGACTTAACTCAGCTATTAAAAGAAGGAAAACTTTTCATAAATTAGAGAAATTAAAATTTGATATAATTTGTTTACAAGAAGTACACATTAAAAAAACAATATGAACAACTGTTGGTACAGCCAAAATTAGGGAAAATATTTACTTCTCTGACCCAATGTAAGAAAAGAGGAGTGGTTTTATATATTAAAGAGACCACCCCAGCAAAACTGATCTATAATGATGAAGATGGAAGAGTATTAATGGTGGAAATAATGGATAATAATATGAAAACACTACTGATTGCAATTTATGCACCGAATGATAAACAAGAAGAATTTTACAAAAAATTATATATGAAAAAAATTGAACTGGACTATGCCAATATAGCTATGATGGGAGATTTTAATGGAATTGTAGCCAATAAACTGGACTATACAGCAACAACAACAAACCAAAACTGAAAGACTCTCCCAAAACCCTTTTATAAAATGGTTGATGAATTAAATCTAAAAGATACATGGAGAGAAAGAAATGCTAAACAATATACCTTTTATTCAAATAGACATTTATCATGGTCCAGAATAGATATGATATGGATGTCAACAGAATTAATATCTAATATTCAAGAAATAAACATTGAAACAAGTACTTGGGCAGACCATAATCCAATGACAATTAAATGGAAAGGACAAAAAAGAAGATCGAGATGGACGTTAAATAATACTATCTTAAGACTTTACACAGCGGATGGAGAAAGAACTGGCCTTTTTTTTTAGAGAAAATAAAAAAGAAGACACATCAATTCAGAATGTATGGGATACAATGAAGGCATATGCTAGAGGCTTGATAATAGATTATACAAGGAAAAGGAATATTAGGAAAAGGCAAGCCACTAAGGTTCTAGAAGATGAGCATAAAACACTTGAAAAAGAGCTACAGAAAACACCACAGAAAAAGGA
The DNA here is from genome assembly GCF_049901715.1 of Pseudonaja textilis. NCBI lineage: Eukaryota > Metazoa > Chordata > Lepidosauria > Squamata > Elapidae > Pseudonaja > Pseudonaja textilis. The sequence goes on along the minus strand of NC_142008.1, from coordinate 30,708,273 downwards.
CACTAAGCTAAAAATGGATATAATTAAACACAAAATGGGTCAAATAGAGAAAGAAGAATTAGCACAGAAAATTAGAGGTGCTAAACAGAACTATTTTGAAGATGCAAACAAACCAGGTAGATGGTTAGCATATAAATTGAGAAAAGAGAAAGAATCAAGGAAAATATTGCTGTTAATAGATGATCAAGGCCAAGTTTGCCACAACAACAAAGAAAAGAAGGAAATTATCTGAGATTTTTATGGGAAATTACATAAGCAAGAGAATATTGATGAGGAAAGAGTTAAGCTGTATTTACAGAATGCTAATTTACCTAAGATACCTAGAGACTGAAAAAATATTAGAAAGCAATATATTAATGATGGAGTTAACTGAAGCACTTAAGAAGCAAAGTAATGGAAAGGCACCAGGCCCAGATGGACTCCCGGCAAAATTTTATAAAGCTTTACAAGAATTGTTGAACCTTCCATTGCTAGAAGTTATGAATGAAGTTATGTTAAAGAAGAAGATACCCAAATCATGGTCAGAAGCCTATATCACACTTATTCCAAAAGAAGAGGCTGATCTATTGCAAATTAAGAACTATAGACCTATTTCCCTACTAAATGCATTAAAATTATAAAATTTTTGCTTCAATATTGGCAGAAAGACTTAAAAAATATTTAAATAACTTTATTCATTCTGACCAAAATGGATTCCTGCCAAAGAGACTTTGGCTTTGATATTTCTAGATGCACAAAAGGCATTTGATAATGTGAATTGGTGATTCATGTTGTTATCGTTGGAACAGATGGGGTTTGCCAGAAAATTTATTCAAGCAATAGAAGCCATGTACTACAAGCAAACGGCAAAGGTAATGATAGAGGGAGAATTGACAGACTCTATTAATATAAGAAAAGGAACAAGACAAGGGTGCCCACTATCACCTTTGCTGTTTGTGTTAACTTTGGAAGTGTTAAATAGAAATATCAGAGATGAAAAGAGTATAAAAGGAATGAAAATTAAAAAGGAAGAATTTAAATTGCAAGCCTTTGTGGATGACCTGGTTTTTATCATAGAAGACCCTTTAGAAACAGCATCAAAATTGATAGAAAAGATAGAGACATATGGAAAGGTGGCTGGTTTGAAAATAAGTAAAGATAAGACAAAGATCTTGACAAAGAATATGCTATTAAGACAAAAGGAAGAACTAGCAGACCTATTGAAAATTCAGGTCATGAATAAGATTAAGTACTTGGGGATATATTTGACAGCAAGATGTAGTACATTAAAAGAGAATGATTATATCAAACTTAAACAGCAGATAGTGCTAGATTTGGCGAAATGGGAAAATTTACAACTGCCATTAATAGGGAGAATTTCATCAATCAAGTTGAATATATTACCCAGAATTTTATATTTGTTTCAAACAATTCCAATTAGGCTTGGAAAAGATTACTTTGAAGATCTAAATAAAATTGTGTTGAAATATATATGGCAAAGTAAAAATGTGAGAATAAAGTTAAAACTTTTCAAGACACTAGAATTAGAGGAGGATTTGGTTTGCCTAATTGGGAGTTGTACTACCAAGCTACAAATCTGATGTGGGTTAAGGAATGGATAACACTAAGAAATACTAGATTGTTGACATTAGAAGGACATGATTTGTTGTTGGGGTGGCATGCTTTTTTATGGTATAAAGGAACTAAAACACAGGGGTATTTTAGAAGACATTATAGTCTCTGTGGTTAAACTGGGAGAAGATTAAAAGACAATGTTATTTGAAAATTCCAGTCTGGTTATCGACTATTGAAGCATTTTCCTATCCTATAATATACAAAAAGGAACAAACAGTTAGATATGGTGAAATATTGAATGAAAAGGGTGAACTTAAATCTATGCAAAAACTAGATTTATTTTTTCAAATTTATATTCCCATGCTTCCATGTAAACCATGATCAAGAAAAGATCATATCTGTCCTGTACAATTGTTATTCTAGAGATGCCAGATTTTAACCCCCACCACATCTGGTCACCATGCAATGGTTTCCCCTGTAATTATGCTAAACCAAAAGTTTCTACAAAATTGGCAATGTAATCATCTGATTAGCAGCATCCCTTCATTTCATATTTGCTTTCTTTTTGTCAGTTTCATATGGAAGCCACTAATACAGGAAAACATTTGGATGAAAACTAGTATGCTGAATATTCATAATGTAATGTTTGTTGAAATGTAACATTATATTTATAATGAAAATTGGCTGAAAGGCTATTCAACTTGAAGCAAGGGGAAAAGGTGTCTATCAGGCAGTTGAATTTTGATTGATTGTTCAATTTATTGACCAATATTAATTGTTCCTCCTTTATGGATCATTGCCTTGTCATGACAAAGGGGCTTGCGTAGCTCAATAAATCTATGAGCTATGCCATGCAGGACCACCCAAGATGAACAGGTCATAGCAGAGAGCTCTGACAAAAGGTGATCCACCGGAGAAGGAAATAGCAACCCACTCCAGTATCTTTGACATGAAAATCCCATGGACAGTACCAAAAGGTAAAAAGATATGATGCTGGAAGATAAGCCCCTCAGGTCAGGTGTCCAATATGCTACTGGGAAGAGCAGAGGGCCAGTACTAGTAGCACCAGAAATAATGAAGTGCATGGGTCAAAGCTGTGGTTGTATCTGGCGTTGAAAGGAAAGTCTGATGCTGTGAAGATCTATTCTCCATAGAAACCTGGAATGTAAGATCCATGAATCAAGACAAGCTGGACATGGTCAAACAAGAGATGATAAGACTGAACATTGACATCTTAGGAATCAGCAAACTCAAATGGACAGGAATGGGTGAATTTAATTCAGATAACCATCAGGTATACTACTGCAGGCAAGAATCCCTCAGAAGAAATGGAGTAGCCTTCATAGTCAATAAAAGAATGATCTCAGTTCAAATCCAAAGCAAACCATTCAACATCACAGTAGTCCAAGTCTATGCCCCAATCACTGATGCTGAACAGGATGAAGTTGACCAGTTCTATGAAGCCCTACAACATCTTCTAGAATTAAAACCAAAAAATGATGTCCTTATCATCCTGGGGTATTGGAATGCTAAAATAGGAAGCTACAAGATAACCAGAATAACAAGCAAGTTTGGCCTTGGAATACAAAGTGAAGCAGGGCACAGGGTGGTAGAATTTTGTCAAGAGAATACAATGGTCATAGCAAACACTCTTTTCCAACAACTCAAGAGACGATTCTACACATGTACACCACCAGACAGTCAACACAGAAATCAGATTGACTATGAGCTCTGCAGCCAAAGATGGAGATGTTCTATACAATCATAAAAACAAGACCAGGAGCTGACTGTGGCTCAGATCATGAATTTCTCTTTGCAAAATTTAGGCTTAAACTGGAGAAAATAGGGGAAAGGACTAAGTCTTCTTAAATAGACATTGCAAAGAAGTAGAAGAAAAGAATAGAATAGGGAAGACCAGAGATCTCTTCAAGAAAATTGGAGGTATGAAGGGTAGAACATTTCGTGCAAAGATGGATGTAATAAAAGACCAAAATGGCAGGGACCTAACAGAGGCAGAAGAGATTAAGAAGAGGTGGCAAAATTACACAGAAAAACTATACAAGAATGAGCTTAACTTAAACAGCAGATAGCATTAGACTTGGCGAAATGGGAAAATCTACAACTGTCATTAATAGGGAGAATTTCAACAATCAAGATGAATATATTACCCAGAATTTTATATTTGTTCCAAACAATTCCAGTTAGGCTTGGAAAAGACTATTTTGAGGATTTAAATAAAATTGTGTTGAAATATATATGGCAAGGTAAGAAAGCGAGAATAAAGTTAAAACTTTTGCAAAATGCTAGAATTAGACGAGGATTTGGTTTGCCTAATTGGGAGTTGTACTACCAAGCTACAAACTTGATGTGGGTCAAGGAATGGATAACATTAAGAAATACTCGATTGTTGACATTAGAAGGACATGATTTGTTGTTGCAGTGGCATGCTTTTTTATGGTACAAGGGAACTAAAATACAGGGATATTTTAGAAGACATTATATACGGGAGTCTTTGTGGTTAAATTGGGAGAAGATTAAAAGACAATGTTATTTGAAAATTCCAGTCTGGTTATTGACTATTGAAGCATTTTCCTATCCTATAATATACAAGAAGGAACAAACAGTTAGATATGGGGAAATATTGAATGAAAAGGGTGAACTTAAATCTATGCAAAAACTAGAGGAACAAGGTATAAAGATGAATTGGTTTTCATATGCGCAAATACATTCAAGGTATGATAAAGATTTTAAAACAGAAGGTTTCTATGATAAATTGACTGACTTAGATAAAATTTTGACAGGTACTGAAGAAAAGATGATTAAAAAACTGTATGGATATTTATTAGAAATTAAACTAGAAGAAGAACAAGTTAAAGAAACTATGATTGCTTGGGGGAAGAATCTTGGATATGGGATTGATTTAGAGAAATGGCAAAAATTGTGGTCTCAAAATTATAAAATGACAATGTCAACAGCATATAAAGAAAATTTGCATAAGATGTTTTACAGGTGGCATTTTCCCCCAACAAGTATAGCAAGAATGTTCAAGAATAAATCCGAAAAATGTTGGAAATGTCATCAGATACCTGGCTCATATTACCCTATGTGGTGGACTTGTGCAGACGCTAGAAAATACTGGACTAAAATCCACATGTGGTTGGAAAAAATGACAAAAAAACATATAGATTTGAAACCAGAGATATTTTTATTGGGAATTTTACCTGATACATATAGCAAAGATTTGAAATACCTGTTTGTAAATGTATTAACAGCGGCTAGGATTGTATTTGCTAAAAACTGGAAAAATGAGAAAATACCATCGCAGGAGGAAATTATTAAGAAAATATTGGAATGTGCTGAAATGAGTAGATTGACATTTGAAATTAGAGAACAAGATGATAAACAATTTTATAAAATTTGGGACCTTTTCTATCAATGGTTAGATAATAAAATACAATAATGAAATACGTAGAATTTTAGAAAATAAATATATAAAGATGTATTCTTTTTTTTCTTTTTTTATTATATCTACAAAATGTTTTTAGGATAGATTTGGGAGGATTATATGAATTGTTAAAAAATAAACAAAGTAAACTATAGCTATCTCGCAAAATATGAATGAATACAATTATTGTCAAAGGGTTGATTAATAATGATACTAGGGTATTCAATTTCTGATTGATAATATGAGCTATTATGCAATGTAACTATAACTGAAGACTATAAAATGGATGCACAAAAAAATTTGTAAACCAACCAGCATACTACTTGTATACTTATGGAAGAAAGTTTGATGTTTTTATGTTTTGTTTGTTTATGTTTGTCCTTAAAAACCAATAAAATTTACAAAAATAATAATAATAAAAGAGTTAAGTTAAAGTTGGGTTACATGGAAGTCAATATGAACAGTTAATCACAATGAAGTTATGCTAATTTCAGTAGAATTCAGCATAATTAACTGAGTGTAGCAGCCAGCCAAAAATTGCAATCTTCTCTACATCCACCTGGAAAAATTTCTATCTCTTTTAGCCAATATAATGGAACGTTAAACCCTGGGTTTCTTACATAGATCTAGCAGAATGTTCTTCCTCAGGAAAACACAGAGACAGCATGAATATGAGCTTGGGTTGATTAACAGTGTAGATCAGGGATGTCATACTGGATTTCTTCGAGAGCCAGATCAGCATTGCACTTCACTTCCGCGGGCCAGCCGGGGGGGCAGTAGATAGGATGGACACATCCTGCAGCACCCTGCCAGCCAAAATGGGACATGGGGGTGCACGTGTCCCAGGCCAGTCCTTCACTATTTCCAGGCTGGCCCTATGGGTCAGATTTTTTAAGCATGCTCCAAACTGGATCTAGCCTGTGGGCCTTGAGTTCTGGTGTAGGTCTACTCCTGATATAGATGAAAACAGGCTTATGTTTTGAAAGTGAGGGATAAAGATTCAAAAACTTGGCTTAAAATTATTGTCAGACTTATTGGCTGACCTATGATTAACTAAGATTGCTCGTCCAGATTTAACGCTCAAAGTTTTAGTGAGGAAGGTAAAAGTGGACTGGTTTTATTATTGAAATAATAATTTCTAGGAAATGCAAAATGTAGAGTATAAGTGGAAGAATAGAGATCTTTAGATTTATCTGTTCCGCTTCCTTTAAAATGGCAAAGAAGGATATTTTTTAAATCAGCAGCTAACTCCATCTTCCAGTTCCTACATGGAAGTTCTTCCATGTAGGAGAGAAGTATTAAGAAATGCTTCAGAATTAAATTTTACAAATTAGTCACAGGCCTAAGAACCGATTATACAAATTGATATCCATGTTTGGAAATACAGGTAGTCTTCGGTTTACAACCATAGTTGAGCCCCAAAATTTTTGCTAAGTGAAACATTTGCTAAATGAGTTTTACCTCATTTTACAACTTTTCTTGCTACATTTCTTAGGCGAATGATTGCCGTTATTAAGTTAGAAACATGGTTGTTAAGTGAATCTGGCTTCCCCATTGACTTTGCTTATCAGAAGATCACACAAGGGAATCACATGACTCCATAACACTGCAACCATCATAAATATGAATCAGTTGCCAAGAATCTGAATTTTGATCACATGACCATGGGGATGCTGCAACAGTCATGTGAAAAACAGTTGTAAGTCGCTTGTTTCAGTGCCGTTGTAACTTTAAATGGTCACTAAATGAACTGTCGTAAGTCAAGGACTATCTGTAACATTCTGTTCTATTCTGTTCTGTTCTATTCTAAAAAGAAATGCATTACTACGCATAATTATCAAAAAAGGAATTATTTTATCAAAGATCTTGTGGATGTTTTACAAGCAGCTTTTCAGTATCATGGATGTTATTTTTTCAATTGGAGAGAAAAGTATACATTTACAAGTAGTAGAAACTGGGAGCAGTAGTTAATTTGACCTTGAGTAAAAGTAAGCACTTAATTTAATTACATGATCTTCCATCTAGAGCACTTTTTCAAATCAATTCATACAATCCATTTTGCATTCAATCACCCAATGAGGAAGAAATAGTATTTTACTACTACATGCAAAGGGAACAAAATGATTGAAAGAATGTGAAAGCTACAAGTTACCATTCCTGGAAAATGTGATTTTACAACCAATAAATTCTCTTGGTAACCAGACCATATGAATCTTGTTTGCTCTTACAAAAGGAACTGGTACTAGTTGGTGAAAACCACAATAGCAATATCACAACAAGAAGGGAGGGAAATAGGAACTTAGTAGGCTGAAAATAAGCAATTGTGGTTTGTTCCATGATATTGTGGCAGGATGGTTTGTAGACAGTGATGAGAAGTGAATAGGATTGTATTATGAACATCAAAAAGGGAGGCTAATTCCAGATATGGATTGATGGCTTTATAAAAACCGTATTAAGTGTATTGTTTACTTAGTTTTCCTGTTTCAGAAAACTGAAATTTAGTGCAGTCTTGTGCGATTCCTAGAACGTAGTTCATTGTTCATCCTTATACAGAAATCAATTTAAATAAAGTTATTAACTGGTAGAAAAGAGTAGAAGAACGTGCAATAGATAAAAAAAGGAAGATGGATAAAAATGGGGTGAAAACTAATTTGGCTGAGCTATGAAACTGCTTCTAAATAGATAAATGTAATGATATTATTCTGTTATATCTTAGGTGTAAGATAAAAGTCAGCATCCCAGGAATATAGAATATCTTAAATTCATCCCACAAAACAGTGGCATAGTGAGGGATGTAACAAACCTGGCAGTGACTGGCAAACAATACAATTCTTTTTTCTGGAAAATAATTATCATTCTAGCAAATGCATTTTATTCAGGAGATGTAATACATCATCAATCATTTTAGAAAGTGAGGTCAAGCCAATTAACTGTCAAGGTACTTGTAAGATAATTAGCTGGTGTAATATTTTGAGTTATATTTCTGAGAATTGTTAAGCACCCATGTTTTAGATTGCTTGAGATTAGACTCTTACCTTCTTACAACATAATAGTGAATATATTTATATTAAAACTTCATTAAAGACAACTGCAAACACAATGCAAAGCTGTAGGTAGAAACTGTTCAACAAAAGCATTTTCTAAAAATAATCTTCAGGTACAGGAAAAAAAAGAACCCTGAGAAATAATAAAATAATATCCTGGGCCAAGTAGATGAGGAAATTCTGCCTTTAATGTCTCTTAAAATGTCCTTGGTTAATCCATTTTCTCTATCTTGGCAAAGCCAAATAGGCTGCTTGTGAATAATTCACTCTTAAGCTGTATAAACACGATAGTATCATACATTTGAGAAAGAAACTAATTACAATAATGGGCTGGAGTTTGATAATCCAGAATATTGTTTTCTAATCTAATTCCTTTTCTGAGATAATTACTCAGAATCAGCCACTGTCAGGATTATAAAAATAATCAGATTGGAGGTAGGAGCTGCTGATAATATCTTAGTGTCCTATTTCTCCTCCTGATAAGCAGTTCCAATCAATTCAACAACTGAGAATTGTTGGCGATTATTCCAAATGCCGTTTAAATGCATCATTTTACATTTGTGTGTTTTTGAACTTCCATTTCCTTGTGGAAATACATACACATACACACACATACATACACAATAGATTTGAAATGCTGTTTTTAAAATAATTATCTAAGAGGAGGCTTTTATTGCAGAAACCAATTCCCTCCTTCCTTAACAATCCCCAGGTTTGCTTTATGATATGTTCAAAAGCTTGACAACCGACTGGGCCTTAAATGCTTCCTTTTGAGTTTTGAAAAAAGAAAAATGGAAAAGAAATGCATTTCTGAAGCAAGTCAACTGCTTTGACGTTGCATGTGGCTGATTATCTGCCAATGCTTAAACTGAAACATCACTATAGTTGTTATTATTAAAAGCAAAGTTATTGGACATTCTGAGTACAAAAGTGGAAGTAAACATATTTTTTGTTTAAATAAACATAAAAGGCAAGCTTTAGATGGCAAAAGCGTAATATATTGTTTAAACCTGCATATACTTTCCAATATGAAAAGGGTCTCATACACCGATTTCTAAAAGATAAACTTTGGGAATAATATATAGAGACCTGAAATATCTAGTGCATACAATAAATAATGGAAGAACACAGAAAATAGAATTTATTATTTTGTTAATAAATAATCCCCAAATTGATTATATTCACAGTAAAGTGGTAATATATGTCTGTTTCTAAGGTTATTTTTAAGATAAATTTCCACATATCAACAATATTTTCTAATTCAGGCAATGCCTGGAGATATAACATCATGAGTCCATATTTCATGAAAAACTCTCTGATGGCTCTGTAACAATGATACAATTAAGCGGCTTGTAAACTGAAACTATATACAAGCATGTTGAATTTAAAGTAAATGGAATAGCATGTTGAATTTAAAGAAAATGGAATAGCATGTTGAATTTAAAGTAAATGGAATAAGCACAGAAGTTCAAATCAATCCCTCCCATATAGGAAAAATGACAAGAGTAGAAATACATATTCCCCCAATATGGTTTTGTGCATTTTATTTTAGTATTTATTTGATTTGTCAATCGTTTACAAGATACAGGTATAAGAATAAACATAGTTTTAAATACATGAGATACATACTTATAAGAAAAATAAAAATAAACAATAGGACAGGGACGGAAGGCACGATTGGTGCGCTTATGCACACCCCCTAGAGGCCTCTTAGGAAAGGGGTGAGGTCAATAGTAGACAGTCTAAGGTTAAAGTGTTTGGGGTTTGGGGAAGAAACCACAGAGTCAGGTAGAATATTCCAAACATTGACCACTCTGTTGCTGAAGTCATATTTTCTGCAGTCAAGTTTGGTGCAGTTAACCTTGAGTTTGTATCTATTGTGTGCTCTTGTATTGTTATGATTGAAGCTGAAGTATTCATTTGCAGGTCGGACATTGCAACGTATGATTTTATATACTATATTTAAATCGGACTGGAGGTGGCGTAGTTCTAGGTTTTCTAGTCTAGAATTTCAAGTCTGGTGGCATAAGGTATTCTGCAATGAGTAGAGGAGTGGAGAACTCTTCTTGTGAAATATTTCTGGACTTTTTCAATTGTGTTAATATCAGATACATGATATGGGTTTCAGACTGATGAGCTGTATTCAAGTATAGGTCTAGCAAATGTTTTGTATGTTCTAGTTAGTAGTGTGATATCACCAGAGAAGAAGCTACGTAGGATTAGATTAACAACTCTTAATGCCTTTTTGGCTATGTAGTTACAGTGGGATCTAGCACTTAGATAACTAGAGATGAGTACTCCAAGGTCCTTGACAAAGTTTGGATCCTCAACAAGGTCTTGATTATTTAGTTTGTATTTTATTTTCTGATTTTTTTTGCCAATATGTAAGACAGAGCATTTATTTGTTGAGATTTGAAGTTGCCATTTGATTGACCATTCTGATACATAGTCAAGGTCTTTTTGGAGGGTAGTAGTATTGTCTGTGGTGTTGAATAGCTTTACATCATCAGCAAAGAGAACACAGTTGCTCTTAATATGATCACACAAATTTTGTAATGCCTCACTATCTGTGCATCTAAGGGTCCTTGGTCTATCTCATCTTTGATTAGCTGTATAGGATGCTACTTAAATCATAATGGATTCAGTAACTTTCATGGCACTAAAAGAGGTAAAAAGTAAAGGCATCTTTACCCAACTGGACAAAGGGCTTTACATGTTCCTTGTCTATTCAGCCATGTTACTAGTGTTTAATTAGAGTTATCACTCCTCTTTTGTTTAACAGCTACATGATAAATGAATATAAAATGCTATATTCCATGCTAGGAATACTATTGTCTATTATATTTGGCTATTAAAGTCCATAATGATTTTGTTTGGTGTTGTCAGATCTGGACTGATTGCTTTCTTTAAACCCTAGAAACAAAAAAAAATCTGACTATCAATTCAGAATGAATCTTGATCCCGCAATGGATTAAATCAGTCTGATGGTGATGACTGCAATCATTATTTTGTACACTTGAACCAGAGATGGTATTCAGCAGGTTCTGACCAGTTCTGGAGAACCAGTAGTGGAAATGTTGAGTAGTTTGGAGAACCGGTGGTAACCTTCCCCCAGGAATGGGGAGGGAATGGAGATTTTGCAGTATTTTTCCCCTGGAGTGGGGGTAGGAATGGAGATTTTACAGTATCCTTTCCCTGCCATAGCCATCAAGCCACACCTACCAAGCCATACCCTGCCCACCAAGCCATGCTCACAGAACCAGTAGTAAAAAAAAATTGAATCCCACCACTGACTTGGACACATTTTAAAGCAGAAAATATGTAGTTTCCTAGCCTATCACCTGCAGGGAATGTTTGAATACATTGGACTTTCTTTCATTATTGATAGAATATAGTCCTTTGCATTATCATCGGCCTTCTCATCATTTATATAAAAGGTTTTTATTTGGAACTGTCAGCTTTAGTAGAGGTGAACGAAACTGATCAACACATGTGACAGAAGTCTTCTCTTCGAAATTGCATTGTCCCCAAGTGTCATGTTCTAACACTATGACAACTTTCTCACGCCTCTTTTGAATTACAAATGGGCACTCATCAAATCAGTGTGATTATTAACTAGTGCCTATTAAAAACCTGACATTATTTAAAATATTTGCCAGCATTCTAATAATTCACCTCTTCTCACAAGAAATGTTCCTCTTCTTACAAGAAATCCTGCATTGTGGCTTTCATTCCCCTTTGTAGCGGAAAATATGCCATAATTGCCATTCATTTAAAAAAGCTAAATTCAGAAAAAACTCTAAAATACCTTTTCCTGATGATAACATCTTAGACCCAGGGAAGATGCTTCTTAAATGGAAAAAAAATCAGCTTAATTAATTATAAGTCAAAAAAATTACAATTTTATTTTGAACAAAAACACTTAACTTACAGAACGACAGAATAACTATTGGAAGAGAAATTGGACGTTTTCTACTCCAACCCCTTGCTTTAGCAGGAAACCATTTCAGACAAATGATTGCCCAATCTTTTCTTTAAAACCTCTAATTTTGGAGCATCCACAACTTCTGGAAACCAATCATTTCACTGATTAATTGTTCTGTCAGAAAATTTCTCCTTAGTTCTAGGGCAATTCTCTCCTTGATTAATGTCCATCCATTGTTTCTTGTCCTACCTTCAATACTTTAGAGAATAGATTGACCTTTGTCCTCTTTGTGGCAGCTTCTCAAATATTGGAACACTGCTATCATGTCACCCCTAGTCCTTCTTTTCATTCAATTAGACATAACCAAGTCCTTCCTACAAACATGGTTTAGCCTTGAGTCCCCTAATCATCTTTGTGGCTATTTTGTTGCACTCTTTCTAGAGTCTCAGCATCTTTTTTATATCATGGCAACTCAAACTGGATACAAGATTCCAAGTGTGATCTTATCAAGGCATTATAAAGTGGCACTAATAGTTCACATGATCTTGATTCTATCCTTCTGTTAATGCAGCCTAGGATAGTATTGCCTATTTTTGGCAGCTGCAGGACCCTGCCACTCATATTTAAGTTATTGTCCACTAGGATTCCAAGATCCTTCTCAATGTTACTGCTATTGAGCCAGATACCCCTTATTCTATACATATGCATTTAGTTTTTATTGCCCAAGTCTAAAGTCTTTCTTTACTCAACACTGAATTTCATTTTGTTAGATAGGGCCCAGTGTTCAAGCCTATTGAAATCTTTCTGTATCGTGAGCCTATCTTCTGGAGTGTTGGCTATTGCTGCCAGCTTGATATCATCTACAAATTCAATGAATTCTACTTTTACCCCTTCTCTAAATTGTTGATGAAGATAATTTACATTTTTTTAAAAAAAAGTGGCATTTATATCTAGTTCACACCCCTTGAACCAAATGTAACTTACAGATTTTTTGAGGCTATCAGAATCACCCAAAATCTTTTATTTTATTTTTTATTTCACTTATTTTGATTTGTCAATTGCCTACAAGATAACAGGTATAAGTATATACATAGTTATGAATACATGAAATGGGTACATATAAGAAAAATAAAAGAAACAATAAGACAGGGATGGTAGGCATGTTGGTGTGCTTATGCATGCCCCTACAGACCTCTTAGGAAAGGGGTGAAGTCAATAGTAGACAGTCTAAGGTTAAATTTTTGGGGTTTGGGGAAGAAACCACAGAGTCAGGTAGAGTATTCCAGACATTGACCACTCTGTTGCTGAAGTCGTATTTCCTGCAATCAAGTTTGGTGCGATTAATCTTGAGTTTGTATCTATTGTTTGCTCTTGTGTAGTTATGGTTGAAGCTGAAGTATTCATTGACAGCTAGGACATTGCAATGTATGATTTTATATACTATACTTAGATCGGATTGAAGGCAGCATAGTTCTAGGTTTTCTTGATCTAGAATTTCAAGTCTGGTGGCAAAAGGTATTCTGCAACGAGTAGAGGAGTGGAGAACTCTTCTTGTGAAATATTTCTGGACTTTGTCAACTGTGATAATATCAGATACGTAATGTGGGTTCCAGACTGATGAGCTGTATTTGAGTATTGGTCTAGCAAATGTTTTGTATGCTCTAGTTAGTAGTGTGATATTACCAGAGAAAAAGCTATGTAGGATTAGGTTAACAACTCTTAATGCCTTTTTGGCTATGTAGTTACGGTGGGCTCTAGCATTTAGATCATTAGAGATGAGTATTCCAAGGTCCTTTACAGAGCTTGGATCATCAAAACAAGGTCTTGACTATTCAGCTTGTATTTTATTTTTTGATTTTTTTTGCCAATATGTAAGACGGAGCATTTATTTGTTGAGATTTGAAGCTGCCATTTGTTTGACCATTCTGATGCATAGTCAAGATCTTTTTGAAGGGTAGCAGTATTGTCTGTGGTATTGAACAGCTTTACATCATCTTCAAAGAGAATGCAGTTGCTCCTAATATGATCACAGAGGTCATTTATGTAGAGTATGAAGAGAGTTGGTCCTAGAACACTGCCTTGGGGGACACCATTATTGACAGGTACAGAATTTGACAGGACACTCCCAATTTTGACCATTTGTTGTCTGTTTGACAGGAATGCTTCTATCCAGTTATGCAGTTGTCCAGAGATACCATAAGATTTTATTTTTAGGAGTAGTTTGTCGTGTACCACTAAATCCAATATATAGTATAAAATTCCTAGCATAGAAATAGAAAAACGCTGAGATGAGGAAGTGAAAAGAAGAAACCGAAGAAAGTATTCATGGAATGGCAAGACATGAATCATTTTATGCCATTTCAGTCCAAATGGCTCAGTGAGCACTTGGCCCTAGACTAGTAATGTGGCTGAAAATTGTCATTAGCCAGTCTGTGTGATGAATCTAGACTGTTTTTAATTCCCCCATGCACAATGAATGCCAACTCCAGGGTTTTCAAATGATAATATATCCATAATTTAAAATGGAATGAATTATGAGTTAATAAATAATGAAGTGTTTAAATTGGCTTTAAAGGCCTCTTAATTCTTGAAGGTATGCTGGGTTATACCATTGAACATTGATCTTGATTTCTGATGAAGAATTATATATTTGATTTAATAATGTGCAGACTTTATAGCTTCTTATTGTTACAGTGCCTAATTATTATTTTATTGTAGCTCACTTCCAATGTCCTTTCAAAGTATACTTTATGGTGTTATGGTTTTATTTTTATTCTCATATCATCTAAACCCACTTGTGACTGTATGACTGTAACTTTGTCACTTGTATCCTTACAATTTATATTTACTGTTTCCTAGTACGATTTGATTGTTTATTGTACCCTATGACTATTATAAGTGTTATACCTTATGATTCTTGACTTGATGAATTTATCTTTTCTTTTATGTACTCTGAGAGGATTTGCACCAAAATACATTCCTTGTGTGTCCAATCACACTTGGCCAATAAAGAATTCTATTCTATTCTATTCTATTCTATTCTATTCTATTCTATTCTATTCTGTTCTGTTCTGTTCTGTTCTATTCCAACCTTGTAGGACTTAGCTCGAATGTAGACTTAAAAATATTACAATTGCCTATGACATCCACTATCATGTTCAGATATATTTCCATTAATTTTCTACATGCCTGTCTAATAGTGCTGAATAAAGCTTGAAAATGTGATTGAAAGTCAGCTGGATTGAATGCCTCCCTCTAATTGATGTGATATGTGGAATCAAAACAGATGTCTGAGTCCACTCAAACCATTCAATTGTTTTGTCAATGTGCATGCATATAAGATAACTTTGAGATAACTTTCAAAATTCAGTTCAATAAGGTGCATGATTCTAAATGTTAGACACTCCTGGAAAGTTGGGCATATACAAGTACTTTCTCCTAAATATTGATTTATCAAGATTTATAATATTCAAGTCTAAATTGCAAACAAGTCAAGTCACCGACCACAAGTCAGTCCTTATCAGTTCATCACTTTTTATCAAATTAATTACATTCTGTGTCATTGCTCTTCTTTCCTTGGCTTTATAAAATCTGTGATTTTATGGTTAGACACTTTAAATCCTATTTTGCATTCTGCTTTGGCATTACAACATCTATATTAAAAACTGGATAATACATTTACCAATAAATGAGGAATAACTGTTCACATAGTTGAATATGTTATGTATAATATGTTATGTTCATATAATTATAAACTCACAATTCTTCAAAAAATGTATAATTCTGAAACTTTTCTAGTTTTTAAAAAATATATATCCATAAAATACCCCAAAAATGTGTCCACATCCTTTTAAAACATGATATTCCCTAATGTAAGCAGTGTTTCATAAGATACATATATAATTGCTCCTAATATTTCCTTTTATAAATATAGGCATTGCAATATGAACTTCCAAAAAATCTCATTTATCAAAAGATATATTGTTTTTTCAATACAGATAAGTTAATATGTGTATCTTTCTGAATGTACCTGTAAATATAATTGTTAGTGCTTGTTGTTGTTTTTAAACCAGAGATTTGCCTCAGTACTGGCGTTTATGCCACAGAAAGGATTATTATAATAATACTTACAAATATGATCTCATATAAAAAATCAATTGTGCATTTCTTTTACATCCGTGAGTACGATTTAATTTAAATGGAGCAAAGATTGTCTTTTGATAAATTTCACAATCACAAGGATTCTCTGAAATTCTTCAGAGGAAGTTCTGTATAGTCCAAAGAAAAAAGAAATATAATTAATATGTGTGTTTGATAAATGTTTGGTTCCATCTAAATGGAAATTATAATAATATATAATTATTTGTTACTTTTTTCAGGAAGCTAACAAATATCTTTGAAAGAATGTTTGGGATGGCTTGCCCCCAGGATTGGCAGAGATTTTGTCAAGTGTCAGGAAGGAGGGGTATTGTTCCAGTCATGAGTATGACCAAGTTGTAGATACCACAAGGGAAAAAGAGAGGACAGCAGAGCTGAAAATAGAAAGCAAGCCATCAGAGAGAACAAAGGTGACAGTTCCTAAATAATGCTGTTACTGAGGCATGTGCACATCTTGATGGAGTTGTTAATTAGCTCCTTGTTCACATTTAATCCTGCTTCTCTGAAGGTGACAATGCAGAAGTAACAATGTGGACATCAGGCATTTCAATAAGGATTCTTCACTTGGGTGCTTTTCATTTTAAAAGAGAAAATGAGGGTCTGTGAGCAATTTACTATCTTCTGCTCAGCCTTTCCATTTAACTACTTTAGATTGGCACCCTATTTATTCTACAAGGTATGTAGATAACAGAAGTTCTAACTCTTTCTAAAGTTGGAACTATCATCCCCATCCACCAAATAATTTCCCCCATAATTCAGGAGGTATCTTCTTTTCCATATCTAATCCTTTGGTATTATATACAGACCTGTCAGGTGGACTAGCCCTATGATATAAACCAGAACAGGAAACTGAGTCCATAAAAGGCCTAGAAGTGTAATGAGAGAGACAATAATAAGAAATCATTGAAAGTCTGCCTGCATTTCTCCTTCCTTCCCTCCTATATCCCAGGAGCCATCTAGATCCATTTTCAGTCTTTTTCTAATTCATTTCCCCTATCCTCTGAACTTAATACATACTTCTGTATTTGTATTAATAGTTTCTGGATAAGTTTTCCAAATCTTCATAGCTCCCTACAATAGAAGTATTAAAGCTGGAATAACCAAAGGCCACTCCTTTTGGAACAGTTTGTCTTAATTGCCCACAGTATGAATTTTAGGGGCCCTGGAATGTCCTGTAATATATAGATAACCTAGATACTTGTTACTGAATCAGCTGTCCTGTCTGTGGTTTCTTTTCTTTTTCATTCACTTTGCCTGATTTAGTACAGATTTTGCACATTAGCAGTTTTTGCTGTTTTGTTAAAGTATAATATGAAATTTCAAGCTATTTTTGTTAGCTGAACTAAGTGGCATGTATACTTGTTTTACAAGCATGTATAAAGACTCTGACCTGGAATGTTCTGGGTACAAATTAAGTTCCCACAGCTCTTTCCAACAAATGATGCATACTTGTCTTAGCATAGATAATTGTAGAGCCATTGAACAATTCATGGTCTGTAGGACCTGTAGATCTATCTTATAAAAGAACTCAGACTTCTCTATGAGGGCGACCTTCAGTCTTTGCAGTATTTCATTGCAAAGGGGTGGAAATTGTGCTAGTTTTGTTTCATTCTATTTTTACAGCTGTGGAGACTAAAACAAAGCTGTGACTTTCCTTGAACAATTATTAGAGATGAACAAATAGGCTTAGCAATCTTTTTAGGTGTTTCCCTTTCTTTTTTGCTCATGTGAGATATCAACAATTTCCCTCCATGAATTTCCTCTGAGCTCCTCCTTGAGATTGCATACACTACAATATCTTGAGATTTGAGGAATCTTTTGGATTTAGGACACTTTCAAAAATAAGTGTTATTTAACATGGAATGTCCCTGTCCTATTGTTTCTTTTTTTTAAAGATGTCTTCCATGAGTAATAATAATAATAATAATAATAATAATAATAATAATAATAATAATAATAATAATAATAATAATAATAATAATAATAATAATTTATTTGCGGTCACAGACCAAAAAACAAGTACAACAGAAGAAGAACATGGGAAAATTAGTCATGAACAATTGGTCACCAAAAACTTGACTAAGGGGAATTACAGCATTCTCCTCTGATGGTTACAGCTCTTAAAAAAAATTGGAAACCTGAGAAGTGATGTATGAGGAGCCATCCCCTAGACAATATAAGAACAAATTACTAACATTGGATCTAGAAGGGTCTGTTTCAAGGAGAGACAGTAACTTAGATCTGCCTGCATTATACATAGGGCAATATAAAAGGACATGCTCCACAGTTTCAACCTCAGCTCTGTCACAGGGGCATAGCCGTTCGTTAATTGGGAGCCTCTTAAATCGCCCATCCAGTAGTGCTGAGGCAGAACATTAAAGCGAGCTAGGAGAAAGCTCTTCTATACTTGGGAATGGTTAGAGTGTAAAAATAGGAAGCCATCCTCAGTCCATAATTATTAAATTGGCTGAAGATCAGAGGGGAGCAAGATTTTGTTAGCTCTGGCTCGTAGATATTGCAAATCAATGTCCACAAGCCATTGGACTACCCTAAATTGGGCATCCTTAAGGCCATAATCTCCCAGGGCATCCCCTGTAAAACCTAGAAGGTGTAATTTCTTCATCAGCTCCCTCTCCCAGCAAGAAATATGAGAGTCAGCCAATGCCAGGGAGAGGTAGCTACCAGGAATCCATGAGTTATGTGTAGCTTGCAAGTAGCCTATCATTATCATTCATTATCATTATCATTCTCTACATTATTGTCCATAAAATGTCCAAGGAGTCTATGGAGTTCAGCAATAACAGAATAATAGAATTGGAAGGTACCTTGTAGGTCTTCTAGTCCAACACCCTTCCTAGATAGAAAACCCTACACCATTTCAAACAAATGGTTGTTGAATCTCTTCTTAAAAGCTTCCAGTGTTCGAGCATTCACATCTTCTGAATCAGTGAGATTCCTGTCAGTGTCCAATATAATTTTATTGCTATCTATATGCACATTAGAAATCATTATCAAATAGTAATAGTCCTCCATTAAAGAAAAAATGTTTTCCTACTCCAAACTTCTTGCCCCACTTCTTTCTCCTCCTTTTCCATTACGAGATCAACACCCATTGACCCAGCATGTGATATTTTTCCTATGAAAAATATAGTTTCTAGAAGTGTAGATTTTTTATCATGACCTAATTCTCCACCAGAAATTCTAGTTGATTTGAATCTGACTGTATATATACCAGAAAGTTACTGAGGGCAGCTATGCACCAGGCCCAGGGACAGGGTACCATTAAAAAATGCTAAAATGTTAAAAATTAGATGTGATTATAAGAAATTGGAAAAAAAAGTTTGCTATGTGGCTAAAAACTGACCATAACGGGAATTTTCTTGAAAGGAACAAACTCAATTTTTTCATGGAATAGTGTTTATTGAAGGGACTTCAATTTAATATCCCTATTCCAGCTTTCATTTGAAAGGATTTTTATGAACATTTATTTACTAATCCTAACCTGGACCTTCCACATAAGAAATCACTGATCTCCTACCTTTTGAAAGTCTGCCTCCAACCTTTAGTATAAGTATCAGAAATCAAATCTATTATTATTATTATTATTATTATTATTATTATTATTATTATTATTATTATTATTATCAATCACTGAGGCCTAATAAGGCATCTGGAGAAGATTTATTTACCTCTGGAACTCTTCACATCTATTGATGATGGAAACTCATTGTTAGAGGGCTGTTTTCTGTATAAACAACACAGGTTGCCAAAAAATTATAAACTTATAAGTGTTATTGGAATCATGGCTAAGATGTATGTTAAATGCTTTTGAATAAAATAGAAGACTATGTAATGAAAAAAAAATTAGTGGAGAAACAAGCCACATTTAGATTTGAAGTTTCGAATGCCATATCATCTATAAAAGGTCTCCATCATTTTCCATTTGATCATGGAAGAAAGGACTGACCAGCCAACAATATCTAGTCTGCCTAGGGAAGTCTGTATAGTCCTTTCAGTGCCCAAATGAATTGTGAGTTCAACCAACGAAGAACTTGAATAAAAAGCGGATATTATATAATGGTCAATGGAATTGTTTCCCAAGCTTAAATTTGAACAGATTTCATTTATACAGGTTGATTCTGAAAACTGAAAACTAAGATTTTTTCAAAATAAATATTTTATTTAAAATGAGCTCCTCTCCCATCATTTAAGATGTTTGTTAATTGCACATAACTAAGCATTAACATTATTATTAACATTATTCTTAAAAATGGAATTGCAGTTTCTGAGATAGTCCCTATGAATAATCTAGTCATTTTGGACTTTATGATTCTAATTTATGGCTCTCACATAAAATAGAAGATAAATCTTCAGGATTGGCTGTTTTGAAAAATATGAGTTGTATTACATCAGAAGAGATGAATTTATATTCTAGGTATATCTTTCTATAAAAGTAAAAGTAGGAAAACCACATCAAATATAAGGATGAATTTGGCATCCTCCCATTGAAGAACCTGAAAGGCTGTTCTTTATATTTAAGAAAATGAGGTTTTCTGACATTTTAATGAAATATTTTATCTTCTTATTCACTTAATGTATCAATGACCCAAATACTACTGAACTTTCTATATTATAGGCAGAATTTTCAATATGGAATGTAAGGGCCTAAATGTAACTATGTTTACAAAGACTGATATGCAATAAAGAAACAAAGTAGATGAATGAATTTTGCAACCACTTCAACTACAACATAACCATTAAGAAAAGATTTGTGTCTAGACATAAATCTCAAATTCAATCTCCCTTGAAGGAAAAGGCATGAAATTTGTCAAGCCTATATTCCTTTCAGAAATATTTATTGTAGTATAGGCCAATGTTTTGTTAATATTCCTATAGTGAGACAACATATTGCTTTAATTAAAATAACTCACATTAATTTAGGAAGCTCTGATGGGGATTTGTCATAGTGATTAAGGTGCTGTAGAAAGATGCAATCATAGTGAACAGGAACATAGCATATAACATAACATTGTCGGTAAAGATCTCTTGACCTTACAACTCATTTATTCTTCAGCATGGCCTGCTAATCTCCAGAAGCAAATGATGTAGAACGCAGGAGGACTTAGGTCAGAACCTTGTTAGTATCAGTGCAAGAGAGCAAAAATTATCAGAGCACTCTGTAAATTTTGACAGAAATATGTCAAGGAAATATTATGCCAGCATGCAAAGGACTTGCTGCAAAGGGAAACTAAGGTTGAACTTGTTTTACTTTATTCAACATTACTAGAAGTGTGAAATCTGAGAATGTGAACTCTGCATGACATGCCTGATTGCAACAATATCAATTACTTCCTGTACAGGAAGAGATCATATTTCAGGCTGTTGGAAATTGAAGTAGGTACATGAAAACATCAGAAATAGTGTCTATGATAGACACACTATGACTCTGAAAGACAGTCCATAAATGTGAGAGACATAAATGTATATAGCACTCATACTGTAGCTGGTTGGATTCTGTATGACTAGCCATAATATAAAGAGCTCCCCGACAAGCCTATCAGTACATCCTTAATTGTTGGTTCTTCAGCCTTATTTTTACCTTCTGAAATATGTATTGCATCTGTTAATAGAAAAAAAGAATAACATAAAATAAAAAATAAAGATAGGTTTTATCTAGAAAATACTGTTTGCTCAATATATACTAAAGCTAAAATGAGGATTGACAAGAGCTACAACTTAGAATTAGCCTCACAGCAATCCATATGCATGATCACTCTTCTGAAAATGTTAAAAATTTCTTCCCATGAAACTTGCTTGCTTTTCATTTGTATTCCTGTTTTTTTCTGGCCTGCAGAATTTAATATTTTACAATAGAAGACGAGGCTGTGCTTCACAGCAGATGCAATATTTCACAGACTTCAGATTGCTAGTTTCAAATCTTGGCATTGCTGCTTAAAAAATAAATACAGAGAATTATCTGCCTTCGATATATTGCAAACCATGGGCCATCAAAGGTGAGCTAGGTATACCAATGATGTTATGTACTGTAGGGCAATTGCTATTGTATATAGTTTTCCACCTAAAGGAGTTTAGAACAGCTTACAAAAGAACAATAGTAATTTTTGAAAAACCATTGTCAAAGAAGTCACAGTCTTTACAAATAACCAGGAGTTATATCCAGGCAATACTATAAAGAAAAAGGAGATGGCCATGATGTCACAGCTTGTTATAAATCTAGGGATAAAAGAGAACTCTTTTGGAGGTCCAAATAATGAATACTGAAAAAAAAATGTGGTTCAGAAGTCATCCCTTCTCCAATAAAGTTGTAATCAATAAATTGGCTACTGCTATCACATTGTTCAAATTCAGAACTGTGTAATAGTCACCCATAGTAATAAATCTCAAATGTCATTTATTGTTGTTTAAGTTGTAGATTAATAAATGTCTAACCTAACTTTACTCAACTTCTTGAGTCTTATCTTGATTGCAAGAAAAAATAGCTTTCTTGAAGAAACCAATAGACAAGCAGAATTATACTTGCTCATTGGTTTCTAAATGTTCTACTCATCTTTTCTCAGAGCTAGCCTCTTGTCTGCTCTTTGAAGCTATCTCTTTATATGAATAAAACGAAAGCATTTATCACTTTCTGCATTTAAAAACTTGAAACCCAAGGTGTGAAACAGATGCAGAGTACTTAACACCTGTGTTGGGGGGGGGGATGTTCAACATTAATCTCTACCAAATTTTACTTGAGGAGTCACAAATCTTATTCTAATTGCCTAAAAAAATAGGTAGTTCAAAACAGAATGTATACTGCAATGAATATCTCATGAGATCTATCAATATCATAGATGGTGCTGTGGGGGTGGTTACCCCAATTACTTCATCAAATGCCTTTGTGCCAATCAAAAGTGAATGTAGTTGAACTCTTTCAAGAAAATAAAAAATTGGAATATATGACATCATGAAAAGAAAAGGAAAAGGAAGGGATGGAAAATGAAATTTGCTGAACACAGTAACTGAAAGATTTTAAAAAGTATCAGATACAGAATCATTTGAAAAATATTGCCTGAAGTACATGGTATAATTACAGTGCAGCAAATATTTTTAATCCCTTGTCAATATTTGAATTATGAACTTTCCCTCTTTTCACCTTTCAAGAAGTTAAATAAGTTTCCAAAGGTACCAATTAAAGAATAGGCACTGTTTTGGCATCACCCATTCCAGCAATTTGAACTCCAAAATTATGCATCAGATATGAACTTTCATGCTGCTCATTTAAATATATTTTTAGAAATTCACCAAATTGTTCCGTTCCATGCAGGGTTTCAGCTTTTCACTTTGGTTGTAAATATTAGTGCATTAACTTTCTACTGATTTTGCACCTATGCCATGAGACCAAATTATATGTCCTAAAATAAGTTTGTAGAAGTTTCCATTTGTTTATTTTTCTTAATGACTTGAGCCTAATCCTTGGCTTAAGCAGAGAAGTACTGAAACTCTGGTACATGAGAAAAATCTTTCAGATACTTTATAAATAATAATTCATATTAAAATGAAGAAGGGAAGAACAGATTGAAATTGGCTTGACATGAAGTCATCTTCATCAAACATTGAAATAGGTAATTTTTGTTTCAAATTCATTCTTTGCAACTATTTCCTTTCATTTTTCACAAGTTTCATCTTTTCAGTTATTCTGTTTTTCCTTCTTCCCACAGGATTGCTGGAAAGCAATTAGCAGATCCTTCCTATTCTATTCAGAGCACATCCAAGACTGCTTAAAAAAAAACAACTAACGATCACCAAATACTTTCAATTCAGTTCTGCATTGTGGTCACAAACCAAGAAGTCAAACAATTGAACAAGAAGCACATTTTCTTTTTTAACATTGTAGTATTTAGCTTTCTGAATGATAGCAGATATTTCTCCCAAACATTAAACAAACTAAGAATCAACTTTATTTTTATTTATTTATTTGATTTGTCAACCGCTTACAAGGTAATAGATATAAGTATAAACATGAGTAAGAATACAGGAAATAGGTACGAATAAATGGGGACAATCGGATAGGGACGGTAAGCACGATGGTGCACTTATGCATACTCCTTATGGACCTCTTAGGAATGGGGTAAGCTAATAGTGGTTAGTCTGAGGCTAAAGGAATGGCAGTTAGAGGATGTAACAACAGAGACAGGTAATGCATTCCAGGCATTGACCACTCTGTTGCTGAAATTGTACTTTCTGCAATCAAATTTGAAGCGGTTTACATTCAGTTTGTATCTGTTGGGTGCTCTTGTATTGTTGTGGTTGAAGCTGAAGTAGTCATTGACTGATAGGATATTGTAGCAGATAATTTTAGATAATTTTGTGTGCTATGTTTAAGTCTAACCATAGGTGGTGTAGTTCAAGGTTGTCCAAGCCCAAAATCTCAAGCCTGGTGATATAGGGTATTCTGTTGCGAGCACAGGAATGTAGTACTCTTCTCGTGAAATACTTCTGGACTCGCTAGATTGTATTAATGTCTGGTATGCAGTGAGGATTCCAAACTGATGAGTTGTATTTGAGTATTGGTCTGGCAAAAGTTTTGTATGCTCTAGTTAGCAATTCGATATTTCCGGAGGAGAAGCTTCATAAGATTAGATTTACAACTCTTAATGCCTTTCTGGCAATGCTGTTACAGTGAGTTCTGGCACTTAGGTCATTTGATATGAGTACTCCAAGTTCTTGACAGAGTGAGGGTCATTAACGAGGTCATATCCACCTAGCTTGTATTTGGTGAACTTATTTTTTTTACCAATGTGTAGGACAGAGCATTTGTTGGTCAAGATTTGGAGTTGCCAAATGTTTGATCATTCAGACACATAATCAAGGTCTCTTTGAAGGATAGTAGCGTTGTCGGTGGTGTTGAATAGTTTTACACCATCCGCAAAGAGGACGCAGTTGCTAATAAGGTGATCACAAAGGTCATTTATATAGAGTATAAAGAGTGTGGGTCCTAAAATGCTGCCTTATGGGACACCACTGTTGACTGGAGCAGGGTTTGATATAGCGCTCCTGATTTTTACTATTTGTTGCCTGTTTGACAGGAATGCAGTAATCCACTTATGAAGGGATCCGGAAATGCCATCAGAGTTTAATTTTAACAGTAGTTTGTTATGTATCACTAAATCAAAGGCTTTGCAGAAGTCTATGTAAATTGCATCTATTGCTTTACCCCAGTCAAGTAGAGTAGTCTATATGTTTTTGTAGTGTAAGTTGTAGGTTGCAGGACAATTTTTTCCTGAAACCAAACTTAATCAACAGGATTGTAGAAAAGCCATTGCTTATATCATAAACAACCCACTTTACATGTAGATGTCAAATATAGGCCTTTTGTTAGATTTTCTTGGAACAATACCTCATTCTTCTTTAATATCAGCTCAAAGGTAATAGTAGTAATAGTGTATTAGGCAATTCCTAGAGACAGCAGAATAGAAGATAAAGAACTGGAGAAGATAACAAAATAACAAAGATCTGCAAATAGAAGTACAATGACTATGGCAAAAGAAAGTAAAAAATAGAAATGCAATAGAAATAGATGCTTGAGTGCAATCCCAAAATAACTGGAACACCACTTGAACACCATTGGCATTGACAAATTCACCATCAATTGCAAAAGGCAGCTTTACTTGGAACCATTTACACCCTTTCGACAATATCTCTAACACCATCAAACACCAACATGGGTCTATTCCAAGTCTTTTAGAAGGATTTAATAGATGGATAAAAATTCCAAATCCAATCTGAACACCTGGCTGAAAGTGTGATGAATCCTAATAATAATAATACATCACTGGAAAAGATAATAGAATATTTAGATAGACATATTAGTGTAAAGAGACATGTACACATGTAGACACTTTAGTCTTTGAGACCAACAAAGTTGATTCACCTTGTTCTAGTGAAGGAACATGATATAATCTTCAATCTTGTTCTACCACACCACAAGTAGTTTTACACTCATTGTTCTGCCTCTTGCACAGAGCTAGATTTATAGCTGTGCAGATGCAGATAGATAACCCAACCAAGTTTCCATAACCAAGTTCATTTATTGGTGCATCAGGTATCTTCATAACTCACATTTATGTCAAAGTTCTTTAATGACCAATCCTTTGTATATCTGCCTTGTATGTGAAAGATGGTTATCTCCTAACCCATCTCGTAATGATAGAAGGAAGATGCCATGAGGTAGAGAGTTCAGACAAAGAATGAAACTCCCTTAACCCACCAAGGGTCAATTCAGTGACCAATCAGAATTACAGATGTAGCCACGAGAGATGAACTACATTTCCCAGGATACCTTTAACTACATTTACCATGTTGCATTCCCTTAAAGGGACAGCTCACAATTCCTAAGTAACTATCCAATTCCCATAGAATGTCTGGGACAGCACACTCTCCGCCTGGAATTGTAAATTCCACTATTAAAAGAAGAGAAGAAGAGAAAAAAAATTAACTATAAAATAAGATAAACAGTAAAGACTAATACTAACTGAATAGAATATAACTGTATAACTAAGATAAACAGTTAACTATATAACTAAGAAAAAAAACAGGAAACATTGATAAGCATCAAACAAAGCAAAGCATGCAAAGCTTGAGGTGCAATCTTCAAGTTCAGCCTCTTGGTGCAAGTCTGCTGGTCACCTCTGGTGACCTTTTAAGATGTACAGGAACTCTTGGTGACAAAGGTAAAAGTCTGCTGGTCACCTCTGGTGACCTTTTAAGGTGTACAGGTACTCTTGGCGGCATAGGTGAAAGTCTGGTGTTCACTTCTGGTGGCCTTTTAGGGTTGACAGGTACACTTGGTGGCAAAGGTGAAAGTTTCGAGGTCACGTCTGGTGGCCCTCTAAGATTGGAACGGTACTCTTGCTTCCACAGTGTCAAGGGCATCAGGAAGCTGTTGGAAAGGTGTTGCAGAGGCATATGCCTGTGTAGGGTGTCTTAGTGGATGTCTGGCAGTTGTTGGTGGCCATTTAGGGTGTTCTAGTGAACATGTACTGATCAGTGGTGGCCTTTGAGGCTGGAACTTCATTCTTGTTTTCAGTGGTGCCAAAGGGCATCGGAAGGTGGGTGGAATGGATGGTGCTGAGGTATTTGCCAGGTTTGGAGCCTGCATCTGGGTGTCACTGACAATTCCTATGATCCCCCATCCTAGTGGAGATTTGATGGCCACTGGGCCATCTATGGAGCCGCCGACTGACTCAGAGAAGAGAAAGGCATGTAGAGCATTATTTCCCAGCAAGAGTTGGATATCAGCCTCGGGATCTAGAGCAGGAAAGTGATGAGCAAGGTGCTGTAGGTGAGTAGGTGAGGTCATGGTATTTATGACCTCAGGTATTGTGATCTGACTGCAGTCATTTGGTATGCCATCGCATTCAAATATGGGCAGTAGTGGGAATCGGGTACTTCCATCTAATGACTCTATGCAGAGTCCAGTAGCTCTCCTCCCGGCCATGCTTCTTGGTCTGTGGCACGTTGATACAGTGAAGGGAAGTTTGGCCTGTTGCACCTCAAAGAGGTCGAAGAATGCGGGTCTGGCCAGGGTACTGGTGCTTTGAGTGTCTTTCCATCCATACATTTCACAGCGTCTTTGGGGCATCCTTCAGGGTACACTTTGGCTAAGCAGATGGGAAGACACGAACAAGGTGAGTTGGCGCACAGTGTTGTGCAGTTTACACTCATGCGTGGTTTTGGTTGCAGTTTGTCAGTCTGCCAAGGAGTCCTGTGTGCTCATGTGTTACATTACGGCTTCTTGTCTGAAGGAGGGTTATGAGATATCTGCCATGGTGGCTCATCGTCTGGATGCAGCGTGGTCAGTGTTGGTCACTTTTGCAGATGTGACATTGCACTTTGGTTGTGCAGTATTTTGGCGAATGTTTGGATTCGCAACACTTGTAGCAGTATTGGTACTCTCTTAGCAATTCTTTTCTTTGGGACAGTGATTTCACTGAAAACCCAGTGCAGCTGTTCAGTGAATGACAGGTGTTGTACATAGGACAAAACTGGTTTTTTCTTGTAGTGGGAGATCTAACTTGGGGTGAATGGGATGAAGTCTCTCCCCCACTGTGTGTGGAGGAGGAGTCGATCTTGGTGTCATGGGCAACCATGAAGGGTCTTTCTCTGGTAGCATGTAAAGGGCCTGAGGGCGACATATGGTTGTTGTTGTATCTTCTGGTATTAGGAGAACTAACAGCTCTGAGTCCATGGGCTCGGTATGTGTTACACACTGTAGCTTGGTGGGAGACAAATTGTTCAAGAAGTGTGAAGGGTACAAAGCGGTGGCGACCCTTGGCCATGAAGGTGTCAGTCAACTGGAGCCACTTTTCAATTAGTACCTGCGGGAGTTTCCGTAAAATTTTGTTCTATGTATCAACGTGATCAAGACAGGCAAGTGTTATTAAGTTGGGATCCCATTGTGCCATTCTCAACTGGACAATTATATGAGTGAGGTCTATGATTTGGTGAGGCTTGTCGATAGGAATTTTAGGAAAATTGTTGAGGCTATCTAGGAGTGTTGCTTCTACGTCCTCAGGAGTGCCATACAGTTTGTGAAGCCTTTTCCATGATAATCATAGGGCAGCGGCCGGGTCGTCTAAGTGGGATTGCAAAATTGCACTCGGTATGTCAGAAGACTGTGGCCCTAGCCATGCTATCAAGTGTCTGATTATCTCATCAGGGTTCATGCGTGCCGCCTGAATGGGACACAGGAAAGGTTTTTTCCAAACTAGATATTTGCCGCTTGGCTTGTCAGAGAATCTGCGAACTCCGTTGGCATGCAAATTTATCTTTCCACTCTGTACAGCCAAGTTTCTTCAGTAATCTTCAGCATTTGCTGAGTTGGGGAAAGTATTGACATAGAGGGTTCTCCCCCTGGATTCTCATAGGGTGGGTTCAGGTTGTAAGTCAACGACGGGTTGTAATCTTCTTTCCAGTATGGGAGGATGTCATCCTCCCATACTGGGGATGATGGTTGAGTGTCATGCTGCGGTGTTTTTTTGGCACGGTTACCTTGTGGTGCCTGGGAGCTGGAGTGGTATTGAGGTTGTGGCAGGAATGTTGCTGCCTGTGGATTGAGTGTGGCAGTTGCAATTGGTTGCAGGTCAACTTGTTGAGCAGTTGGTGTGAGTACAGGTGGGCTATGTTGCTCAGCCAGCAGGGCGTTAGACATTGCAGTAGGGTTGCTGGTGCTGGGGAGAGAATCTCTAACACCAGTTGGGGAAGGTTTGCTGTTGGAGGGAAGTGAATCTCGTATTTTAGGTCATACGTCAGTAGTGTAACTAATGTGTAGAGCCTGTGGTTGAGATTCAACCCTGTGTTTCTCTGGTTGTGGGAGACTGCTAGCCAACTGAGGCATTTGCATCTGCTCATTGCGAAGCGAGTGCTGCTCATCTACATAGACTTTGATTTGTGTATCTGGCTCTCTTTACCCAAGTCTTCGAGGTTGAATTGGAGGGAGGAGTTGTCGGCTATCTTCCGCCATGCTGCAGCCCATGCCATCTTTGTTGTTGAGTCTCTTTGCCGTTCGGCCAAATCCAATTTGGCCATTTCTGCCTGGTTGGTTGGCCTGGGCTTTGGCTATTTCTGCTTGATGAGCCGCTACTGCCGCCTTCTGCCGTGTCACCTTCCCTGTGGTGCATAGCTCTGCATCTGCTACTGCAGTGTCTACTTCAGCTTTTGCAGCCCATTCAGTGTAACTTGCTGCTTTGGAGGCCTGAGATGTGCCACTATGACGGGAGGATGTTCTAGAAGGATGGTGGGAGCCAGCAGTAGAGAATTGGCGCAAGACACTAGAATCTGCCTGCAATCTACCTGATTTGGGATGGAGGGAGGAGGCTTTCTTTAAGTGGTAGGAAGAAGCTGCTTGTGATAGAGGAGCTATGTCAGATGTGGACTTCTTCCTCAGTGTTTGCTCCTTCTGTAATGCAACAAGGAGCGCGGCCTGGAGAGAGTTTCTGCCTTCCCGAACACTGTCTTCACATTCGTTGTACACCTCCTCAAAGCACTGAATGTGTTCTTGGAAATCTGGGTCTTCCAGGTTCAACTGTATGTACTTGAACTTACTTTCACTGTCTCTCCATTGTTTGAGGTGCTCCTCTAACTCCTTCTGCATCAGGAAGAGGGTCTCCAGGGGCAACTTGCTTTTGGGGGTGTCACAGATCTTGACCAGCTCCATCCATGCACCTGCATGACGGTGATACTGCCTTTCCCAATCCTCTCTGAAGTGTTTCACCATGGGTGAGGCATGCTTCCTATGCTCTCTGAGGTCATAGGCCTTTTGAGGTATCGTGGCTTCTCGAGAGGGTTGGACATCTAAAGGCAGTTGTTGGGAATCAGGCTCCACATTTACATCAAGGGTGGATGGAGGATTCGGGTCTTCTGGTACATCATAGACATCTGTCATAGCTGAGGAAGTTGCCATGCTTCAAAATTGGAAAAGGAAAAATTCTGGAAATTTTAGTGATTTTTTTGGTGCAATTCCTTTTTGTAATAGAGTATGCTGCAAGCAGGTGGCAGAATGTAGAATTACTGCTGGATTTAACACTTGAGCACTTAGGTGGCACTGCAGAGTCTGGGCGATGCTAGTACAGCGCACGGTATGGCTGCTTCTAGGGTGTGGTGTGAATGTGCAACAGAAGGGGACACTAGAGGTTGTGTTGTGAAGTCTGAGGACTAGAGGGCCGAATGCAGAAATATGTGCAGCAGAGCCTGAAGACTTGAGAGCAGAACACAAAAATATGACTATAAGGGTCACTTGCTTCACAAGGTGGCAGCAGAGGGTCTGGAAGACGCTGTTGCTATGCTGATATGAGGTTGCAGTTACTCTTGGAATCTTTGAATTAAGTTGAGTAAATGGTGCACAATAGTTTCATAATCACTCTGGTCAATATTTGAGAAATTGTGGAAAAAAATCACATAAGGAGAAAAAAGTGTTTTGTTGACCACCAGAAGGGGCCAGTGGGCTGAAGAGAAAGGGAGGGGGGATTCCCTTGCCCACTTTGAAAATAAAATACAATGACTTCACTGTAAATTTCTTCTTGACCACCAGACGGAGCTGGTAGGTTGTAGGTAATCTTGGAATATTTGACATAAATCGATGAAATATTCACAATAATTTCAAAAGGAGTTATCAATACATATCGTAAATACGTATTGGAAACTTGGGGAGACTTTTCTTTGAGTACCAGATTCAGAAATCTTACAGAGTCCTGTTAAAATTCCTCTTTGCAATCCAGACAGACTCCTGATCATCTGTGGGTGGATAGAGAAAGAAGGGGAGGGATTCCTCCTAGCAGCCAAATGAGCTTTTGAAAGTTGAGCAGAGAAGAGTGGGGTGGATTGGAAAGCTCTTTGTTTGTGGCATGTGGGGAACTCCAGCCCCTCCCACCATGCAAACAGCATGTAGAAAGTTTAGGACAAAGGGGTCTGATGAGGTATTTTAATGACTGACTGTTGAAGCTTTTGGCAAGCTGGATGCAGTCTTTGTGTCAGAAGGAAAAAGGGAAGAAAAAGATAGCAGATCATCCTCAGTTGCTAAAGTTGTAGCAGGGCAGATGGGTAAAATCTGGCTCCTCCTTTTGTTTTACAAATTGACTCTTCCAGTTGGGAGGTGTAATTTGAGACACAGCAAATCTTTCGCTGATGAGATAGGAGGGGAAGTTGCCCTTTCCTAGCTTGATGTGGAGACAAAGGAACCCTGCCTCAGTAACAAACTTGATAGCCTTTGAAAGCCAGAGCGTAGGATATTTGGAAAGTCTCTAGCGTAAATGGAGAAGGGGTGGGTGGATGGTTTACTGGTTCTCTTTGTTTGTAACATGTAGGGGAATTCCAACCCTTCCCACCTTCCAAACAGCATGCAGAAAGTTCCATTGCTCCCAAAGAGAGAGAGAGAAAGGATGAGAGATGCAGGTTCAGATCAACATTGCACATTCACTCCTGGCTTCAATATCATGTTGCTTTATAACAAATCCAAAATTAATAAATTTTTGCTTTTCTGATGAGTTAGAATTCATCTTTCACTGTTCTGCCTCTTGCACAGAGCTAGATTTATAGCTGTGCAGATGCAGATAGATAACTCAACAAAGCTTCCATAACAAAGTTCATTTATTGGTACATCAGGTATCTTCATAACTCACATTTATGACAAAGTTCTTCTTTAATGACCAATCCTTTGTATATCTGCCATGTACGTGAAAGATGGTTATCCCTAACCTATCTTGTAGCGATAGAAGGAAGATGCCATGAGGTAGAGAGTTCAGACAAAAATCCTCACTTAATTTTTCCATTATGCAAATACAGGAGGTAGTGGTGGCTTTAAAAAATAAATAAATGCCTATGCTAAATACAGTAAAGAAGCTGCTATTTATTTCTTTTATAGCTGGAAGAAACGATATAAATGAGAAGAAAATTAAATATAGACTTCAAAGGTTCTAAATCTCTTTCTGAGCTAGTAATTAAAAAAAAACTAAGATAATCTCTTTCTCCACTGTATAGTAATGTACAACCCAGGCAATCTGCCATGATTTTTTACTTTCTGAATAGTATCAGAGCAGATGACAATTTAGAGTATGGGAAAAATGTTCTCCATTAATGACAAATCAAAACACTTAACCAACATGTCTGATTAAATTAGTCTCCAGACCCCACCAGACCCACTGTTCAACCTAGAAATAAAAAAGAGAGAGATGGAAGCAAAGCAAAGTACGATTGGAAATTTGAAGAAAATTGGGAATGGGTAGATGAAACCAGTCTTGTTACAAAAGTTTAATACATATTGCATATGCATGTATTGATGTTAGTTGTCTTGACTGCCATTTTGTTATTTCCTTTATTGCATTACTTATTTATCTTATTGTATTTGTGTTTTGTTTACTGCAACCACTTAGAATGTCTCTGGAACTGGGTAGCACCAAAATTAAAATAAATATTAATTTATTAAATAAATAGACCCCCCATTATACATTTCATTTATAGAACAGTTTTGGGATAAGCTAAAATTCTGAACACAACTAAATAAAACCATGTTTAACATGTCATAATACAGTTAATTAAGATCTGATTAGCATTTATATTTATTTAATTTAAATTATAATCGTAGTGTTTCTAAATACCAAATAAGGAGTAAGACTGGAAGCTGACATAGAAAAGAAAAATTGCTTATTCGAAAGTTATCTTTCTATAAAAGTTTCCTATATGTAAAGAAAATGTAGATTCCCTCTCTCTCAATTATGTGCCCTATAATGAGAATAAGAGGTGCTCTGATTTTGAACAACCCATTCAATTGATGTTGTTTTTAGATAGACTGACCTCAAATTTCCAAACTGCTTTTGTCCAAGCCTTGTCTTTCTAGGAATTAAATATTAAAAGTCTCATTAAACAGATGGTATTATAATTGTGCTCCTCAAGAGTATAAGTTGATTGACTCTTCTAGGTAAAAAGGTTTACAGCCAAGAGATACACTGGGTCTTCCTGTCATTATTATGGTGTGTTTATAAAACCTACTGATCTTAATTATGGATATAGTTCAATTCTGGCCCCATTACCGTAAAGTAGTAAACTAAAGGGAATTTGGAAAGCCCAGTTGCTATTTAACATTGGCAAGAAATACTATTAGAATTTATTAGAAGAAGTGGGGAAATGGTGTAATGTTAATAAATTCGAAGGTGGATTGTTTCAAGAAAACTGGTGTGCATGCTGTATTGCATAGTAAAATAGCATAAGAGATTTTTTTTTCTTCTTTTTCTAGTTCAAATGTGTCTGATTCTCCAAGATTGCATGGACAAGTCAATGCAATTTTCTTGGCAAGATTTTTCAGAAGTGGTTTGTCATTGCCTTTTTCCCAGGGCTAAGGGATTGGCCCAAGGTCACCCAGCTGGCTGTCATGGCTAGGTGGCATTGTTTCCCAGTTTTTAGTAGATGCCTTAACCACAATCCCAGACATGCTCTCAGAAAGAGAGATTTTTGCTTTTGCAAATTATTTATTTTTATTTGTTTATTTGTTTGTTTGTCAAACATGTACAAGATAACAAATATAAGTATGAACATAAACAAGAACAAATGAAGTAAATACAGGTAAATGGGGACAGTAAAACAAAGACAGTAGGCATGCTGGTGCGCTTATGCACTCCCCCTTTACGGACCTCTTAGGAATGGGGTGAGGTCCATGGTAGACAGTTTAAGGTTGAAGCTGTGAGGGATTGAGGCTATAGCAATGGAGTTGGGTAATAACAATAGAGTTGGGTATGTGATGAGGTGTAATGCCTAAGGGTGCCCTCTAGACTTATTCTGCCAAACAGTGAAACTACAGTAGCTGCTTAAAACTCTCCTATGGGTTGTGGGGCCAGCAAAAGTCCAGCATCCCATTTTGTAGGTTATAATGGAATAATGTCTTCTGGGCATGATGATGGCTTGAAGATCACAGGACTATCTCAAAACAGCTAAAGTTATTACAGCCTGCAGTGCTTTATGGCTTCAAGGATAGGATCCAGATAAGCTGGAACAGCATGGTAAGAAAAAGTATAAAACCACGAACTGGTGTAGTACCTCGCTGCTATTTATTAAAGCAGATCAATTTTCTTAGGCTTTCACACAAATCGTAAATAAATATTCTAGTGCTTTAAGAATCACATTAATTTTAATGAGCAAATTCTTTAAAATGCGATAAATGTGTTTAATCATTTAATATCAG
This sequence comes from Pseudonaja textilis, assembly GCF_049901715.1. Taxonomy (NCBI): domain Eukaryota; kingdom Metazoa; phylum Chordata; class Lepidosauria; order Squamata; family Elapidae; genus Pseudonaja; species Pseudonaja textilis. The sequence continues at coordinate 30,673,420 of NC_142008.1, read as the reverse complement.
TTGAGATAACACAGTATATAACAGGGTAGAATTTGAATATATCTTACATAAAGCAGCTTCTATGAGAACACGTGGACAACTATTTTTTGTTCTTCGGTAACATTAAATCTCTCTTCCCCTACTATATACTTTCAAAACAAATTGTGTTTTCTACATTCAGGGCATAGCACACCAACAGCCTGATGCTTTTTTGTTCATGGTAATTTTGTGGTTTTGACATAAATTAGATTTGCCTTCCAAAAGTCTCAATGTGAGATCAGGGTTAAACATTTGACTAGTTAATCAGCAGTGGTTTATTTCTCTCTGTGTGTGTGTCTACTTTGAATATTAATCCAAAAGAAACATATATAAATAGGTGTGTCACCCAGGTTAGAACAGTAGTATGGTATAGGAAACAAACTAAAACAGAAGCAGCTAGAATTATTGTCTTACTTAGGGCTAAGTTAGGAATTTTCTACAAGTTATGATCCTGAAACCTAGGAATTGTGTTAAGGAGAATTGTTATATGCAAACTCAATCTTCCTCCAAAAACATAGATGTACTATGAGCAAGAATCATGCAGTCCAATGAACTCATACTGTTAATAGCTGCATCCAAATTGTCTTCCAATGAAGTGATACAAAGCCAAAAGACAGTAGCAGATCATGATTGAAATGTAGTTTGATGATGTCAATAATACTAAAGCAAAGGAAATTATTACAGTTGAAACACTAGAAATTTAAATATCAATGATCGTTTAACATTAATGAATATTACAGTTTGTTAAAAGGAAAAAAATAATGGCCATTCAATAATAAGAGACAGGGTGACTATTAGAGTTGGAAATGGGTTTAATTTGCTGATGCTATGTCAGAATACAAATTCCCAAAGCCTTCTATGCTTTTTATATCTTCATATACTCAATCTATCTCTTCCAGTATAATAATATTCCCCCATGCTAGATATTTTATTGCCTATGCATGCAAATGAGAGGATCTCAGCTGTGAGTCTATTTCTCACATTCCTGAAAGTTCACTTGCCATGTTTTTGGCTTTCCCCCCTGTCCTTAATTGCATGGAACTGCTGTCTAATTCATTTACACTTAGCTAAACTGTTCAGTAGAGAGAGGTGTAAATAATTTAGAGCTAGACTAATTGAGTTTTAAATATCTAAGCATAACTACCTCTAATTCAAAATAGTTTTGCCAAATCTCCCAGGGTTTTAAAAGGGAATGGTAATAGCTATGGGTGTGTTGATTTAAATATGAGTGTGTGTAAGACATGTACAAGTACATTTACTGACTGACATACTTGTCTTACGTAATATCTTATTCACATTAACCCAAATGACAATTGGGATATAGGTTATTATTTTCATATATGAAAACTGAAGGGATGCAACTATGATAATCCTGCTTCCACATTAGAACAATACATATATCTTTTCTCATCTCTTTTTATGAGATTTAGCAACTAGTGCTGAGCACAAATGGTCTTTTGAAGTTTTGTTCCAAATAGTAGCTAAGAAAAAATGGCTAGATAATTTTCCACTGATTTCTAAGAGCAAGGGCTCCATCTAAAAAGGATAGTAGGAGCAATACCAGTGGGAAAAGTTCTATCATAATAGCTTCCTTTGGAATGTAATTGAAGTTTGGAAAGCCAGGAAGGCTGAAGATCACAGGAGACATGACTATGTGATGAAAGACAGGTCAGTCATATAGCTCTTGATCTCTTTGTAGCTAAATAACAAAGTATAAAACCATCATATTCCACTTAGAATTTCTTCAAATTGTCTTCTGCTTTAAAAGAATTTCTAAAGTAAACATTCTTTCTTCAGACTGAATTGATTTGGAATTGATTTGGAACAAAAGAGAATGAGATTTTCTCTGTCCAGTATTAAGGATGATTTTTTGAGCTGCATTATATAACTGTAGCTAAATATTCTATCTACATGGATCCTGCCTTCAGGTATTTCAAAAAGTCTATAGGTCCTAATATTTCTATTACAAGCCTTCCTTGACAGAGTTATATAATCAACTGAAATAAAAGAGAGACCTATTTAAATCCCTCAAACTTTGTCAAAAGTCAGACTTTCACTAATTAAACATAGTTACATTTTGCTAGATATAGTTTTCCTTTGCTAGAGAACCCCAAATGGTCACAATACCAAGATCATGCCAAAGAGAATATAATCTTTGTTGGTATTCCTTTAAAAATGTTGAGAAAGTAACCATAGGTGAATTCATACATGAAATAAATGATTACATAGCATGGAGATACCCCAAGTCTGAGCTTGCATCTTTCTATAGTATTTCAAAGTTGCTATTTCAGGAATGGTCTGAGGAGCTATGTAATAATGTAAGTATGCAACTCCCTAGAAATTTTATGACAATCTTCTAATCTTTACCCAATAAAATGGTCAGAGTCAGGAACAGAATTACTATATTAAAGCAGACATAGTTATATGCATCTGATTAAAGTGGGATTACAGTGCAACCCATTTCAAAGTATTTAAAACCACCCAGAGTTATATTGTAGGAGAGAAAAGAGGCATTAAAAATTTAATAAATAAATACAATAAATAATAAATAAAAACACTATCCTAAGAGAGAAGAAAAATAAGAGCAATGTTAAGATTTCCACAAATCTTATACCATCTAAAACCATTGATTTTTCTCACTTCTCAGCTGGATTTGTTACTCTATTATGGTAGACATGAAGTAATGTAATGCAATACATCGTAACAATAAATACCTTACACCTGCAGTAGACCTAAACATATTTCTTTTGGAGTTAACTGTTGGAAGATAATGGAATTTATTAGGAAAGAAAATGCAGTAAGCCTGTCCTTTTACAGATTCAATGAATGAAATAATAATTTATTTTTCCAATATGTTGGCCTAATGATTTTGGACCATTAAAATGTGTGGTAATATCATTATTATTACTATCATTATATCATTATGATCATCATCATCTACATTACATTTTATAGTAGATTTGTTTCTCTCCAAAAATATCCATGCCATTATCAATCAAGCTGACTGTGACTTGTGTTTGAAAGGCAGATGTGATACCATACATTATATTTGGAAGAGAAGAAATTCTCTTGGAATATTGCTTACCAGTAATGGTACCAGCCTAAGGGAATATTACTTTATTACCTTTCCATGCTATACTTCAACAGAATTAATTAATTGATGCTCTTAGAGCCTCATAGTGACAAAAACATATGATACTCAAATGTTAAACATGGAGGCTAAGATGAAACTGTCAGGGGAAGGCTAAAAGTGGTTATTAATATGGCTTTTGATAAATATCTGCTAGAGCTCACACTGTGCATCGTCTACTTTCATCTTGAAAAGTAGTTAATCTGATTGATTAAGATCCTGTTTCGGATTGTCTCCATGCTGCGTTTAATAACTGCTTTTTTCCCCCAATCCAAAATAAAAATGTACAATATTGATGAATTTTTAAAAGACCTTTGCACCAGGATATCCTACAATCATCAAAAAAGACCTACTTGTGAAGGCTTAGCTTTAACTACACACATGTTAGAGAATGGGCCATATCAGCCACTCTGTGAAGAGAAGCGAGTCAGTCCTTTCTATCTTTTTTTTTCTTTTCTTGCACTTTTATGTAAAATAAAGCTCCAACCGAGAAACTGTCAGCTGCTTCTAATGATAAGCCCTTAAAGCATGGAAGACCAAGCCCATCAGGACACCCTTCTGGATTCAAGCACAAAAAAGCAACACAACAGGAGTTTAATATCCATATCAACGTCATGGAGATTGAATCTTTTTCTCCCCACCAAAAAATATGAATCAAAATTAAATTTTTCTTCCCATATATAGTATATAGCTATAATTTTCCTCAGTGGAATACACAGAAACTAGAGATAATAAATGGAATTTGTTTTTTTTTAAATTCTGCAGAAAATTAATTTAGGAGATTTGGATGCATTTGATTTAAGGTTGCACTACAATGTTCTAACTCTTTGCTGCCACCAAATGGTGGTTGGGAGTTTTGTAATTTATATATGGTAGGCTGAATCTAAGCTGAACTTCCAAATTAATTTTAGAAAGCAAAGCTACAAGGAGTTCAGAAAGCCTTGGCTCTTCTAAAAATTGCAGTTGAACTGCTACTTTGAACAATACCAAAGTAAGGGAAGGATTCTGTAAAAGTTGGATCTCACCCCAACACTTGATAGTAGATCAGTTACCAAAACAAGGAACAAGGTAACAACAGAAAGACAAGAAAAAACATTGAATCTTGAGGTTATGAATAGGCTTTGTCCTTGCAACACAACAGTTGCTGGAATTCTTTTACTTTCTAACTTTCCTTCAATAAAAATTATTTATCAACTATTCTTAGATTCTTGTCAAGTCAGTTCCAGTTCTACACACCATTAGCATACCATTCAAAGACTAAAAGTGACCCTGGAACTGAAAAGTTATATTTATAATTTATTCAGCATCAATAAAGGACCCAATCAAGTTTTCTTTTTTTAATTTTTTAAAAAACAAACATACATATACAAAACATAAAAACATAAAACCATCTTCCATTTTATATACATACAGTGTGTCAGTTGTTACATGTCTTTTGTGCTATCCTTTTGTAGTCATTTACTCACAATTTATATCAGTCTTCACATTGTCGAACTAACATATGCTTATATATTTATCAGTTATTAATCATCCATGACTAAACTATTTATTCCATCATTTTATATGAGATGTTCCAAGTTTTATCCTAAAATTTGTGTTATACTTTCAACCAGTGGCTATATATATCTATATTATGTTTTATATCAGTCTATTAAATTTCTATCACAAAATTATCTAGTCTATTATATTACCATGCCTTTTTATCCAACCATTGATAAAACAAATCCCATATCATAAAGAATTGCTTGTCTTCTTGTTCTCTAATTTCAAGTGTCAGTTTACTCATTTCAGCACAATCCATAATTTTTTTAATAACTTTCTCCTGCATAGGTATTTGTCATTTTTCCAGTTCTTCGCAAATACAATTCTAGCCACTGTTAAAACATTTACAATCAAATATTTCAGTTCTTTATTGTATATGTCCGATAAGACTCCCAATAAAAAGATCTCTGGTTTAAAGTCTATATGTTGTTTTATCATTTTTTCCAACCATGTGTGGATTTTAGTCCAATATTTCTTTGCGTCCGAACATGTCCACCACATATGGTAATATGAACCAGGTATCTGATGACATTTCCAGCATTTATCCGATTTATTCTTAAACATTCTTGCAAGTCTCGTTGAGGGTAAGTGCCACCTGTAAAACATCTTATACAAATTTTCTTTATATAGAGTTGACATTGTCATTTTATAATTTTGAGACCACAATTCTTGCCATTTTTCTAAATCAATCCCATATCCAAAATTTGTCCCCCAAGCAATCATCATTTCTGTTGTTCCTCCTCCACTTTAAATTCTAATATATGTCCATACAGTTTTTTAATTACCTTTTCATCAGTACCCATCAAAATTTTATCTAAATCAATCAATTTGTCATAAATACCTTCTGCCTTAGAGTCTTTATTAAACCTAGATTGTATTTGCAAATATGAAAACCAATTCATTTTTACACCTTGTTCTTCCAACGCTGGCATAGATTTAAGTTCACCCTTTTCATTCAATATCTCCCCATATCTAACTGTTTGTTCCTTTTTATATATTATTGGATAAGAAAAAGCTTCAATAGTTGATATCCATGTTAGAATTTTTAAGTAATATTGTCTTTTTATCTTCTTCCAGTTCAAAAACAATGCCTCACGAATATAATGTCTTCTGAAATACCCCTGTGTTTTAGTTCCCTTATACTAGAGAAAGGCATGCCATCCCAGCAGCAAGTCATGGCCTTCTAAAGTCAATAATCTATTATTCCTTAGTGTTATCCATTCCTTTACCCACATCAAACTTGTCACCTGGTAATACAGCTCCCAATTGGGCAAGGCAAACCCTCCTCTTATTCTTGCATCTTGTAACAGTTTTAATTTTATTCTGGGTTTTTTACCCTACCAAATAGATTTCAACACAATTCTATTTAAATGTTAAAAAAAACTGCTTCCCTAATTGAATAGGAATTGTCTGGAATAAATATAAAACTCTAGGCAATATATTCATCTTAATTGTAGATATTCTCCAATCAGTGATAGTTGCAATTTTTTCCCATTTCATCAAATCTGTCGCAATCCGCTGTTTGAGTTTAACATAGTTATCTTCCTTCAGCGTACTACATCTTGGTGTAATATGTATCCCTAAATATTTAACCTTGTTCGTGACCTGTATTTTTAAAATTTCTTCCAACTCTTTCTTTCGTCTTGCTAACATATTCTTTGTTAATATCTTTGTTTTGTCTTTGTTTATTCTCAAACCTGCTACTTTTCCTTATTCTTCTATTTTTTCTATTAATTTGGGTGCTGTTTCCAATGGGTCTTCTAATATAAATACCAGGTCATCTGCAAAAGCTTGCAATTTATACTCCTCCTTTTTAACTTTCATTCCTTTTATTTCTTTTTCTTCTCTGATATTCCTGTTCAACACTTCCAATATTAACACAAACAGCAGAGACAACAATGGACAGCCTTGCCTTGTCTCTTTTCTTATATCTATGGATTCTGTTAATTCTCCATTCACCATCACCTTTGCAGTTTGTTCATGGTATATTGTTTCAATGGCTTGGATAATTTTTTTACCAAAGCCCATTTGTATCAATTGCAGTAAAATAAATTGCCAACTCACATTGTCAAAGGCTTTTTGTGCATCTTGAAACATCAAGGCCATTTGCTTCTCAGGGTGCTTCATAATATTCCAGAGTATCCAAAATAATTCTCACATTGTCTTTGATTTGTCTCTTTGGCAGAAATCCATTTTGATCAGTATGAATAAAATTATTTAAGTATCTTTTTAGTCTTTCTGCCAAAATTGAAGCAAATATTTTATAGTCTGAGTTCAATAAAGATATAGGTCTATAATTTTTAACTTGCTGTGGATCTGTACCTTCCTTCGGTATAAGTGTAATGCATGCTTCTGACCATGTTTTTGGTATTCTTTTCTTTAACATAACTTCATTCATAACTTCTAAAAGATGAAAATTCAATATTTCCTGAAAAGTCTTGTAAAATTCCGCTGGCAAACCATCTGAACATGGTGCTTTCTCAGCATTCTGTTTTTTTTTTTTTTTAAGGCTTCTGTTAATTCCATAATTGTTATACTTCCTTCTAACATTATTTCAATGTTTTGGGGTATCTGAGGTAGGTTTGCTTTCTGAAGATATTGTTTAACTTTTTCTTCTTGAATATTCTCTTGAAAGTACAGTTTTCCATAGTAGTCTTGTATAATTTTTTTCTTCTCCTCATTTCCATAGTAAACCTGTCCTTCTTTATCAATTGACTAATTCTTTTTGCTTCTTTCCTTTTTCAGTTTATAAGCTAGCCATCTGCCTGGTTTATTTGCATCTTCAAAGTAATTCTGTTTAGCATTTTTAATTTTTTGTGCTAATTCCTCTTTTTCCATTAGTCCCATTTTATGTTTAATTATATCCATTTTATTTTTAATTTCTTTTTTTGTGGGAACATCTGTAAATCTTTTCCCAATTTTATAGTCATTCTCTAATGTCTTAGATGTTTTTTTCTGTTTTCTGTTTCTTCTCCTAGTATAATCTATTATCAAGCCTCTTGTGTAGGCCTTCATCGTATCCCAGAGGTTCTGTAAAGATGTATCCTCTTTTCTATTTTCTTTGAAGAAGAAAACAAGTTCTTCTTCAAGTTCTCTATTTTCTATTTAAAGTCTTTTTCTTTCAGTATTATATTATTTAAAGTCCATCTAGATCTCCTCTTGTGTCCTTTCCAAATAACTGACACTGGATTATGATTTGCCCAAGTGCTTGTTTCCATTTCAATCTGTCATACATTAGTCAATAATTCTGCTGACATCCATATCATATCTATTCTAGACCAGGATGTGTGCCTCTTTGAATAAAAAGTATATTGCTTACTTTCCACATTTCTCTCTCTCCATGCATCTTTTAAATTAAATTATTCTGTTATTCGAAGGAAGGATTTTAGTAGTATCTTTCTAGCTTTCTTTGTTGTTTTCTGTGTTTTATAGTCCAACCAGTCATTAATTATTCCATTAAAATCTCCCATCATACAAATATTAACAGTCCAATTCAATTATTTTTGTATGTAATTTTCTATAGAATTCTTCTTGTTTATCCTTCGGGGCATAAATTGCAATTAAAAGTGTTTTAACACTGTTATTTGTTATTTCCACCATCAAAATCCTTCCGTCATCATCTGTGTAAATTCGTTCTGCCAAAATTGTTTCTTTTTTCTTTTTTTAATAAACTTTATTAGTTTTACTTTTTAAAAAAAACAACAACACAGCTACAAATTATATACAACAAAAAGACGAACAGGTCTTGGCATAGGCCAAGAGGGAAAGAGAGGAAAGCTTGAGAGAGGAATGAGGGAAAGGGAAGGGAAGGGGGGGGAAAGTGGGGAAAACAAAAGTAGGGAAAACAATTAAAATAAAACCATATTTTTGTAAGGTCTTTTCTTCTTCAAAACTATCGTCAGCAGTGCTTTTCTTTATCTCTGCTTTGGAGGCCTCGGCCTTAATTTTCTTAGAGGTGATCTATCTTTGATTAAGCCAAATGTACAAAGGATTCCAATTGCTATAGTAGGTTGAAGATTCTTTATTTTTTAATGCTTGGGTTAGTTTGTCCATTTCGGCGCATTGTAAAATTTTCTGAATAAATTTAATTTTTCTAATTTATGAAATACTTTCCTTCTTTTAGTAGCCAAATTAAATCCATTTATGTTAATTGTAACCAATTTTCTTTCATCCATGTTAAGCTTTATAAGAGGGTTTTATTGCTCTAGTAGATTTCAATTCTCATTGTTCTCTGGGTTCACCACTTACTGCACCTTCTTCTTTTTCTTTTACAATTACTGCTATACACTCCTCTTGGAACTCAATTAGTGACTCTTCCTTTCTTTCTTCTTCCTCCTTTTCTCTAAAGTATTCTAAGGAGAATAACTCAGCTTTTCCAACTGTGTCAATTCTGTGTCTTTGTTCCTGCCATGTGAACAAGAGGCCTTCTGGCATCAGCCATCTGTAGTTTACTCCTCTTTTAAGTAACTTTAGTCAAGAATAAATATTCTCTTCTCATCTCTCTTACTCTTCTTGATATCTGTTTCAGCACCACAATTTCTTTATCTTTATAGTTTAGTGTTTTCTCTCACCACCTGGAGTATCTATGTCTTAATAATCTTCTTGGTAAAACTAATGTAAACTTCTCTTGGTAATCTATTCCTCATTGCACATCTTGTGTAGACATGAAACACTTCATCCATTCCATCCATCATCTTTTCTTTGGTTATTTCCAGTGCTTCTGCCAATATTTCTGCCATTATTTCAGCAAGATTTTCACCTTTTTCTTCTTCTATATTTTGAAATCTTAGATAAAATTCTGATTTGTCTATTTCCCATCCTAATGGTTCACATCTGCTCTTCTCGACATTGCTCAAATGAATATCAATATCTCCAATTTTGTTAACTCTTTGTATATCTTCTTCAATTTTTTTGAATCTGCCTTCATATTTCATCATCATCTGTTGAATTTTTTTCCACTTTCTCATCTGTCTTTTCAATTTTTTTGCTCAATTTTCTGAATTCCTTTCATGATCATCTGCAATGTCACTTCCTTCTCTTTCTGTTTTTCCTGTTGTAATATTGTCTGTATAGATCATTGTCCTCCAGATGGTGAGGGAGTTGGTATTGAAGAAGCTGGGGCTGTTGTCTTTCTACTCATCTTCTAATGCTGCAAAGAAAGAGAGAGGAAAAAGAGAGGGAAAAAAGAAGAAAAAAGAAAAAAAGAAAAAAATGAAGGCAAGCAATTGCCATTCCAAAGGAAAAAAGGAAAAAGAAAATCTTCAGGCACTTGTATACCTTTATCCAATTAGTTGCAATGGTAGATGTAAAAAGTAAAAAATCAAAAATGAAAAAAGAAAAATATTCGATATGTTCCTCTTAATAAACAAAAAGAAAATCAAAATAAAAGGTTTACATTCTAGTTCCTGGTTTTAAAAGTTAAAATCTAATTAAAGAGAAAAAAGAGCCCCGCTAGTGGGGGTGGGTAGAAAGGGAAGCAAAAGGTAAAAAGCAATTCTAATATAAAACAAGCCTCTGCCGCTAAATATCCAAGGCTCTTTGATAAATCAGCTCAGAGTTTTTCAAGGTCACTTCAATCTTCTTTCTTTCAACCTCAACTCCAAACTCCAGCTATCTGTTCAGAAATGGGCACCTGAATAAACAAACTGACATGCTCATCTCTATCTTTTCCAATACACAGCTCAGAGTCCTTGATTATAATACAAACTAGTGAAAGGAAAAAGAAACAATGTATCCAAGCCTCTGGGCAGCTGTGCTTACTTTCCTTCACTTTCACTTCCCCCTCCCCAGTCTACAACCAGGAACTAAAAGAAAAAAAAAAGTAAAATCTTTTCCCCCTCCTTTTTTTTAAAGGGAGAAAAATAAATCTTAAGTCAAGCAGGAGAATCTTAGTCAAAAAGGGATTTTCAAAAGGGTTGTTTAAAAAGGGGAGAAAGAAATACAAACAAAAATAAAAAGATTAAAAAGTACCAGTCCAGCTTAAAGTTAAACAGCTTTGCCAAATTCAAAGTTGTAATAAAAAGGGAAAAAAGAAAAAAACTTTCACTTTGATAATTTAATCATGCCGCTTAAATTCTTTTCTCTTCACTTTTAGTCCACTTTAATTTTTTCAGGGTGTTCTCTCCAAGAAATAATAAGTAAAAGTTCATCTCACCAAACTGACACACTTTCTTTCCAATCTCTTCCATTCCAGAGCTGTCCCAGCTTCAGTAGCTTGGAAGGCTGCCTCTCTGCTACCAGCAAAAAGGGCTTTTCCTAGATCAACCAGGGACTTTGTGATGTCCCTGGGATTGACAGGATGTGGCCTCCTTAATCACCGTCTCTATGGGATGGTTTAGGGTCTGGTGGGACTGTCCTGCAACAGAGATATCAGCGGCGATCTTGGAGCTTCAAGATCACACGTGTACTGCTGAGATGCCAGCTCCACCCCCCAATCAAGTTTTCTGATCTATTGCAGTTGAACTTGCAATTCCACACATCAGGCATGCAGAGCCTTCAAAGTTTCCCCTTCTCTCCCCTTGTAGACTTATTCCTCATTCTAACATGACAATGGAACGGCCTAGCAATTCCAAAGAATCAGTTTATCCAACGTGCTTGCATGCAGCATCAAAAAGGCCTTTTAATTATGAAAACTTTATTCTTCTCTGCTGCTGACAAAGCTGAAGTCTCTACAAAAAAACAGTTATCTTTCCATACCTCCACAAACAGAAAGATGACATACCTTTTACAAAAAAAAAGCCCCCCAAAATAAATTATAGTTATGTTGATGTGTGATGTAAGAGGACAAAGAAATATCGTATCCCCTATTCCAGATGAAAACAAGCTAACGCAGCACTCAGATTGGTGGCAATTTGGTAGTATATATCATATGATATCTAAATTCAGAAAGTTATGGTTCATTCTGAAGACACTTCAAAATTGCTGTTAGCATAATTTTAGCTACAATTTCTCAGAAGTAAGTCTATAAATTCAGAATACTTATTTGTAAGTGAACTTGAAGATGATTATATGTAAGACCTCATTCAATTCTGTTTCCCCCATGACAAATAGAAAATAGAATAGAATAGAATAGAATAGAATAGAATAGAATAGAATAGAATAGAATAGAATAGAATAGAATAGAATAGAATTCTTTATTAGCCAAGTGTGATTGGACACACAAAGAATTTGTTTCGGTGCAAATGCTCTCAGTGTTCATAAAAAGAAAAAGAAAAAAATATATTCATCAAGAATCATAGGTATAACATTTAATAGTAGTCAAAGGGTACAAATAAGTGATCAAATCATACTAAGAAACATAATAATAAGCAATCAAATTATACTAGTAAACAGTCAATTTTTAAAAATCATAAGGATACAAGCAGCAAAGTTACATTACAAAATCTACCTTTAATGTGATTGTAATGAGAATTGAACAGAAATAAACATAAGTAAATAAGTATATAAAGCATATAATATAATATCCATTTCTCTGGTGCAAATTTTGTTGTATGTACATTAATATTTCTATTAATATATCCTATGTTCCGTTTGTGTCCTCTAAAAGAGGTAATAACTGAACTCCACAGTCTTAAGTCCTACTGATTTGAATGTAAAATAAGGATCTAAAGTGCACTAATTGGGGGATATGAGCAATGTAATTAAAAGAAATATGACACTTTTGAAAAATAATGAATTAACTGTTACATTATGCAGACCTAGACACTCTAATCTTTGTGCAAGATTAGACTGTCTGTGGAAAAAATTATGAGGCAATGGGTAATAAAAAAATCCTTTTATTTAAATTAGATTATGCAGTGGCTCCAACCTTTTGGTCATTCATACTGTATATATCTTAAGTATATCTTGCATATTAGTTATATAGTTGCTACCTTAAAATATGCATAAGATTTGGTCACACTATGGATCCTGAGGTGAAATGGGCTAAATCAGAACATGCTAATTTCTCCAACAGTATCTAATTTTTTTTTTCAGAATCAGGAAGCTTAGGCCTTATCTGGATTTTTTGAGATCAAGGGTGTTGCAAAATAAAATGGGGAAACAATAACTGTCTGGGTTGGTACAGTATTCAAACTGAACAGGTATAGACTCCAACAGATAGTTAAGATGGTGGGGAAAAACCAGTTGTGACCACTTGTCTTCCATAAAAGACTTTTATATTGTATCGGTCAGAAGAAGGGCTGGGAAGATATCTACAAAGCCCGCACATAAACTCTTTCAACTCCTTACCTTGGAATGGTGCTTGGGACATTGTATGCCAAACCAAACAGACACAGGGACAATTTTTCCCTTTTGCCATCACTCTGCTCAATACCTAATTCTCTCACTGCTGCCTAATAGCAATAGCGCTTGAACTTACATCCTGCTTCACAATGTTTTACAGTCCTCTCTAAGCGGTTTACAGAGTCAGCTTATTGCCCACAATGATCTGGGCCCTCATTTTTATATATATATAAAATTTTTTTTACAAATAATATATATATATATATACATATATATATATAAATTATTTTAACAACAAGACAACATAAACATACCACAAAAAAACATAAAAATATCCTCCTTCTTCATGAATTTACATACAGTGCATCGATTGGTTTACCACTTTTTTTGTGCATCCATTTCCTAGTCACTAATATAATTATATTACATAATAGCTCATATTATCAATCAATAATTGTATAACCTAATATCATCCCTAAAAAAAATCATTTATCTATAATTTTGTTAATTCATATTTTAACGAGATAACTATAGTTTACTTAGTTTATTTTGCAATAAATCATAAGATCATACCAAATCTATCTTGATAATGTTTTATAAAGATAATATCAAGAAAAAAATTTTTATGCTAAATCTGAATATTCTATTATTATGTTTTATTATCTAACCATTGATAAAAAGATCCCAAACTTCATAAAATTGTTTATCTTCTTGTTCTCTGATTTCAAATGTCAATTTACTCATTTCAGCACAATCCAATATTTTCTTAATAATTTCTTCCTCTGATGGAGTTTTCTCACTCTTCCAGTTTTTAGCAAATACAATCCTAGCCGCTGTTAATATATTTACAATCAAATACTTCAAATTTTTATTATATATATCAGGTAAGATTCCCAATAAAAAATCTCTGGTTTCAAGTCTATATGTGTCTTTGTCATTTTTCCAACCATATGGTTTTAGTCCAATATTTTCTAGCGTCCTCACAAGTCCACCACATATGGTAGTATGAGCCAGGTATCTGATGACATTTCCAGCACTTTTCAGATTTGTTCTTAAACATTCTTGCAATTCTTGTCGGGAAAATGCCACCTGTAAAACATCTTATACAAGTTTTCTTTATAAGCTGTTGACATTGTCATTTATAATTTTGAGACCACAATTTTTCCCATTTCTCCAAATCAATCCCATATCCAAAATTCTTCCCCAAACAATCATCGTTTCTTTAACTTGTTCCTCCTCTAATAAAATTTCCAACAAATAACTGTATAATTTTTTAATCACTTTTTCATCAGTACCTGTCAAGATCCTGTCTAAATCAGTCAATTTATCATAAAATCCCTCCGCTTTAGAATCTATAAGATACCTTGAATGTATTTGCGCATATGAAAACCAATTCATCTTTATGCCTTGTTCTTCTAGTTTTTGCATTGTTTTAAGTTCACTCTTTTCATCCAATATTTCCCCATATCTAACTGTTTGTTCCTTCCCAAATATTATAGGATAAGAAAAGGCTTCAATAGTTGATAACCAGACTGGGATTTTCAAATAACATTTTCTCTTAATTTTCTCCCAATTCAACCATAAAGACTCCCTTATATAATGCCTTCTAAAATAGCCCTGCGATTTAGTTCCCTTATACCACAGAAAAGCATGCCATCCCAGTAATAAATCATGCCCTTCTAGTGTCAACAATCTAAACTTTCTTAATGTTATCCAATCTTTAACCCACATTAAATTTGCAGCTTGGTAGTACAACTCCCAATTCAGAAGGCCAAAACCTCCTCTAATTCTAGCATCTTGCAGAAGTTTTAATTTTATTCTGGCCTTCTTACCTTGCCATATAAACTTCAACACAATTTTATTTAATTCTTCAAAGTAATCTTTACCAAGCCTGATTGGTATGGTTTGGAACAAATATAAAATTCTGGGTAAAATATTCATCTTGATTGTTGAAATTCTACCTATCAATGACAATTGTAGATTTTCCCATTTCTTCAAATCAGATGCTATCTGTTGTTTAAGTTTAATATAGTTATTCTCTTTCAATGTAGTACATCTTGACGTCAAATATATCCCTAAATATTTAACCTTATTTGTAACTTGAATTTTCAATAAATCTGCCAGTTCATCTCTTTGTTTTAATAACATATTCTTTGTCAAGATCTTTGTTTTATCTTTGTTTATTTTCAAGCCAGCCATCTCACCATAAATCTCTATCTTTTCCAGTAGCTTTAAAGCTGTTCCTAGAGGATCTTCCAAAATAAAAACCAAATCATCCGCAAAGGCTTGCAATTTAAATTCCTCCTTCTTAATTTTCATTCCTTTTATATTTGGATCCTCTCTAATGTTTCTATTCAGCACTTCCAAAGTCAATACAAATAACAAAGGTGATAATGGGCAACCTTGTCTTGTGCCTTTTCTTATATTAATAGAATCTGTAAAATCTCCCTCTATCATCACTCTTGCCGTTTGTTTGTCATATATGGCTTCTATTGCTTGAATAAATTTTCTAGCAAAGCCCATCTGTTCCAATAACAAAACATGAATCTCCAATTCACATTATCAAATGCTTTTGGGCATCTAAAAATATCAAAGCCATTTGTTTTTCAGGGTGCGCCTCGTAATATTCCAAAGTGTCCAGAATTACCCTCATATTATCCCTAATTTGTCTTCTTGGCAGGAATCCATTCTGGTCAGGATGAATAAAGTTATTTAGATATCTTTTGAGCCTTTCTGCCAGGATGGAAGCAAAGATTTTGTAATCTGCATTCAGTAAAGAAATAGGTCTATAGTTCTTAATTTGTGATGGATCGGCCCCTTCTTTTGGAATAAGTGTGATATAAGCTTCTGACCATGTTTTGGGTATTTTCTTATTTAACATGGCTTCATTCATAACTTCTAACAGTGGAGTGCTCAACGATTCTTGTAATGTTTTATAAAATTCTGCCGGGAGCCCATCTGGGCCTGGTGCTTTTCCATTATTCTGCCTATTAAATGCTTCCATTAGTTCCATCATTGTTATGGTACTTTCTAACATTTTTTCAGTCTCTTCAGATATCTTAGGTAGGTTAGCATTTTGTAGATAAAGCTTAATTCTTTCCTCATCAAAATCCTCCTGCTTATATAATTGTCCATAAAAGTCTTAGATAATTGTCTTTTTCTCCTTATTACCATAACACATTTGGCCTTGATCATCTATTAACTGTACTATTTTCCTAGATTCTTTCTCCTTTCTCAGTTTGTATGCTAGCCATCTACCTGGTTTATTTGCATCTTCAAAATAGTTCTGTTTAGAACTTCTAATTTTTTGTGCCAATTCTTCTTTCTCTGCCTGACCCATCTTATGTTTAATTATATCCATTTTGAATTTAATATCTTTTTTCTGTGGCATATTCTGCAATCCTTTTTCCAGTTTTTTATAATCATCTTCTAAAGCTTTAATAGTTTGCCTCTTCCTAATATTCTTTTTCTTTGTATAATCCATTATTAATCCTCTCGCATATGCCTTCATTGTATCCCAAACATTCTGCATTGAAGTATCTTCTTTTTTATTTTCACTGAAAAGAAAGCCAATTCTTTGCCCATCCATTGTGTAAAGTCTTTTTCCTTTAAGATAGCATTGTTTAATGTCCATCTAGATCTTCTTCTTTGTCCTTTCCATTTAATTGTCATAGGATTACGGTCTGCCCATATACCCATTTCTATATTTATTTCTTGAATGTTAGATATTAGTTCTGATGAAGTCCAAATCATATCTATTCTGGACCATGATAAATGTCTATTTGAATAAAAAGTATATTGCTGGGTTTTACCATTTCTTTCTCTCCATATATCTTTTAAATTTAATTCATCTACCATTTTAAAAAAGGATTTAGGGAGAGTCTTTCTGTTTTGTTTTAATGCTGTCGCTGTATAGTCCAATTTATTATCTACAATTCCATTAAAATCTCCCGTCATAATTATATTGACATGGTCCAGTCCAATTGATTTAATATGTAACTTTTTATAAAATTCTTCTTGTTTATCGTTCGGAGCATAAATTGCAACAAGTAGTGTTTTTATATTGTTATCCACTATTTCAACCATTAATACTCTTCCATCTTCATCAGTATAAACCAATTTTGCTGCAATAGTTTCTTTAATGTACAGGACCACTCCTCTTTCCTTACAGTTAGTCAAGGAAGTAAAAATTTTCCCCAGTTTTGGTCTTACCAATAATCGTTGATGTTGTTTTTTAATATGTACTTCTTGTAGGCAAATTATATCAAATTTTAACTTCTCCAATTTATGAAAGATTTTTCTTCTTTTAATAGCTGAATTCAATCCATTTATATTCATAGAAATCAATTTTTTTTCCTCCATGGTTATGTTTTATATTTAGGTCTAACAGTTCTTGTAGATCTCACTTCACGTTGTTCTTTGGTCTCCATTTGTCCACCTACCGCACCTTCTTCTTTCCCCATTCTCATCTGGTCTTCTTGAGGCTCAGTTGAAATGGTCTCTTTTTCTGTCTCTATTTCTCTTCTTCCAAAAAATTCATTGTAGAATATTTCTGCTTTCTCAATTGAGTCGATTCTGTGTCTCTGTTCTTGCCATATAAACATTAATCCTTCTGGGATCAACCATCTATAATTCATGTCTTTTTCCAATAATTTTTTGGTCAAAAATCGATATTCTCTTCTCATCTCTCTCTCACTCTTCTGGGCACTTGTTTTAAAACCATAATCTCTTTACCTTTATATTTCAACCCCTTATCTCTTGCGACTTGTAATATTTGTGTTTTAATAGTCTTTTTAGTAAATCTTACATGGATCTCCCTTGGTAGCTTATTCCTCATCGCATATCTTGTGAAAACACGATATATCTCATCTACTCCGTCCATCATCTTTTCCTCTGTTATCTCCAAAGCTCCAGCCAGAATTTCTATCATTACAGCTGCCAAATCTTGTCCTTTTTCTTCCTCTATATTTTGAAATCTGAGATAGAATTCTGACCTATCCATCTCCCACTTCAACATCCCAGTTATATCTTGTTGCACCATTGTTAATTTGCTAACAATATTTCCAATTGTCTCATCTCTTTGTTTGTCTTTCTCCTCAATTTTTTGGAGTCTCTCCTCCTGTTTCACCATCATTTGTTGAAAATTTTCAATTTTTTCATCAGTCTTTGCAATTCTTTGTTCAATACTCTCTGTTCTTTGGTCAATACTCGTTTTGAGTTCTTGTATTCCTTGTATAATCGTCACTAGATCCATTTGTACTTTATCTTGCTTCGCCATTATTGATAGTCGTCCTCCAGTTGATGGAGAAGCAGGAGCAGAAGTTGAACTGCCAGAAGGTAAAGTTTTCTTACTCATTTGAATAACTCAGGATCTTTAAGCTCCTTTAATCCAATTAATAGGATAGCCAATTATAATCCAGTTGGGAAGAAGAAAAACATTAAAAAAAAAACAGTAAAAAATAAAGAGTCCAGGATTAAAAAGAGAAGGAGAAAAAGAAGATTAAAAAGAAAAAGAGGAGATTCTTCAGGTTCTTCTAAACCTTAATCCTATTGTGGAATAGTCAATTATGATTCAAAAATAAAAATTAAGAATAGTAAAAAAGAAAAAGAAAAAGAGAGTAAGACCCAATAATATTAAAAAGCAATGATAAAAAAAGAAGAGAAAAGAAAGAATTCTTCAGGTTCTTCACAACTTAATCCAATTATAAGGTCTCAAAAAATAAAAAAATAACCATAAAAATAAATAAGAAATGAAAATAGAAAAGGCAAAAATCCCAATAAGCAAAAAGAAAAAGGAAAACTATTCTGAGGCTTTCCCTTTAAAAAGAAAAGTAAATTTAAAAATTAAAAATAAAGTCAAACAAAAAAAAAAAGAAAATAGATATACAAATATTACAAAATACTGTGGGATTGAAGAGGAGGGATGAAACAGCTAAAAGAAGGTAAAAAAGAAAGCACACTGCATCTTATTTAGTTATCCAAGGCTCTTATTATGGCTTCTCCACAAATTCCAAAGCCAAACTTCAAGTACTCAATTAATAATAGAAGTTCCAAAGAACACCTGTTAAAACATTCTCCAGTGTTCTTCCCTCTATCTAATCAAGTTCCAGTGTCCTTGAGAAAGGATTCCTTCACAGCCCTTTCAACTTCCAATAAAGTATCTTCAAGCCTCTAGTTGGCAGTGTTACAAAGTTTCTTTAATCCACTCCCCCTTCTTTCCCAAAAAAGCCTAATAAAAAAAGGGAAATATACATGTATATATATGTATTTAAGAAAAAAAAAATACTAAAGGGAGCCTCTGTTCTAAAAAAAACTATTAACAGTCAAGAGGGGAAAAAAAGAAAGAAAAATTAGGTGAATATAAAAGGAAAAACCAGTCTAGTTACAGTTACTAGATCACAATGGAAGTTCAATGAAAGCAAAAGTAAAAGTAAAAAGCCAAGCCTCAATTTGACATTCTCTTTAAGAAATCGCCGCTAAATCAGTTTCATCAGTTTTTGTCCAAAGTCTTACAGGATTCTTTTCATTTTAGAGTGTCCTTAAATCCCCGAAAAAAAAAATTCTCACCAGCCGATGCACTTTCTCTTTCTACCTCTTCCTTCCGGAGCTGTCACAGCTTCAGCAGCTTAAAGGCTGCCTCTCCGCCGATGGTAAAAGGGCTTCTTCTGGATCAACCAGGGACTTTGCGATGTCCCTGGGATCAGCAGAATGCGCCCCTTACTATCACCGTCTCTACGGGACGGTTTAGGTCCATTAGGACCGACCAGGGGCGAAGATATCAGCTGCAATCTCAGAGCCCCGAGATTGCAGCTGTATCGCAGCAACGTGGCTCCGCCTTCCTCCGATCTGGGCCCTCATTTTAATGACCTCGGAAAGATTGAAGGTTGAGTCAACCCTGAGCCTGGTGAGATTTGAACTGCCAAATTGCAGTCAGTCAGCAGAAGTAGTCTGCAATATTGCATTCTAACCACTGTGTCACCATGGCTCTTTCTCTATTAACTCATGTAGTGTGACTGCAGTATTATTATTTATCATTCTTATTATCTTCTTTACTTGCTCTCTCTTTCTTATATAATTATTTCAGATAGTTCTGGACCTGTAATAGTTCATTAAGTGACCATTTGAAGTTGCAATGGCATTGAAATAACTTACTTACAACCAATGTTCATACTTATAACCATGGCAGCATCTCCATAATCAAAATTTGGATGCTTGTTATCTGGCATGGATTAATGATGGTTGCAAATGTCCTGAAGTCATGTTATCACCTTGTGTGACCTTCTGACAAGCAACTGTGTTACTAATTTAACAACTGTGTGATTCACTTAACAACTGTGGCAGAAAAGATGGTAACAGTGCAAAATTCACTTAGTAAATGTCTCAAAAAATTTCTAGCAACAGAAATTTTGGGCTCAATTGTAGTCATAAGTTAAATGATTATTTGTTGCTTTGGATGTACATTGAGTGCATCTCTACTGGAGATAGCTTTCTTGTGTGTCTAATCACATTTGGCCAAATAAAGTATTCAATTCAATTCAATTCAATCCAATTCAATAATTACAGCAGAAACAGATGGGTGGGAAAGATCCAAAATAGATTCAGTGAATTATTGCATTAAATTAGAATTGTCCTTGGATCAGATCATTATCAGTCCACTGAATTACAGTATCTTAAAAATAGATCTTATTGCTTATATCTATCACATTAAGCACCTAGTGCAGGGGTGTCAAACTCAAGGCTCATGGGCTGGATCTAGCCTGCGGGGTGCTTAAATCCGGCCCATGTGGCCAATATAGAAATATCAAAGGACTGGCCTGCAGTGCCTCTTGCAGCTAAAACAAGCCACTGGTGCGCCCCCCCGCCCAATGCCTCATGTTCACCCTCCTTGGCCTCCTGCACCCAAAAATGGGCCAAAAACAGACAGAAAACAGCCCAAAAATGAGGTGTCCTATTTTGGCTGGAGGGTGCTACTGGAGACATCCATCCAGCCCCACTGCAGCCCTCTCCCCCTCTCCCGCCTCCAGCCCATGGAGAACTACAATGCTGATCTGGCCATCAAAGAAATCCAGTTTGACCTAGTGCATATTAAGCAATATTAATGTAGCTGTCTGACTAGAGATTGATAGATTTAAGGGGAAAGACTACAGATATATTTATATTTTCACTGCAACCCTTGACAATAATCTTACTCATCTCAAAGCAACAATTTAAGTAATATTTTTTTTAAATGAATGTATGGCCACCCTCCCACCCTCCACACAAGGTGAGCAGGTATAAAGGGATATCGACTGAAAATTCCTTTGTGATTTTTATTGATTTTTAACTCTAAGGCAATTCTTAATACTTTCATACACTTTCTCATGATTTTTTTTTTAAAAAACCTTCAGCTTTTTAAAAATTTTATGCTCAACTATTTATGAATCTTATTCTGAACTTTGAGTTGGATTTTCTTTTTTCTATACAATCCATGTCAGATTGTGCCATTGCAGACACCAAATAAGCCTCTTGAAAAGTTTATATAGTATCTGTGCACAGTTAATGTCAATTTCTGTAAATCTTTTCAGGTTTTTAATTTACCTTATATACTTCCCTGCAACATTTAAGGTCAAAATAATCATAATTGTGGTAACTGGTTTAATAATTTTTAGTTCAATGTATCAGATTTGGAAAAGTGACCGATATGAATTGAATCAAATATGCATTTGTTGGAAGAAGAAATTACGTTCAAGGAAGATCTGAGGCTTTTAAAGTGAGTGGGGGGAATATATGGGGAATACTTATTTTAGGTTGAAGCCATTGCCTCTGAATTTATGAGCTTATTACTATTTTTTCCTAAATGTCAGGTGGTGAATGTTCAGGGATTTTTTTCCAAATCAGGAAATAGATAGATAGATAGATAGATAGATAGATAGATAGATAGATAGATAGATAGATAGATAGACAGATATCCTTTCATCACTAAGAAAAACTCATATAATTTCACTAGACTGTGTTGATGCTTACCAAAACACCCAGGGTGCTTTTTTACTATAGGGAAAAAGAGCAAGAGTGAAAAGAAGAGAAAGAATGGAGGAAGTATACTTCCCTAGGGGCATAATATATTGAGCCCACTGTTGGTAAATCAGCAATATAAAATAGGGAGTTCAGTGGAAATAGCATGCCCTATCTACAGAAAAGCATCTGGGGAAGTTTTTGTCCTGCAATAACATCATTCATTTGTTACTTCAGCGTTGTCAAGATGAGCTTCAAAGCAGCAGCTAGAACAAGATAAATCAGTAGAATTCAGCAATATGAATGGAAAGAATAGAAATAAAGACACATTTCCTAGCTTAGGACAAAGAAAAGCAGGATGCTGAAAGGGAAGTTATAATATAATATAATATTTATATTTGCCTAATTATCAATAAACATCTAATCTGTGATACACTCAGCTTATTCAACTGTTTATACTTGATAACAGCTTCTATTTTTGCAGTCCAAGGATATACTCAAAATATAACATTTATAAAGCCATTGATCAGGAATAGCATTTTGCCTGAAATATGAATGTTGCTGCATTTATATGCATTTTCATATACCAATTATGTTAAAATATGCTTTCTTTAATATTTTGTACAATCCTTTCCCAAGTATATTCATTTTTGTTTGCATTGTTTCATATATATGTTTTATGTGCATAGTTTCAATGAGAGCAGCATTCCAAAACTTATGGATAATCAAATCACACATTAGGACAACCCTTGAACAGTCCTGGTTCACAAAAAATAATTTTCTACCTGGAGAAATTAAAGTACAGTGTTCTATTTAAAAGTGTGTGCTCTTTTAAAAATTGTTTAATGTAAGTTTGGTTTAAATATTAAAGATTTTAAAAAATAATAGAAAAGCAAAGTTCTTGGTGTTGCCCTTCAAGACATTGCACTGAGCATCGGGCATGAGAGGTCAGGAAAGTTGAGATGGTGGCCATATCTATGCAAACTAAAGCCTTTTCCATAACAAAATAGGCAAGATTTCAATTGCCCTTTTTTTTGAGCCCCCATCCCCAGAGATGTTCCGGGATTGATCAGGAATATAGATCACACATTCACCTGATACAGCTTTTTTGCTAAAAGGGAGTTATCATGTAACTTTAATTATTTTTACATTTCTGTAATTATAAATTGGATCATGGACATCTTATGCAAATATTTGTCCTATTTTGTCCTCCTTTTGAAGGATGCATTTCTTTTATTTTGCAGTGCATAAGTAGCTAACATCGATAAGAGTTATTTCCAGATTAGGCTACCAATCCTGGTGTTTCTTTTTTTAAGAAAAGAAAGGGAAGAAGAGGGTGGGAAGTTTCTTGACCAAGCTGTTTAAACTCCATGGATTCTGATACATGATCTACCAAACTATGCAAGTCCGGTAGATCAGAGGTCCCCAAACTTGGCAACTTTAAGACTTGTGGACTTCAGCTCCCAGAATTCCTCAGCCATCTGGCTGAGGAATTCTGGGAGTTGAAATCACAGTAAAGATTGTCAAGACTAAGGAACTACTGACAATAGATCATGAATTAGGTACAAATAAAACTTACATTTTCAATTAATAAGAAACTAAGAATTCACTTACTAATGTTTTATCCATGAATATTTAAACTAGATTTTTTTAAAAAAACATACAAAATCTAGTTACTTTTTGAGGATTAAAAGGTTATGATTGGTACATAAAATTTCCCATTCTTTTTATACTAATATATTTTTTCTTAGTTGTATTTAGTATTACTTTAGTGATCTAGGGAAGACACTGGCTAGAGAACTGGTAAAAAGACCAATGAATAAACAAAATGTGAGAGAAGTAGTCCCATTTTGGGAACCTAATCTTGGACAGAAGTACTGTATATAAGCTTTGTGTTCCTTAAGAACACGTTGAAAAGGAAATGGCTTTAGTTTAGTTTGATTTTCCATCAGAGCTGTATTTCAACATGCCAGCAAAGAAAAAGAAGTTAAAAATAGTAATTACATTAGCTAGAGAAGATTATTATTGATTTCCACTTTGGAGACATTTTGATAAGACCTTCAATTTGGGAGTATCCAAATTTCATGCCCCCAAAAAACTTGATTGTGGCTTGCATAAGTGGCTTCCAAAAATCATCAGCAAACTGTCATTTGTAATAGGCAGGAAAGGCAAATTACTGACAATACTTTGACAATTACTTCATTTTAGTTAAATTTAATTACATTCATATTACTTTAAATCAAATTAACTTTGATTCTGACTCCTACTTGTTTCTTCTACTCTGCACATTATAATTTATCTTTTAAAATCCGTGTTTCGGATAATTTAACGTCATTTTACATGGTCACCTGTGTCTCCATGGCACAGGCTTGTAGCTTGCCTATCTTTGTTGATGGTGTCTTGCCATTTCTGTTTTGAATGCCCATGAGGTCACAGGCCATTGACCTCTAGTTGGTAGGCAGTCCTGGCCATGATGGATGGTGCTGCTCTCTGGACATGTCCATACCAGCAGATTCAGCTTCTCTCATCTTCTCTATAATTGGTGGCACAACAAAATGTTGTCAAATGTTGTCATTTGTTATATGGTCAAGAAGGGAGATGCCCAATATCCAATGAAGCATTTGCATTTCCATGGCATGGAGATAGCTTTTGGTCCCTGTTGTTGTGGCCCAGCATTCAGTACCATACAGTTCAATAGGGCAGATGATTGTCTTGTAAATGGGTTGACATTCGTCTATCACATAACATGGTGACAATAATATGACAGTGAATTCCAACAATTCCCCTTTTCATTAACATCTGCTGGCTGAAGCAGCTGCCCAAGTCTGCTTAATTATATTGTAACTCAAACTCAGTTTTTTTTAATATTCACCCCAATGCCAGGCCATCACAAAAACTACACAGAACAAAAGATCTGTGTATGTGTTTTCTTTCTTTTGTTCTTTCTTTATTGCGAGTTGCTATGTGAACAGTGAGAGAAAAGGTTGATCATAAATTAAAATAATAAACCAGTAAAATAACTACAAGTCACTACTGTGAGTGCTTACTCATTTTTATCCATCACTGCAGGTTTTAAAGAGAAAAGCGTTCCTGACAAGTCTCTTTTCACCACAATCTCATTGAGGCTAACATTGTGTGGATCTCATTATGTGGTCCTGGCATCAAATTGGTACAAGGTAAATCTGAAAATTTTGTCTTTTTAATCAGTCTTTTCAAAGGTTTAAAGTGAAGAACATAGCCTGGAGCAGAGAACTGGTTTCAAATAGTTTAACTGAAATTCACTTTTCAATTTTCAGATAAATGCAAGAACAAAAATAGACTAAGCTCAGGACAAAATACCATAGACAGGGCAAAATGCCATAGTCAGGGCAAAATACCATGGGCAGGAAATTGATCATTTTTCAATCCTTAATCATGCCCACCAAATACTGAATACAGAGGTTCTATTTTAAAGGAAGTTATATAGCATATATTCATGTCAACAGTGATCACAGTTAAGAGTGACTTCAATACTTTCACTGTCTGTGGAATGCAGCCCTTCCCCCCTGGGAATCCAGACTACATCTTGCTGCAGATTTTTTACCTTTCTAAAGTCCAAGTCAAAACGTATTTATTTATTTATTTATTTATTTTGTCAAGATGTATGAGAAAACAAATTTAAGTATGAACATAACATATAAACATATAAGTATAAAATGGTATAAGTATATACATAATAAATGAGTACGAATAAATGGGAACAGTAGGACAGGGATGGTAGGCATGCTGATGTGCTTATGCATGCCCCCTTATACAGACCTCTTAGGAATGGAGTGAGATCCATGGCAGGAAGGTTAAGGTTAAAGTTTTGGGGGTTTGAGGATGTAACAACAGAGTCAGGTAGTGAGTTCCAGGCATTGACCACTCTGTTGCTGAAGTCGTATTTTCTGCAATTGAGTTTTGAGCAGTTTACTTTGAGTTTGCATCTATTGTTTGCCCATGTGTTATTGTGGTTAAAGCTGAAATAGTCATTGACAGGTAAGATGTTGTAGCAGACAATTTTGTGTACTAAGCTTAGGTCAGACCGTAGGCAGCATAGTTCTAAGTTGTCTAGGTCCAAAATTTCAAGCCTGGTGGCATAAGGTATTTTATTGCTAGCTGAGGAGTAGAGTGCTCTTCTCATGAAATACGCCTGGACCAGTGGTGGGATTAAAAAATTGTTGCCACTGGTTCAGTGGGCATGGCTTGGTGGGCACATTTTGAGCACGTGCACATACTTTGCATGCACGCGCATGCCAAACATGCACTTTGCACAGGCACAGAGGCATGTGCACAGGTGCAGGAGCATTCTAACTTGCCTCCTGCAAGCCTGCATGACGCTGGTTGCTTCAGCAGCTGCCTCACAGCACTATTCTGTGCCACTCAAAGCAGCTGAGCTTCAAATTCTACCGATAAAAGTGAATATGGGAGCCCAGGCGGGTGGGTGGGCCCAACAGCAGAGCAGCAAAGAGAACCAGTTTGGTCTCCACTGCTCATCGCTCCTACTGGCTTTCCAGAACCAGGCAGAACCGGTCAAATATCACCACTGCCCTGGACTTGTTCAATTGTATTAATGTCCATTATACAATATGGATTCCAAGCAGAAGACCTGTTTAATTGCTCTGATGAGTTGTGTACAGTGATCAATGGAAGGAGGTTAGGTATGCAGTAGGCTCAAATATCAAATATGTCCTAGAATTCTATATATCATTCATTCAGCAATACCTAAACCAGTAGAAGGAAGGAAATGAGATGTCTTTTTTAAAATGTGAGGTATTTTCACCCTGTAATTAAGGGACATGATGACAAAATCTTAGTTCTACAATAAACATATTTTGTATCATTAATTAATATAATTATTTTAAATATAAAATAAACTTACTTTTGGCATATGATAATACTTCTATTTTGAAAACCTAAAATTCTTATAAGTCCATATTTCTTTGAACTTCTCGCTCTATATTGCGATGAAATAAAAATCTGAACACACTCTGGACTTTTCTGGCAATGACTTCCAGGGACTTTTCTTTTGAATGTAACTGTTTAACATAAAATAAAAGCAATCACCTTTTTTTCTGCTAATGGCTGCATTTAATATTTATATTACCCTGCTAGTTTTGTTTTAGTAATATTTTCAGTCCTTCCCACCCCACTTATTTCTGCAATTTCTGCTGTGTTATTTTATTCTAGAAAAATATTACTTTAAATGACTTAGTATCTTTCAACCTCAAATTTTCTATAATAAAATATTCCATAAAATTTACAAACAAAAGTGATTCTTTTTCTTTTCTTTATTATCATTTTTTAGCCTACAGCTATATAGCCCAGGCTATGTTTTTAACAGTATGCTTCTATATGGGTGTATGCTTTTAATTTTTTGTGATACTTCTTCTGCTGTGTCAAGCTTTTAACTGAGGAATGAGAAAGAAAACTTGGAGCGCTAATGCCAAACTGGAAGCAGATCAACAATGTGAAGGCTGAACTAAGTTTTCCTGACTTCTGAAACATCCAGCTGTGTAATCTGACAGAGATATAGGAGAAGAAATATATATTTGATTTACTCTCTCCAAGATCAGAGCATGGTCTGCAACTTTTGAGTAGGAATATCAAATGGGTCATAACATTTACACATTTCCAAAAAAATAGGTGAAAAATTGTAAGGCTTATTTCCTGTCACATCTATTTATTTCCTTAATGATTAAACATGCCTTTTACATTAAGATACAACATCGAATTATTTTATATATTTATAAGTAACACAGAAAAAGGAAGTATTATTCTTTGATGCAGTCACAGTGTAAGGACAAGCAATAAATTTTATGATAAATACCAAACTTTACGGAGGTCAGTTTGATTCTTTAATGTTTACTCTATAATTCTATATAATGTTTTATTTATTGAATCCCACATATTCTAATATCAAGAATTTTACTCATTTGAAAAATGAATATTTTTGTATCTCCCTATCCCCATTCAAATGTGCTGTTTCTTAACAATAATAATCCACTAACAGCTGGAACAGTTTTTGATGATGTTAAAAATATTGGCACCTTATTATTTTTACAGAAGAACTGAACACCATAATCATTGACAAAATCACTATCAGGCAATTGCAAAAGGCAGCTTTACTTGAACAATTTACATCCTGCAACAATACCTTTAACACCATCAAACAATTGCCTATACTAGGTCTTCAAGAATAAAAATGTCAAATCTAGTCTAGACATCTGGCTGTTTTGCCACCAACCATAATCATGCTACTTCTTCTGAGCTATTTGAACTAATGAAATCAAGGAGAAAATTTAAAAATCATTAAATGATTCAAGAAACAGATTGTGCAAAGAGACAGAAGAAACAGTAGGCCATATACTCAGCTCATGCAAGAAGATCACACAAAATGATTATAAACAGTGATATAATAGAATTGCCAGAATTATTCAATGTAACATCCATAAAAATAACCATGTGCCAGTAATGAGAAATTGCTAATAACATATAATTGAAAGAGTAGTAAAAAATGAACAGATTAAAATATGGTGGGATTTCTGAATAGAAAATGATAAAGTCTTGCCTCATAACATACCAGTTTTAACTATAGTTGAAAAGAATAAAAGAAGGAAGAGAAAGAAAATGTGGATAACTGATATGGCAATACTAGGGGTCAGTAGACTAAAAGACAAAGAATTGGAGAGGATTAAAATAAAGTATCATGATCTGAACATCACATTTGAAAGACTAAGGCAGAAACTAGCTGTGATGGTCCCAATAACTATCAGCACTTCATACCATACCAACCAAAAAAAGCTTGGACCTAAACACTTGGACCACAGAAAGCCTGCAAATTTTCATCTGTCAATTACAAAAAGCCACACTGCTTCGACCTCCAAAAATACTATGCTAATATATTTCAACATTGTAGATTCTTGGGAGAACTTGATGCACATAAAGGACAACATCAGCCAAAGATCTTAACTACAGGGGATGTTCTACTGAACTCAGTCAGGCCTACTTCTGAATGCTAAAGCTGCACACAAACCAAAAATTCATTCAGAAGACCTTCAGAATTTATACGAAAAGAACGGTTTTTGGTCTAAAAAGTCTTTAAAATAATCTGTATTCCACTTATTTAAAAAACATATTTCATCAAAGTTAATGTGAATCTTTAAGCGTCTTCACATGACTACTTTAATGAACAGCAGAAAGGTTATTTACAGAGTTCCAAACCATTCTGTAACCATGTTCAAAGTATGTACAGATCTATTTGAATATACATACAGTACGTAACTGATCTCTAAATTTGCTGTTTGAATTTGCTGTATTTCAGGTATCTCCCAATTTAAAAGTAGAAAATGTGTTCTGGGTTTAAGAAATTGGCTCCAACTGTATGGTCCCTTTTGTGGAATCTGAATGCAGGACCCAAACCAAATGATCAAGACTCACTGCAGTGTTTACAAGACATTAAATCCTGCAGGGGTGTCCTCCAGAATAATGAGAGACATATCTATACAGAGATGACAAAGAGATGCAGCCTTATTAATCATTTCAAAAAGAAGAGGGAAATGATACAAGAAAAGAGAGGGAAAGGATACATGCATGCATGTTCATAAGTCATAAGTTAATAGCTTTTAGATTATTTCCTGCTCTTCTATTATCTATAGAGAATAATGCAGAAATGTAGAATAATACAGAAAAGTCAAAATTTTGAACTTGTACTAGTTATAATAAACAAAGAATAACCTTAACAGCTATGCAAACAATATTGCACAGGAACAACAGGTCCAGGGTAATAACACGCACTTTAAACAATACTAAACTATTGAATTGTTGGGATTGAAACCCTTTGTTATGCCTCACAGAGAGCTTGTGATAATTTATCAGTTTATCCCATTACAGATGCATATATATTTTGATAAACTAATTTTTATTTCTTCAGAAACATTCTCAGCAGCTGGAGCATGTAGCAGCTTTCTCAATATCCTCTGCTTGATTTTGAGTTGTAACTCTGATCCAGTCTATATCTTTCACCTGCTCCTCCTCCTGGCTCTCACAAGTTTCACCAGTCCTTCACCAGTCAATTCAGTCCTTCACCAGTCAATTGATTGGGTAATTTCTCTGTTAATGAAGCTGCCAGCCTCTCTTTTCCATTGCCAAAAATTGCTAACAAAGACTCTTTACTTCTTTTCACCCTTCCAAGCTCCCCTTTTCCCTGTCAGCTGCAGAAGTACCACAAACATGAACTGATAATGTTTTTATTTCCCCTTTCCTTCCTTCATGCAATTCAAGCCTTCATAACAAATTTTAATGTAATAACATAAATTGTGCAAATATTC
Source organism: Pseudonaja textilis (assembly GCF_049901715.1). Lineage (NCBI taxonomy): Eukaryota > Metazoa > Chordata > Lepidosauria > Squamata > Elapidae > Pseudonaja > Pseudonaja textilis. The sequence continues at coordinate 30,643,168 of NC_142008.1, read as the reverse complement.
TTACATGAGAAAGAATGATCCTAAAGTCAGTACTTAAATTATGTTTTTCCATTGGCCCTTTGTTTCCTAAATCCATTATATGGGGTGAGATATTGTAGTGCTGACAATAAATAAATGGTTAATGCAGGGGGCGGGGGATTGTACTACATTTTTTTTAAAAAAAACTGTATTTTTCATGAACTGAAAAGGATAAGTGATTAATAGCTATAATGAATTTGATTGGACAACAGGGAAATCAGTGTTTCCAAGTATATTTACTGGCAAAGCCAATTTCAAGCCTAAGACAGACAGAAAGAGATGATAATATTATAAAGCATTCTTATACATTTAAGTGAAGGATCCTATTTAAAATGTAATGTGCTATTTTCTAATAAATGATTTAATGAATGCCATGCCTGCTGCTGTCACATTACATCTAAAATCCTTCCATTCTTTTCAGTAAAATGAAAGCAGCTATCAGAATCTTTTATTTAAAAATCACTTATTAAAATCAAGCTAACCAGCAATTTGGGTATGTGAGATAGGAAAAATAGAACTACTTTCCCTCTTGCCCTAAAAAATAAACATTTAGTATAGGTAGTTCTAAGCTCATAGCTACAATTGGGACCAAAATTTCTGTGGCTAAGCAAAGCAGTTTTTAAGTGAGTCACATTTTCAGTCATTCACAGGACTGAATTATATAGGTAAAGTACCTCCAACTAGCTTAACTATTTCTTTGTTATCTCGAAGGTGCTTTTTCAAGAAGCAACTAGACTTTTTGTTTTTTCTTTGAAGATGTTTCACTTCTCATCCAAGAATCTTCTTCAGCTCTATTCCTTTTTTAATGTTATTGTTTTACTGGCTTTTTTAAATCTGTTAATCTTTTATTATTGCAGGCTGCTTATATTCTTATGATAGCAAAATGTATGACATATAAAATTAATAAATTAATAAGAAATTCTCAAAAAATCTATTACTCAGGGACAGAATTTCCTCACAGAACACTTCTAAAAAAGCCTAAAGACAGGAAATGTCCCTTATATTTTCCACAAGGATTTAATTTGAACCCCAGAAGTCAATGCCATTATGGATCGCTGGAAAAATCGGGATAGCTAGTAAGCCCCCCTAACAAGATTGCATTCTTTTAAAATTATTATATGCATGTTTATGCATTAATTATATTATATATTTTATATGTAGCGCAAGACACTTTCTCTTCACTCAAAGCTGACTGAAGAGGACAATTTCTCTTTACTCAGCTCAGGCAGGCCAAAAGATTGGAAATGCCTGCTTCATAATATATGTATCATTGTCCTATTTCTTTGGAAGCAATGCTCTTTAAACTAAAATAAGTCATTACATTTAAGACTATTTCCTTTTGTGTTCTTTTTCCTTCATGTTTTAAGGGAAAATCTTAAGCCTTACAAAATACAAACTGATTCCTTTTTTGAAGGGACAGTATATTTCCATTCCTAACAATAGCAAAGATGACCTGTTTGTTTGTTTGTGACCTTCTTATTCTGAAGAAACTCTGATAGTGAATATTCCTCTTTTATAATATACAGTGATTATATTCCATACAGAGTGCTAATCTAGGACTGATGGAGCTAAATTGCAGAAATCTAGGAAAAACATAACAATTCCCTGTTGTTCAGGTGTTTGTAGCACCCCTTTCCTAGCTTTTTGTTAATCTCATTAAATGCTGGAATGACAAAAGAGTTTTTATTTTATTTTTTTATTTTTGTCAGTTGCTTACAAGATAATAGGTATAAGTAAAAAATCATAGTTATGAATACATGGATACATATGAGAAAAATAAAAAATATATAAAAGAAACAATAGGACAGGGATGGTAGGCAGGTTGGTGCACTTATGCATGCCCCCTACAGACCTCTTAGGAAAGGGGTGAGGTCAATAGTACACAGTCTAAGAATAAAGTTTTGGGGGTTTGGTAAAAAAAAAAAACAGAGTCAGGTAGAGTATTCCAGACATTGACCACTCTGTTGCTGAAGTCGTATTTCCTGCAATCAAGTTTGGTGCAATTAATCTTGAGTTTGTATCTATTGTTTGCTCTTTGGTAGTTATGGTTGAAGCTGAAGTATTCATTGACAGGTAGGACATTGCAATGTATGATTTTATATACTATACTTAGATCGGACCGAAGGCGGCATAGTTTTAGGTTTTATTGATCTAGAATTTCAAGTCTGGTGGCAAAAGGTATTCTGCAACAAGTAGAGGAGTGGAGAACTCTTCTTGTGAAATATTTCTGGACTTTCTCAACTGTGATAATATCAGGTATGTAATGTGGGTTCCAGACTGATGAGCTATATTCGAGTATTGGTCTAGCAAATGTTTTATATGCTCTCGTTAGTAGTGTAATATTACCAGAGAAAAAGCTATGTAAGATTAGGTTAACAACTCTTAATGCCTTTTTGGTTATGTAGTTACAGTGGGTTCTAGCACTTAGATCATTAGAGATGAGTACTCCAAGGTCCTTGACAGAGTTTGGATCATCAACAAGATCTTGACTATTCAACCTGTATTTTATTTTCTGATTTTTTTTGCCAATATGTAAAACAAAGCATTTATTTGTTGAAATTTGAAGTTGCCATTTGTTTGACCATTCTGATACATAGTCAAGGTTTTTTTAAAGGGTAGCAGTATTGCCTGTGGTATTGAATAGCTTTACATCATCAGCGAAGAGAACGCAGTTGCTCCTGATATGATCACAGAGGTCATTTATGTAGAGTATGAAAAGAGTTGGTCCTAGAACACTTCCTTGGGGAACACCACTGTTGACAGGTACAGAGTTTGATAGGACGCTCCCAATTTTGACCATTTGTTGTCTGTTTGACAGGAATACTTCTATCCAGTTATGCAGGTGTCCAGAGATACCGTAAGATTTTAGTTTTAGGAGTAGTTTGTTGTGTACCACTGAATCAAAGGCTTTACAGAAGTCTATGTAGATTGCATCTATTGCTTTGCCCTGATCAAGTTGTGTAGTCCATATGTTTTTGCAGTGTAAGAGTTGCAGATAGTTTTTTTCTGAAACCAGATTGTTTATTAGAGAGTAGGTTGTTTGTCTCTAAGTGGAGGATAATGGATTGGTTAATAATTGATTCCATGACTTTACAGGTTACTCAGCATAAAGAAATTGGTTGGTAATTTTCAACTAGACTTTTTGAAGATGGGGATGACCATGGCTTGTGACCATAGTTTTGGCAAGGAGCTGGTCCTGACAGATTTTTCAAAGATTATGCTTAAAGGTTCAGCTATGTCAGTTGATAGCTTTTTTAAGAAGTAGGCACATATTCTGTCCGGTCCAATAGATAGAGATGGTTTTAGATTGCGTAGTGCTTTTTCAACATTGTCTTCTGTAAAATCGATATGTATTAGATCATTGTAGTTGTCTGTGGTTCAACTAAGAAATACTGGGCATGATCCATTGCTGTTTACAAATACTGAGCTGAAGAATGTGTTAAAGAGGTTGGCTTTAATAGTGTCGTCATTACAATCTTTACCATTAGGTCCTTCAGGGGTGGAATGGACCTTGAGTCTTTTAGTTTGTTGTTCAGAAAATTGTATAAAATGTGGGTGGAATTGCTGCATAGAAGGTTTTCTTCTTGTTTAATGTGATAATTGGTGCAATTAGTTTTTATCTGGTGGCATAAATTTTTGTATTGCCTTTTGAAGTTGGCATCGTGACCAGATTTGTTTTTCCACCAAAGTAATTTCTTTTTGGATTGAAGCTTCCATATTGTTATGGGTAATTTGTTTTTTCTGGTTTTGGGAGTTATTAATGGTACATATAGTTTGATGACTCTTTTGACTTCAAGTAAAAATATGTTGCAATGGTCTTCTACAGTATTGCATCCAGTGAATAGAAATTGCCAATCAAGGGATGAGCAATCGTTATCTATAAGATCATAGTTATCTTTTTTGAAGTTATAATTGGGGATTCCATCATTGTAATGATTTTTGTGTATGTTGCGTATGTTGACCCAAAAGTCAATCATGTTGTGGTCACTGTTGGAAAAGAGTTTTTTAATTTGTATTCCGTAAATTGAATTCAAACTATTGCAGAAGATGAGATCGAGGCAGTTGTTAAGTCTAGTGTTGTTGGTTACTAGTTGTTCTAGTCCCAGATTTGTTACTGCATTGTAGAAGGTTGCATGTGTGGGTTCAGTTGTACATTCATTAAGGGTTCAGTTAATATGAGGTAGATTAAAGTCACCAAGAAAGATAAAAGTGTGTGGGTAGGATGCTGCCCATGTTAATAGTGTATTTAGCTTGTTTGCATGTTCGATGTCATAATCAGGCGCTCTGTAACATAGTAAGAACCAAAATGTGATATTTAAGGACAGTTCACAGATGATGGTCTCAGGAAGAGCAAGCTCCTGGGTAACTTGGATGTTTTTTAGATGTAGGGACTTTTTATAGAAGATAGCAACACCATCTCCTCTACGGATTTCATAATTTGATCAGTAAACATGATAGTCTATTACTGTGGTAATGGAGTCAGGGAGAGATGTGTTGAGCCATGTTTCATAGACAAATATAATGTTGAATTTAGCCATATTTAATAAGAGGAGAAATTCAGGTATTTTATTTACAAGACTTCTTGCATTGAGTAGCTTGCATTTAAGGCCAGTTGAGGTTGGAATAGAGGTTGTTAGGGGCGGGCGTGCCTAGTTTTGAGTGATGTTGGATACGATGGGGTGGGGTTGGATGCAGAGTTGTGTGACTTTCTTTTGATGCAATCAGCACAGTAGTCAATGTATAGGTCCTTTTCTCCATTGTCTAGACGGTTTTTGAGTTCTGCGCAGAGTTCATGGGAACTGATTCTTTGCAGTATGGATATCCGATCTTGAGCAAAGTTTTTTGTGGTTGGGATTGGTTTTTGCAATGGCATTGTATGAATGAATATACGTTTGCTGGACTCATTTTTGCAAACAACTCTACAAAATCTTGGGGCCACTGAGCTGTCATTGTATTTGAACTCAGGGCCATCTTTGATTATTTCAATGATATCTTCAGGAGAGATGTTTGTTGTATTGGAGTTGCTTATGATATCGAGGCCTTTGGTGATGTCATCTGATTCATTGGTGTTTTCAAGACCAAATAAGATGGCATTTGAACGTTTCTGTTCACGTTCCATGATGTCTTTGATGAGTAAGGGGATATTATTTGTGGAATTATTTGATGGGATAGTAATTGTTTGTGGCTGTGGTTTGGTGGTTATTTCAGTTGTAGTTGTGATTGTAGTTGAGGTAGTGGTTGTGGTTGTTGTGGGATTTGATTTTGGGCTGATAGGTACTTAGCTGTGCTGTATTTTTTTTTCAAGAGAGATTAAGCTTGCTTGTATAGTTGTTTCAGAACGTGTTGCTAAGCATTCTTCTATTGAGTGAATGAGTGATTCTGTGCTTTCAACTCTGTCAGGTAGGGTACTCAGTTTGTTTAGCTTAGGAGAACATGGTGGACATAGATAAAAGAATGTATCTGAATTTTTAACCATATCAGCTAGGCTTTTGTTTGCATTTAAGCAGCCAGGCTGGGCTGGATTGTCGCATAGGTGGCATTTGATGTAAATTTCACTTTCATTGATGGTTTCAAGACATCTGAAACATGTGCAGGAGTCTAGGAGATCATTGGTAGAGATATTTTTCTTTTGTTTTGGTTTGGAGTTTTTGGCTGGCATGGTCAATGGCAATAGTACACTTAACAATTACAATAGATAGTTAATGTGATAGGTAGATAGTTACTTAATGAATGTTGGTAATTAATAAATGTTAATTGATATGTTAGAGAACAAATCAAAATTAAGATTACTTTTTACTAAAAATCAATCAATCAATTGATTATTCAAATCACTCTAATCAAATAATTTTGCTAAACAACAAACAGCCTAATTAATTATATTAATCACTAAACACAATGGTCAATTAAATTCACTAAATCACTGATTTTATTAATCAGACATTCAGTAATCACACTATATGCACTAAACACTCAATCGCACTAATCAATAAAAACAATAAATCAATTAATCATTTGATAAAAATTAATTATTTTAAAGAAATTGATTTGGAGACATCATTATCTAATCTTTGATATAGGTCTTGAGGTAGAAAGTTATAAGTTTTGAGATAATAAAAGTAATGAAGTAGCACAATGTTCCACCTTTATTCCCTCTGTACATTCTTATTTATTTAAATCCTTATAACCTGCACTTCAGGTGAAGAATCTCCTAATGCACCTATACTTCAATAGAAGATAGTTTAAAAACATTCAGTCTAGAAGGTACAACACAAAATAAAGTGTGAAAAGAAAAAGAGCACTACTCAAACACCAGCTATTAATGTTGTCAAGATGTTAGTAAGTGCATTCTCTAATATATTGCTTGTGGATTCCTCCCTCAAACCAAGAGACTTAGAAATGATGTTGCAGGAATCATTTTGTTCCCATCACATCACACATAAATTCACTCACCTTTATGGATTATGAACTGGAAAATCGGCATCCTATCTCTGTTAACCTTTAGCAAAGCTTGAGGAACTATTCTTTGGTCATGAAAAAGCCACTTAATTGCTAATCTATAAACCTTTTAATATGCTTCACATTTGGAGATTGATCTACTGCCAGCTGACCTAGAAGTGTTAAAGTTATATTAATCCTATTATTCACATGTTCCAATGATATTTGCTTTAATGAAGACTGAAAGGCTTGCATGAACTCTGCAAATATGAAAGATTGTTACTCTTCCATTTTGTTGGGCCTAATTATACAGCACTCCTTTGTTTCCTAATAGTGGAAATTTACTTGTTCTACTATGGCCTAATTTATCTTCACCAAACACTCTTACCTGCCATATTTATGGATCTAGTTTAAGCTTATTAGAGCTACTAGTACTTGACTACAGAATTGAGGAAGACCACAAGCCAGCAACAAAGAGTTACAGAACATGGGTTCTCTCATTTTTTTACAATCCAGATCTGTTAATCCTTATTTTGTTATAAAATGAATAAAGATGCACAAAATCCAAGTATCTTGTAATACAGAAGAAGCATGACAGGAAATTAAAGGATGTAATTTATTTCCAGCGCATCTTACTTCTCATCCATAGAAACCAAAAGGCCAATTTTAATGGAAGCATGTTTAATTGTAAATCAGGGAAGCTTCATTAGTTTAGACATGATTTATGTTCTCTGTCCACTGGGGAGCAATTGAAGAAGTGTCACATTCATTCCTTTGACTTCAAGTAGTACAGTAGTCCACATAAAAGCTCTCCTGTATAATGCATTTCCAGGAAGTGCCATTTTAATGGGCAAATATTTCTAACATGCTGCTTTGTAGAATTCTATTTCTTGTCTCTCCTTTTGAGTTGCTATACTAAAGCAGCACATCAAAGCTCTATATTCTAAATGGGACATCCATTTATGTCTTTCCCACCTTTCTATTGAGGCTCAACTGTCCACATCATTCTAGAGCAGAGTTTTGCAATCTTCAGGTGGCCCTCAGAGATTTCAGTGCAATCCCTAATGTTTGTTTGTCAAAATTGCTTAATAACAATGTGCTTAATAACATGCATTTAATTATTTGTGGTTAAATAAACTCTCAAATCAATTCAAATCAAATCAGCAAATCAATTGATGTCTTTATCCCACTTCTAAGGTGACCTGTGGTCATCAGTCTAAAAAAAAAATTACACGCCTCTATTCAAAATTATGTACTTATTCCCTGATCATAATTATTAAAATTCAGATGACAACTGTTTTGGATGATGTTTTAATGATTTAACTATCATGGAAAAATATTAAAGATGTACCATAAAAGTTTGCTTTCTCCTTTCCTTTCCTTTCCCTTTTCGCCTTTCCCCCCTTAAAGATTCACCAGAAACACTAACTGAACATTAAAGTTTAAAAGTTCTTGTTTAAACATATCTATAATGTATCAAAAGGAACATGCAAAATATTATTCATCCTTACAGAAATTTTCACTTATTAAAAGACTTTTCAGAACTATCAAAGACAGAAATGACTGAAGCACAGCACGAGTAAAGACCAGTTATATAAATTTAAAGATTCTTAAGCTTTCAAGACCAGCTTTAGAAAACTGACTTTGAGCCAGCTCTTTTTTTTTCTTTTACATGTTCAAATTAATTATCAGCTGTTTATATTAAACCTAGATACAGTTCTATAAAAATTATTTTACAGAGTGGTTTTTTCATGCAGGATGCGGTTACTGACCTAGAAACTTAAAAATGTTGCATTTTAAAAATTATTTTAAAAAATAAATAGAACCATTTTCTATTTCTAATTTTACAATCTTAGTCTTACATAAGTGATCTATCATTCCTTTAATGGCAGCAAATTTTATATTTTGAGATTCTTAATTTTTCCATTTAAATTTAGGTTTTCTTCGTTTTTCCTTTTCTTTTTCTTCCTTCTTTTTATTTGCATCCCACACCTAAGATTCTGAAGTGTAGTCCCATTATAAAAATTTAAGTGAGATTTATAAAATAGGGCTGTCTTTTTAAGTTCACTGACAGAATTAAGTTCATTTTAAAAGTGGTCAAAATACATTAATAAAATTTCTCAATTTGATTTTAAAAATAAGTTATTTCAGAACATTATATAAGTTAAATAAATCTTATTCAAAATTCCAGTATCTGAAACCTTACCTAAAGTAAAATATTTTATTATCATGCTTCATGTCATCTACTATCAATCCACTGATTTATCTTTTTTAAAAAATCCTATCCAATAGCTAAGGCCCTCTGGTATTTTAAAACATAGTTAAAACACATGATGGAAGCATTTTAAAAATACAAAAAAAAGTTATCATATAAATTAGACAGCAGCAAGGCAAAAATATAATACAATAGCATTTTAAAAGCAATTTAAAAGCTGGAAAAATAAAAGATTCTTCATTGATTTCAAAATTATGACAATGTGGGTTATAGTAATTCCCCGGAAAGGGCATTCCATATATAGGGTGCCACCACAGAAAAAACCTTCTTCTGGTGTCAGAAATTGGAGGCAGACCTTATTATAATATTTTAATAAGCAGGTAACAAAAAAAAAAACAGAAAAAACAAGAGTTGGAAGGGAACTTGCAAGTCTTCTAGACCAATCGCCTGCTCAACAGGAGATCTTATACTTTTTCAGACAAATGGCTGTCCAATCTCTTAAAAACTTCCAGTAATGGAGCACTTCCAATTTCTAAAGGCAAGGCATTCCACTGATGGTTCTGTCAGGAAATTTCTCATTATTACTAGGTTGGTTTTCTCTTTGATTAGTTTCCATCCATTCCTTCTAGTCCTGTCTTCAGGTATTTTGGAAAATAAATTTCCCTTCTCTTCTTTGTGGCAGTCCCTTAGATATTGGAACAACACTATCATATCGCCCCCTAGGTCTTCTCTTGATTAGACTAAAGCCCCCAGTCCCAGCCAACAGTCATCTTTGTTGGTCTTCTCTGCCCCCTTTCTCAACATCTTTTTATATCATGTCAATCAAAAATGAAGTATAGACAAATATATACAGAAGTTCAGAGGTGGGATTCAAATTTTTTAACAACCGGTTCTGTGGGCGTGGCTTAGTTGGTGGCATGGTTTGGTGGGCAGGTGACTGGCTGGGCATGACCAACTCAATATCACTCACATTGAGGCACGCATCTCCTCACCTGGCCTCTCATGACTGTGGAGATGCTGCAACAGTCGTAAGTGTGGAAAACGGTCATAAGCAATTTTTTTCAGTGCCATTGTAACTTTGAATGGTCACTCCACACAAGCAAAGTACCAGCAAAGGAGGGGAAAAAAACTCCAGAGAAGTTCCTGAGACAGGAAGTCTAGTCCTGCCAAGAATGTAATAAGGGTTAACGGAGAGGCAGTTTCTGTAAGCAACACCAGAATGTTTCCTTCCTGCCTTCCTTACAGGATTAGGCCAGTAATTTCTTCTAACAACTGGTTCTCTGAACTGCTTAGAATGTTAACAACCGGTTCTAGCGAATAGGTGTGAACCTGTAGAATCCCATCCCTGCAGAAGTTGCATCTTCAGATAATCTGGTTTGAGTTATTTAATTATTAAAAGGTAAAAATGGATCTAGAAATGAACCAGCAGTTGGCGTAGCTGACAAAATGCTAGCATAATATGTTCAGATCAGTCAATCTTGCTGACCAATCTAAAAACTATATTTTGAACCAGCTGAAGTTTCAAAGACAGACTCATATAAAACAAAACTGCAAATATCAAACTGAGAAGTTATTAGACCATGAATAACAGAGTTTGTCTGTTCCTTAGAAAGAGCACTGATAGTAAATTAGCCAAAACTGATGAAAGGTACTTTATGCCATTAAGGTCTTTATCTGATAAAGATAAATCTAGGACCAACCCTAAACTTTGAATCTGCTCTTTTAGGCTGAAAGTAGATCTCTCTAGGAACTATGGAGCATGAGTCAACTGGACAGATTATCACCTTCAAACAATATCTCTAGTTACCAAGATTGAGGTTTAGTTTATGAGTCCTCATCTAGTTCATTATCCTATCCAAGTTCAGAATGCCACCCCCTCACCTGTGTTAGATCAAAACAAGAGGTAGAATTGGTTATCATCTACATATTTATAGCACTTCAGTCAACAGCCTCAGATGACAATTGTGAACTGAAGAGATTCTCAAAATGTGGTTTCATTGTTCCTAAAGGAAATCTTACCAGCTAGAAACAGTTCAAAATTTGGGAGATGGTGTTATAAACAAAAAAGGCTGTCTTTGAGCCACAGTACTCCTGGAGTATCTTGAGCCAGAGGTTTTACTTCTGGAAACTATTGAACTACTACCTGGAATTAAAAGTATGTTTGGCAAAGTTCAGAATATTCCATTCCTAGATCAAGAAATGACAAATATTCCCTTCCAGTGGGAGGTTAAACATCTCAGCTCTGAAGCTTTCCAGTCCATAGAGGAAAGTTCATATTCCATGACATACACAATTCCATACTATTGCTTAACAGCAAGCTTCCAGCAGTGTCATTATCCATTCCTAAAGATTCTAAATTATCAAAGCCTAAGACCATTGCCATTGTTTTTTCTATTCTTCTGAGTGTATATTGATATACCTTTATGCACATGCACATACAGGCACAGACATTCATAAACTGGAATCTATGTATCATTAATGAATAAGTAAATCCCTAAAATAGTTTGAAAATTATTTTTCAGCCAAAAGAGATGCTCTAAATAAGTCTCATCCAGAGATGCCTCAAGCATCATTCATTACACCAAGTATCATTCTTGGCTATGAATCTCCCGAGTTTAGTACAAGATGGGTGGCTTTATAAATGTTTTAAATTGTTTAATGAAATTAACTACAATCATCCTTTTTATTGTCCCCAACAGATTTGCAATCTAACTCTGCATGTACATTTTATATAAAAATAGCAAGTATCTTTGAAGCTAGATTATAAATCCTAGCTTGAATAATATAGTATTGGCATACTTGGAATCAAGCTGAGATTTTTTTAAAATATAATATTTATTCAGAATTTCAAAGAAAATTTTAAAAAGAGAAACAAATTCTCATATTTTGCAGCATTTTCATAACAGCACACATATCTTTTAGTGACAATTCCGTTCATTTACTTCAAATATATCTATCCCTTGCTTGTTGAATCCTTACTTATTGTGTTGTTATTAAATTACCATATTTATTTATTTACATTACTTTACATATATACATATTTACATACACATATATCATGTGTCTTGTTCTTCTTTGGAATTTCTTTGATCATTTTCACTAAACATCTTTACTTCCTTTTTTTTAGGCAATTATACCATATATTCCATATTATTAAAAAAATCTCCTTCTTCCTTATTTTTTAATACCATAGTTAACCTAATTATTTCTGCACTTTGATGGATTTTATTAATTGCTGCCAGATCTGTGGGAACTATAATTGATTTCCAGTTTTGGGCAAAAGCAATTCTTGAAGTTGTTATAATATGTAATATTTGATGTTCGTGCTTCTTATTCCATGCTGGTTCTAATATTCCTAGCAGAAAAATCTCTGGTTTAAACTTAATCTTTTGTTTTGTTAGCTCTTCTAGCCATGATCGAATTTCAAGCCAATTGATTCATACTGATGAAGATGGAAGAGTATTAATGGTGGAAATAATGGACAATAATATGAAAACACTCCTGATTGCAATTTATGCTCCGAATGATAAACAAGAAGAATTCTATAAAAAATTACATATGAAAATAATTGAACTGGACTATGTTAATATAGTTATGATGGGAGATTTCAATGGAATTGTAGACAATAATTTGGATTATACAGCAACAATAACAAAACAAAATAGAAAGACTCTTCCTAAATCCTTCTTTAAAATGACAGATGAAATAAACTTAAAAGATATATGGAAAGAAAGAAATGCTAAAACCAAACAATATACTTTCTACTCAAATAGACATTTATCATGGTCCAGAATAGATATGATTTGGATTTCAACAGAATTAATATCCAATATTCAAGAAGCAAACATTGAAACAAGTACTTGGACAGACCACAATCCAGTGAAAATTAAGTGGAAAGGACAAAAAAGAAGATCGAGGTGGATGTTAAATAATACTATTTTAAAGGAAAAAGACTTCACACAGCGGATGGAGAAAGAATTGGCCTTCTTCTTTAGAGAAAATAAAAAAGATACTTCAACTCAGAATGTTTGGGACACAATGAAGGCATATGCCAAAGGCTTGATAATAGACTATACAAGGAAAAGGAACATCAGGAAAAGGCAAGCCACTAAAGTTCTAGAAGATGAGCATAAAAGACTTGAAAAAGAACTACAGAAAACGCCACAGAAAAAAGACATTAAAGTAAAATTGGACATAATTAAATACAAAATGGGTCAAACAGAGAAAGAAGAATTAGCACAGAAAATTAGAAGTACTAAACAGAACTACTTTGAAGATGCAAACAAACCAGGTAGATGGTTAGCATATAAATTGAGAAAGGAGAAAGAATCAAGGAAAATATTGCAGTTAATAGATGATCAAGGTCAAGTTTTCTACGGCAACAAAGAGAAAAAGGAAATTATTCGACACTTCTATGGACAACTATATAAGCAAGAGAATATTGATGAGGAAAGAGTCAAACAGTACTTACAGAATGCTAATTTACCTAAGATACCTAAAGAGACTGAAAAAATGTTAAAAAGCAATATAACAATGGTGGAATTAACTGAAGCACTTAAGAAGCAAAATAATGGAAAGGCACCAGGTTCAGATGGGCTTCCGGCAGAATTTTATAAAACATTACAAGAATCGCTGAGCCTTCCACTGCTAGAAGTCATGAATGAAGTTATGTTAAAGAAGAAGATACCTAAAACATGGTCAGAAGCCTATATTACACTTATTCCAAAAGAAGAGGCTGATCCACTGCAAATTAAGAACTATAGACCTATTTCTTTACTAATTGCAGACTATAAAATTTTTACTTCAATTTTGGCAGAAAGACTTCAAAAATACTTAAATAACTTTATTCATCCTGACCAAAATGGATTTCTGCCAAAGAGACAAATTAAAGATAATATGAGAGTAATTTTTGATACTTTGGAATATTATGAGGCACACCCCGAAAAACAAATGGCATTAATATTTTTAGACACACAAAAGGCATTTGATAATGTGAATTGGAAATTCATGTTATTATTGTTGGAACAGATGGGTTTTGCCAGAAAATTCATTCAAGCAATAGAAGCCATATACCATAAGCAAACAGCAAAGGTAATGATAGAGGGAGAATTGACAGATCCCATCAATATAAGAAAAGGTACAAGATAAGGATGCCCACTATCACCTTTGCTATTTGTATTAACTTTGGAAGTGTTGAATAGAAATATTAGAGACGATAAGAGTGTAAAAGGAATGAAAATTAAAAAAGAAGAATTTAAATTGCAAGCCTTTGCAGACGATTTGGCTTTCATATTAGAAGATCCTTTAGAAACAGCACCAAAATTATTGGAAAAGATAGAGGCATATGGTAAGGTGGCTGGTTTGAAAATAAATAAAGATAAAACAAAGATCTTGACAAAGAATATGCTATTAAGACAAAAAGAAGAACTGGCAGACTTATTGAAAATTCAAATCACGAACAAGGTCAAGTATATGGGGATACATTTGACAGCAAGATGTAGTACATTAAAAGAGAACAATTACATTAAACTTAAACAACAGATAGCGTTAGATTTGACAAAATGGGAAAATCTACAATTGTCATTAACAGGGAGAATCTCAACAATCAAGATGAATATCCTACCCAGAATTTTATACCTGTTTCAAACAATACCAATTAGGCTTGGAAAGGACTATTTTGAAGACTATCATTATGATTCTTGACGAATGTATCTTTTCTTTTATGTACACTGAGAGCATTTGCACCAAGTCAAATTCCTTGTGGGTCCAATCACACTTGGCCAATAAAGAATTCTATTCTAATCTATTCTATGTCATTCCAAATTCTTCTTTTCACTACCCAATTCTTGCAAATCACAAATATTTTAGTCTCCAGATCCCTAATCATCTTTGTTGCTCTTTTTTCACTTTTTTTCTTTTCTTCTTTTCTATATTGTGGTGACCAACACTGTATGCAATCATATTTGTATATCAGTATATCAAGAAAAGCATAGATAAATTGAATGTAGGAGGAATAAGCATTCAGAAATCAGATAACAGATAACAGATAATCAGAGTCAGAAGGGACCTTGTCCAACCCCCTGCCCAAGCAGAAGACTCTCCACCATTTCTGACAGATGGGAGTCCAATCTCTTCTTGAAAGTCTCAAGTGATGATGCTCCCACAGCTTCTGAGGAAAAGCTGTTCCATTGGTTGATTGTTCTCACTGTCAGGAAGCTTCTCCTTATTTCCAAGTTAAATCTCTCCTTCTTCAGTTTCCATCCATTATTCCTTGTCTGGCCTTTGAGTGCTTTAGAACAGCAATCATCAACCAGTGGGCCACAGCCCACTGGTGGTCCGTGAGAATATTTTGGTGGTCCACAGAGAAATGCCACCCCAAAACACCCCCCCCAAAGCAATTAATCCAGGCTGCGGGGGAACACAAGGCTGTATCGCTCATGTGGCTTCCATCACTAGGGTAAACATGAGGTAGTGAGGGGAGTGGGGAAGGGTGGAGGGGGGAACTTGCCTGGCCACCAGGTTGCTTCTTCTGCTTCTTTCTTCTGTTTTTGGCTGCACCCAAGGAAAGCAGCAAAAGTCTTTCTTTCTCTCCCCCAAACTCTGCCAGAAATGAGTCTTTGGGACTCTGCAAGGCATCCTGCTCCAAGAGGCTGCACTGGCAAATTCATTTCTGGCGGAGTTTGGAGGGAGAAAAAGAAAGACTTCTGCTGCTTTCCTTGCATGCAGCCTGAGAACTGAACTCAAAAGCAGGCTAGGAATAGGAGGGGGTGGGAGTGTGTGAGGGAGAGAGAGAAAGAGAAAGAAAATCACCAGCCCTCGAGGTTGGATCAGATCTTCCTTTCCCCCCTCCCTTCCCTTTGGGAATGGAGCTCAAAGCAGGCTAGGAATGGGGCTGTCTTGGAGGGGATGAGGGGGTGTGATATATCTGTGTGTGTGTGTGTGTGTGAGAGAGAGAGAGAGAGAGAGAGAGAGAGAGAGAGAGAGAGAGAGAGAGAGAGAGAGAGAGAGAGAGAGACAGAGAGAGACAGAGAGAGAGAGAACATCACCAGCCCTCCGAGGTTAGAACAGATCTCTCCTCTTCCCTTGTCCCCCCCCCACCAATTTCAGCAAGCCACGTCAGTCAAAATTCACATTAGTGGTCCCCAAGATTTTAAATGAGTTTGGTGGTCCCTGAGGTCCAAAAGGTTGTTGACCCCTTGCTTTAGAAAATAGTTGACCCCTTCATCTCTCTTGTAGCCCGTCAAACATTGGAACACTGCTATCATGTCTCCCCTGGTTCTTCTCTTCACTAGAATAGCCATGCCCAGTTCCTGTAACCATTCTTCATATGTTTCAGTCTCCAGTCCCCTAATCCTCCTGGTTGTTCTTCTCTGCACTCTTTCTATTATATATAAATTTTATTGAATTTACAATTAAAAAATAACCTAACAACATTACATATGCAACAGAGAGAAAAAAAGAAGAAAGAAAGAAGAGAAAGAGAGAGGAAAAGAAAAGAAAAAACGCTCGGTCTTGCGACCGAAAAAGGAGAAAAAGAAGTATAAAAGAGAGAAAAAAACAAAGAGATGGAAGAAAAAAGAAAATACGTTAAAACCAAACAGATATTCTTTTTGACAGTCTGCAAGATCCAATTCTCCTACCTTACTTTAAATATACACATCTTATCCCTATTTATGCTTAAATTACCCATTATTCCTTGAACAGTTTATCTCTGATATAACCAATTATACCACGCATTCCAATTATTATCAAATGCTGAAGACTCTTTATTTTTAAGAGCTATGGTTAAATTGTCCATTTCTGCGCAGTCACATATTTTCTGAATGACCAATTGATCTGTAGGTAAACAGGATGATTTCCAGCACTGGGCAAATGCTAATCTGGCCGCAGTTAGAATATGAATTATTATATATTTCGTCTTTTTAGGAAAATGTTTATCAGAGATCCCTAGTAGGAAGAACTCTGGTTTGTATTCGATTTGTTCTTTGGTTATCTCCTCCAGCCATTTTCTAATTTTTTGCCAGTATTTCTGGGCTTCTTTACAGGTCCACCACATATGAAAGTAGGTTCCCTCTATGTTTTTACATTTCCAACATTTTGGACTAGAGTTTGGGTTCATTTTCGCTAACCTCGAAGGGGATAAGTGCCATCTATATAACATTTTATACATATTTTCTTTGTACGCCGCAGATTTCGTAATCTTAATGATTCTATTCCAGATCTTTTCCCATTCTGTTAATGTAATGCTTCTTCCAATATTCCTACTCCACATTATCATGTTCCTTTCACTATCTCTTGCTCTAATTCTACCTCCAATAAATATTTATAAAATTTAGAGATATTCTTTTTATTTGATCCTAATAAGATTTTATCTAAGTGTTGTAATTTGCTATAGATTCCAAATTCTTTGATATCTTGTTTGTATCTACTATGGATTTGTATATATAACCACTGATCAATTTTAAATCCCTGTTCCTGTAAGTCCTGTCGAGTTCTTAATTTTCCTAAAGGGTCTAATAAATCTTTATATTTAGTCGTTTTGTTATATCCAAATTGTTGGGATGAACCATTGCCTCCATTGTTGAAAGCCAAATCGGAATTTTTAAATAATGTTTTTACATATTTTTTTCCAATTAGTTAATAGTGAATCTCTAATAAGATGTCTATGAAAGTACGCCTGTTTAGTTTTCCCCACATCCCATAGAAATCGTGCCATCCTCTCTGAAGGTCGTGCCTTCCAAGACTAGAGTTCTTTTGTTCCGTAAATTGACCCAGTCTTTTAACCATAATAAGTTGGCTGCCCAATAATATAATTCCCAGTTTGGGCAGCTAGCCCACCTCTACTTTTTGCATCTTGTAAGGACTTAATACTGATTCTAGCTTTTTCCCTTGCCAAATAAATTTAAGAGTTACCTTATTTATATCATCAAAAAAAATTTTTTGTAATTTTATTGGGATTGTCTGGAATAAGTAAAGGAGTTTTGGTAAGATGTTCATTTTGATTGTGGCAATCCTGCCCAGTAGAGAAAGCTGCAACTTATTCCAAGATTCTAGATCTTTCTTAATTTGCTGTAACAGTTTATCATAATTATTCTCTTTGAGTGATTTACTATGTGATGTTAACCATATGCCTAAATATTTGACCTTTTTGTTGCCTGTATCCCCATGGTTTTTCTAATTCTTTCCTCTGGTTCTCTGTTAGATTTTTAGTCAGTAATTTCGTCTTATTTCTGTTAATCTTTAATCCTGCTACTGAGCCATATTGTTCTAGTTCTTTTATTAGATTATGTCCTTTTTCCATGGGAACCTCTAGGAAGAAAACCATATCGTCTGCAAACGCCTGTAATTTATATTCCTCTGCTTTGACCCTAACTCCTTGGATTTCAGAATTTTGTCTTATCCACATTAACAATGATTCTAAAGCAAATATAAATAAGAGGGGTGAGAGAGGGCAACCCTGTCTAACGCCCTTTTCAATGCTTAGTGGGCCTGTTTGTTCACCATTAATTAGTATATTGGCTTGTTGGGTATTGTAAATTGTTGTGATAATATTCTCGAATTTAGTGCCCAGATTCATGTTATAGATTTTTTGTATTAAAAAGTGCCAATTTAAGTTATCGAATGCTTTCTCCGCATCTAGAAACATGAGTGTAAATTGTTTCTCTGGATGAGCTTCATAATATTCTAAGACGTCAATAACGGTTCTTAAATTGTTTTTAATTTGTCGGAATGGAAGGAAACCATTTTGGTCTTCATGAATGTATAAATTTAAAACTTGTTTTACTCTATTCGCTATAATTGAGGTAAATAATTTATAATCGGCGTTTAAAAGTGAGATTGGTCTATAATTGTTGATATATCTGGCATCCACATCCTCCTTCGAATTAATGCAATCAACGCCTCCCTCCATGAGTCTGGCATTTTGGCAGCCAAAAGTACTTCGTTAAACACTTCCAGCATCAGAGGTCCTACTAAATCTATTGTGGCTTTATACAATTCTACTGGAATCCCATCTGGACCAGGGGATTTATTATTACATTGATTTTCCATTGCAGATTTTAACTCAGACCATGTAATATCCTTATTTAGTAATTCTTTGTCTCCTTCCCTATTGTTTTATCATTCGTATTCTCCAGATAAGTTCTTATTTTATCCTCATTGATTTCTTCTTTTTTATATAATCTTTGAAAATAGTTTAATATAATATCCTTTTTCTTCTCAATCTCATGTTGTGGGATGCCTTTCTGTCTATTAATTGGTGTATCAATCTCTTTTCTTTTTCTTTTTAAGTTTATAAGATAGCCATCTTCCTGGTTTATTGGCGTGTTCAAAATAATTTTGTTTGGACCTTCTCAAGCTAACTTCTATTTTATCTTGTTCAATTAAATTCAGCTTATGTTTGGCTAGTATTAACTGATTTTGTAGTCCTTGGATCTTAGGGGTTTTTTGTAATTGTATTTCTAAGTCTTGGATTTGTTGTTGTAACACGTTTTGTTGGGCATAAATTCTCTTGTTTCTCATAGCATTATAGGAAATTGTTGTGCCTCTTATAATTGCTTTCATAGTATCCCAAATGTTCTGTTTTGAAGTTGTTTCATTATTATTATCTTTTAGAAAATAGTTTAGCTCCTCTTTCAGTTTATTAATATACTCTTCTTCGTTTACAATTTGGTTGTTTAGTGTCCATCTTTTTTTTATTCGCTCTCCTATCTCTCCAAATTAGCTGTATTGGGTTATGATCAGCCCATTCATTCGGTAGGGATTTTGATTTCTTTTATTTCATTAGCCAAGTCCAAATCCATCCAAGCCATATCTATTCTGGTCCAAGTCTTATGTGGGTTAGAATAGTATGTAAATTGTTTTCCTTCAAGATTCCGTTCCCTCCATAGATCTTTTAAATTTAGCTCTCTCAACATTTCCTTACATGCCACAGAAAGTTCCTTTTCCCCTTCTTGTTTTTCCCCCATATTACTATGGTATTTCTGGTAGTCTGCAATGGAGTTAAAATCGCCAATCAAGCAAATGTTTCTTTTTCAAAGCCTACTATTTTTGGTGAAGGTGTTTAAAAAATTTCCCTGGTCATCATTTGGGGCATAGATTGCTACAAGTAAAAATGTGATGTGGTTTATCCAAACTTGTATAACCAGAGTTCTTCCTTCGGATCCGACCAGATTAATTCTGCCTTTACATCTTGTTTTACGTAAATTGCAATTCCTTTTTTCTTATGTTTGTCGGCCGGTGCTGTAAAAAGTTTACCTAATTTTGGACAAATTAGATGTCTTTCGTCATTTTTCGAAATATGTGTCTCTTGAAGACATATTATATCTGCGTTATGTTGAATAAGTTTTGAGAATATCCTTTTTCTTTTTGATAATGAATTTAATCCGTTTATATTGATGGAGAGCAACTTCTTCCCCTCCACCATTTATCTACTTTTGCTTAGATTTTTGCCTAGTAATGATTCGGTTCTCTTGTTGTTGTTGTTGTGGGATTTGCTCTTCTCTCCCATGTTGTGGATTATCACTTCCTGAAATTGGAGAAAGTCGTTCCTTTTGGATTCTGTGATAATATCGGACCTCCTGTGGTCTTGTTTTAGGTTCTTCTTTGGTGGGTTGACTATTCTTATCTGTGAGCTGTTGATGAAAAACTTGGGCCTGTTCTATCGATTCTATTTTGATTTTCCTCTCTTTCCATGTAATTAACATCCCTTCCGGGATTAACAATTTAAAATGGATTCCTTCTTTATTTAAATCATTAGCTAAAAATTTATAATCTTGTCTTATCATCCTCACTCTCTTTGGAATTTGTTTTAAAATCCTAATTTCTCTGCCTTTATATGATATTGTTTCCTCCCTAGACATTTTCAAAATTAAATCCCTCAGACATCTCCTAGAGAAGCGGATATGAATTTCTCTTGGACAGTTGTTACGCCTGGCGTAGCTTGTGCTAACCCTATATACCTCATCAAACTCTTTAATTAGATCATCTTTTTCCTTTCCTAGCCATTCAGCCAATATTTCTGCCATCAAATGTTCCAATTCTTCATTTTTGGCTTCCGCCACATTCTGGAATCTTAAATACGCCATTGCTTTGTCCATCTCGAGGTGGACCAGAGAGTCTTCCGTTTCTCTAAGTACATTTTTAAATTCCTCATCCATCCTTTCAAAGTTAGTCTCCATGCGTGTTGTTCTACTCTCTATATCTTTTATTTTCACTTCGTTTCTCTCCATGGCCTGCTGTAGAGACCCTATCTTACCCTCCACCTTCGATATATCCGCTTTCATTTCAGCCTTCAGTTTCCCCATCTCATCTTTCAATTCGCTTATATCTGCTCTAGTTTCTTTGTGATTTTTAATCATCATTTCTTGCATTTTAGATATAGCTTCCTGCAAGGCTAATATGGAAGTTTGTATATTAATATTGGGGACATTGGGCTGCTTTTCCCCTATTAAAGACTCCTCGATAGTTTTTTGAGATGTTGGTGGGGTGGCTGTCAACGTAGTCGATAGGGTCGGGATAGCCTTCTTTCCTGTTTTTAAGGCCATAGTTGTTGTGGATGTCATCTCTCTAAGTATTTGTTTTTGTTGATGCACAATTTTAAATATATTATCCCAAATCACCATTCAGTATTTGGGTCCTGTACTTGAAAGACTATTCACGTATTTCAATTTTATATCTCACTCCACAGTCTTTTCCCCTATATCATAAATAGATATCTGCAACAATATTCTAGTCTATGTAATAAGAAAATTGGTCAGCAATAGTACATCAATTAACACTTTAAGGGATTAATCTTAAATGTCATAAGTAGTCTAAATAATTTATAAATAGATTATATCAACAAAGTTTATCCCTTTTTACTATTAATACTTACAACAGTAAACTCTTAACTCTTTGATAATAGTGTATCCTCCTCTTTCCCCCCCCCCCCAAGTAAGTAAAATTATGTAAAGTATTTAGGAGATACAATAGGGAGGCAGGGGGCAAGATAATAAGAGAAGGGGTAGAAGAGAGATTACCACAGCTTCAGAAAATCAACAAACAAACAACAAGGAAGTCATCTTAAAGAGAAAATAGTACCCACTTAGTAAACTTAAGTAGTACCACGTAATAAAGAAAGCAAATTGGGTGAGCTAAAGTTCCATCTTCCAGCTAGAGGTTTCTTTTCAGCCTTCCAATCAGCAAATGGTGAAATGTGCTGACTAATCTGCAGTCCCAAAACCGTCTTTCCCAGCCTACTGTTCGCCTCTGCCTTCTTCCTCTTGCTGCTGCTTCTTTCTTTGCTTTCCAACTTTTAAATCCACATACAAATCTTCCAAAGTCCAATATAATGCTCAATTTATCTTCTCCCCAATATTAAGTAGATGTAATAGTCATGTTGTGCTCAGACCTGAGGATTCATAAGACTCAATCAATGTCAATATTCTTTCACCTCCATCGCCTCCCTCTTCTCAAATAGAGTCAAAAAGAAAGGTCCAAGAATCAAATAAAGCCCCTCACCAGTTCCGGACCTCCGATCTCCAGGTTTTAGCAATCTCCCCTTTCCCCCAAAGCTTCCCCTTCACAGGGTAAAACTGTGTTTTCCTTCGCTCTCCATTATAATCTTTCCATTTTCCCAATTGCTTTTCTGGCCGCTCTCCGCCCGACTTCCAAGAGGTGCTTATCACAACCAGGAGAGAAGAATTTATGCTATCATTCTTCTGTCATTCTACTCCCTTCAGACTTCAAAGAATCCAAGATATAAATCGTTTCTCTGTTCCTGTTACTCGATCTCGCAGGCTGTCACTGCTTTGCTTATTCACTCAAGTGGCAGACCGGATTGGAAGCTGCCATAAAATGACAGCTTACTCTTTAGCGCCGAGCTCGGGAGCTTCCCTCTTCACTGTCGGGGAGTTGCCTTCCCCCCTCTGCAGCTCGAGGATCTCCACGTTGACACGAACCTCTCCGGGGTTCATGTATCCCTGGGGGATCACTCCTGACGCCAGAAAAGGTGTTCGAAGCCTGCACCAGACTTCTTCACCTCCGTTCTCCTGTCCTGCCACTCTGCTCCTCTGCACTCTTTCTAAAGTCTCAACATCTAGAGTGTGGTGACCAAAACTGGTCATAGTGGTCACCACACTTTATAGTGTGGTAACCAAAACTGGATGCAGTACTCTAGGTGTGATCTTACTAAGGCTTTATAGAGTGGTATTAGTACTTCCCTTGATCTTGACTGTATCCCTCTGTTAATACAACTTAGGATTGCATTAGCTGTTTTTGGCTGCTGCTGCACACTGCTGGCTCATATTTAGTTGGTTGTCCACTAAGACTCCAAGATCCCTCTCACAGTTACAGCTATTAAGCCTGGTTTCACCCAGTCTATATGTGTACTTTTGGTTTTTCTTGCCTAAGTGTAGGACTTTACTTTTCTCTACACTGAATTTCATTTTGTTAAATATGGCCCAGTGTCCTAGTCTGTCAAGATCCATCTGGCTCTTGAGCCTATCTTCTCCTTAGCTATTCCTGCCAGCTTAGTATCATCTGCAAATTTGGTAAGTTTCCCTTCTATTTCCTCATCTAAGTCATTAATGAAGATATTGAAGAGTACTAGAGTATGCGCACCATAAGTGCACCACCAAGAGTACTATTGAAGAGTGCTACTCTGCATAGCATGCACTTTCTTTTTGGGGGGAGGGGGGAACATTTGAACATTTTAATCCAAGTAAATAGAATACTTTCCAAATGCGAAAATATTTCCCTTATCATCTACCATCCAACAAGTGAATATGCACAGAAAGCTCATATGTAACACTTCATCCTCCTGAATTTTGTAACATACAAAATAGGATAGAAAAACTATTAACAACACGGAACCAGACAGCTACCCTTTCATTTTCCCTTTCTTAAAAGAATACAAATCTAACCAAAACTAGGGCTACTTTGCAGTTGAATCCTGGTATTTTCAAGTGTGTTTCAAAAAGCAGTATTGAAATCTGAGCACTGAAGATCTCCACTCTTTTCTTCTGAACAACAGATGGGAGAAAAATCTCAATTTGGAAAGGAAGGCAAAATATCACTTGGAAATTAAAGCTATTTGTGGCAGAAACTTTTGTCATGGAGTTGTCGGCCATAATCGGTGGCTTCACTGTTGAGAAAGAGGTCTTGATTTTCAAGGATTTCATTGGCGGAAAGTCTCCGGTCTCCATCCAAGTCATCTCATCAAGAAGGTGAACAGCCTCTTCCTGGGCAAGGCCTTCATTGTTGGGCATCACCCAAGTCAGCAGCTCTTTGGGGTCCAGCTTCTCATCCTAATCCATAGCATGCACTTTCTATCCACTCAAATGAATTTTATAATACAGTGGTAGAAACACAAGCATTCATCAAAAAACCATATGAACCATTTCTAACAGAAATAAAAACACAAAGAACTAAACAATATCAAACTAGTAATAATCTTGAAGCAGACTTGAGGCTAAGAGCAGCTGAGAAAATCATGGGAAACAAAATACATAGTACCATGGGAATATGTTTTAATGGAAACAGTTCCACATTACTAAGTGGAAGTATAGAGACTGATTCATTGTGAATTATAAAGAGCTTTGCTTTTGTTTACATTATTAGCAAATTCAAAAATATCAAAGCTTGATTAAACAGACCCTTAAAAATCTTCGACGTCTGTTATATCCAAGCTGAGCAGATTTGAAAGAAAAGGATGATTCAAAGCACATAAGTTTTATTTTTATTTTATTTATTTATTTTATTTTGTCAAGAGATTATAAGATAACAGGAATAAGTATAAACATAGTTATGAATATATGAAATGGATACATATAAGAAAAATATAAAGAAACAATAGGACAGGGATGGTAGGCACATTGGTGCACTTATGCATCCCCCTACAGACCTCTTAGGAAAGGGGTGAGGTCAATAATAGACAATCTAAGGTTAAAGAAACAGAGTCAGGTAGAGTATTCCAGATATTGACCACTCTGTTTCTGAAGTCGTATTTCCTGCAATCAAGGTTGGTGCAGTTTACCTTGAGTTAAATTTTTGCCTTTGTACTTGAAGCTTTGCCCAGCCACCATTTATATCCTTGCTTTCATTCAGCCAAGCCTTTTTTA
The DNA here is from genome assembly GCF_049901715.1 of Pseudonaja textilis. Taxonomy (NCBI): domain Eukaryota; kingdom Metazoa; phylum Chordata; class Lepidosauria; order Squamata; family Elapidae; genus Pseudonaja; species Pseudonaja textilis. The sequence goes on along the minus strand of NC_142008.1, from coordinate 30,618,400 downwards.
TCTATCTATCTATCTATCTATCTATCTATCTATCTATCTATCTATCTATCTATCTATCCATCCATCTATCTATCTTTATTTATTTGATTTATATTGCCGCCTATTCGCCCATGGCAACTCAAGGCGACTTACACAATGTAAAATCGTATTTAAAACAAAAAATAAAAATAAAAACAATAAGAACTAACAAAAAGAATCAAATAAATTAGTAAAGTAAAATAGAACAAAATTTGGGAAAATAAAAAAACCAAACCAAACCAAAACAAAAACAAAAAACAACTCCTACCCCTCTCCCCAACAACAGCGGATCACACTAGCTATTTGATGGGTTCCATCCCTCTCTGGGTTGCCCAGTCCCGTTGGCAAAACCAGGTCTTTAGTGCCTTTCGGAATAGTATTAATGAGGGAGCCATTCTAATATCTGGGAGAATGATGTTCCAGAGAGATGGAGCCACCACAGAGAAAGCCCTTCTTCCAGGTCCCACCAGGTATATCGCCCTCAGGGGTGGGACCCACAGCATTCCCTGCCTCCTTGCTCTAATGGGTCGAGTAGATGTCACTGGCAAGAGATGTTTCCTCAAATAAACCAAACCCAAGCCATGAAGGGCTTTAAAGGTGACAACCAGCACCTTGAATTGCACCCGGCAGCAAATTGGCAGCCAATGCAGCTCCTGCAGGAGAGGTGATACATGTGCACACCAGGGTGTGCATAAAACCATGCAGCAGCTGCATTTTGCACCAACTGGAGTTTCCAGATGCTCTTCAAGGGCAGCCCCATGTAGAACGCATTGCAATAATCAAGACGGGAAGCGACCAGGGCATGAGTGACTGTGAGTAGGGACTGCTGATCCAGGAAAGGGCATAACTGGTGCACAACTCACAGTTACGTAAAGGCCCTCCTGGCCATGACCGCCACCTTCTCTTTGAACAGGAGTCATGAGTCTAGGAGAACCCCAGATTATGCACAGGGTCTGTTGGGAGTAGTGCCACCCTATCCAAGGTTCAAGGTGGTAATTCTCCCTGAACCAACAAACCCCAGACCCAAAGCCACTCAGTCTTGCATGGGTTTAGTTTCAACCCGTTGCTCCCCATCCAGCCCCTAACAGCCTCCAGGAACTGTAAGAGGGAGGACACAGCAACACTTAACTCACCACGGGCCAAGACATATAGCTGAGTATCATCAGCATATTGGTGATACCTCAGCCCATGGTGACAGATGATCTCACCCAGCGGTTTCATATAACTGTTGAACAGGAGTAGAGAGCCCTGCAGAACCCCATAAAGTAGTGGGCAAGGGTTGGATCTCTTCCCTCCTATCAACACTGATTGAGAGCAGCCGCAGAGGGAGGAAGTGAACCAAAACAGCACAAGACCTCCCATTCCCATCCCCTGTAGCTGTCCAAGGAGAATCCCATGGTCAATGGTATCAAAAGCTACCAAGAGGTCAAGTAGAGCAAGGATGGATGCACTACCCCCATTCCGCCCCTGCCAGAGATCATCCAAAAGTGCAACCAATGCTGTTTCTGTCCCAAAACCAGGCCTGAATCCTGACTGGTAGGGTTCAAGATAATCCGTTTCAACCAGAAACCTCTGGAGCTCCTGCGTGACCACCTTCTCAACAACCTTCCCTCAAAAGGGAAGATTGGAGACAGGTCAGAAATTATCCAACTGGGTGGAGTCCAGCGATGGCTTCTTAAGATGAGGGTGGACCACAGCCTCCTTAAAGTGCTGGGACATTGTCCCCTCCTGTAGAGAAGCATTAATCATCACCAGAGTCCACCCACCTGCCACCTCCTGGGAAGCTTTCACAAGCCAGGAGGGACATGGGTCTAAAATATAGGTGTTCACGCACATACTCCCTAGGATCCTGTCCACTTCCTCGGGAGTAACAGGGTCAAACCATTCCCAGATAACAAGGCAAGAACCTGCCTCAGAAGCTTCCACCAGATCAGCAACCATGCCGGCATCTAACTGGGAATGAAGTCGAGCAATTTTGTCTTCCAGAAAATCTGCAAATTCCTCAACACACCCCTTCAGTTGGACCTCAATCTCCTCCTTCCCTAAGAGGAGACAGTTCACCTTAAAGCTCATCTTAAATTTTGTTGATGTTCCTTAGTTTTAGCTACTATATTTTACAAAGTCCTTCTAAATTTCATGTTGAATCACTTTCTAATTCTAATGCAGATTTCTAAAAATAATGAAGTATTTATTTTGAAGTAAGAACTGTTGCAGACACATCTCCAAATATGCTAGCTTCTTATCCTTGTAAAAAATGTAAGACCCCTAAGCCATTTTACAGCAACACAGTGAACACAGAGTTTATTCTACAATTTTAGACATGTTTCCTAACAAGTCTACTTTATGATAATACTTTGTTCTGTTTTGAAGAAGTGAACTGATCTGATATAGTGAAAATGTATTATGTTTAAGAAGATACTTATAACCTTGAGGTATAATATCAGAGAGAAGCAGCATCATTAATCAATAAAGCAGTCATTGGACTAAGTAAGGATTTAATAAGGATGGATGTGCTCAGGGAAAACATCAATTTAACTCAAAATGTATCATAAAATAAGCAATCAATTTCTTTAAATAGAAGCTTGTAGCCTATTTTGGAATCATAGCTAAAATATATATTTTAAAACATAGAAGGAAGCAAGAGAAAGAAGTGGAAATAGAATTGAAACTGCATTTGAATTATGTTTTATTAATCAGGATTAAATTAAAATAATTAAAGAAATCTTGCATGGTCACACTCTTTTAGCAACTTTTCCTTCATTACATTAAACATTATAACATTGTGATACAGGAATCAACACATGGCTTTGTGTCTCCATGTTGTACAGTCTTTTTTTAATTCTAAAAATATGTTTGAAAATATTAGTTCTTTTAAAGAAAGTATTATGTATCCAAAAATTATCCAAAGGGGGAAAAAAACGTAGAAGGTCTTCAAACATTCATTACAACTTTGGAAATACCTATGAGTTTTATTTTTATCATGCCTTAAAAAAGCATGCCATCCAAATAGGAGATCGTGACCTTCTAGAAATAGTAATCTTCTATGTTTTGAGAGTTATACATTATCTCACCCATGTTAATACAGAAGTCTGATAATAAAGCTTCCACATAATATTCCTTTACATTCACCACTTATAAATCTATGTTTTTATTCAATCCCAAATACATTTACGCACCATCAATTATATGCAGAGAGTGACAACAATGAAGAATCTCTGATTTGGAGAATCGGTTTACATATCTGTGTGTCACAGGTTTTTTTTTTAACTAACTCAGATTCAAAAAAAGCCATAAAAGCACTTGATCCTGGACATGAAGGTATTTTTTTTAAATCTCCCTATAAGGATTGGAGAGAAGCTTAATTTTGGAAAAAAAACTTAAGATATAAAAGTGAAATGTGAAAATTACACATCTATATAACAGTTCTTCTTGTAGTTCTTTCCTATGGTGTATCCTATATCTATTAATATTAATTCTCTATTTTATTATGGTAATTGATATTATTATAACAAACAGCAGGGATGGGGCCATGGAGACAGTCCCAGTTTCTCATGTGGCCCCTTGGAAAAATGTGTTGCCCGTTCCTGCTCTCTAGTATTACTACCATAGCAATGTTTTCTTTTTACAACTCTATCTTGCTTTCTGTCTTAATTTCTCTTTTTCTGGAATTTCTTCTACTTTTTTTCTTCTGTGTTTAGAATATTTGCATCTTCCCAATTTTTGTGTTTGTTAACAATGTTTTTTCCTCCTGGACCATCCACTTCTTTTTTTAAAAAAATCTTTTGTTTCCACTTGTATTTTCTGTTTGCTTGTGACTGTGGAGCACGGATGTCAATCTCATGTCATCATGGTGGCATCATGTGATGTATTGGGACTTTTTTCTTTTGCTAAACTGGACATGGGCATGGTCAGTGTGTGACACATCTGGCCCGCAGGGCGGGAATTTTACAGCCCTGCTGTAGAGCTTCCAATTCCTCCAGTCTTCCCCCACCTCTGTTTCAAGATTGCAACTTTGGAAAAGGTTCAGGTGGGAAGCAAATTAAGGCAACACAGATGCCTCCAATTTTTCTTAGTGACCTGGTCTTCCACATTGTGCCTGGAGTAGAGGCATGAAGGAAGGAAAGGGAGAATATTTGTGTAAGCAGACCATTCTTTTTCTTCTCCCCAATCATGGGCCAGAAAAAGGAAAAGCTTGGCTTTGGAAGGCTGTAGTGGTTATAACAGTGACCTAATTCAATACAAACAATGTTTTGAAGCTTACATGTGGAATTGTATTTAACAGAGAATAATTCAGTAAAGCTTATATCTATTTGGGACAAACAGAACTTAAATGAAAAGTGCTTTTTCCAAACCAGCAATAGTGTCTACTTCTGTTACAGTTATGCTTTACTTTAATATTTTGAAAAATATTAAAAATACAAATGATGTTGCTGATTGTGGAATTTTTTTTACAGTAGAATACTTAGAGATACTTTGTAGGGAAAAATAATTAAGTTTGCTTCATGCTTAATTATTTCTTGGATATAATTTTTTTCAAAAATTTTAACCAAGAGGATAAATAATACAAACTAATAGAAAAAAGAAAAAGAACTCAAAGAAAAAGCAAAAGATACAAGCAAAAAAGTAGAAAGATGGAAACAAAAGATAAAAAATAGTTTCTAATATTCTTCACAGCTATTGTAGTACAAATATATGTATTTTAACCTCTTCGTCTAAAATCACATGATATTACTTTTCTTTCTATCATCTCTCCTATGTAATTATCAAAACCATAGATCATAAGCTTGGTTGTTGGGGTTTTTAAAGCAAAGAATAAACCCTTAGAAGAACCCGATTACCAATAAACGTAGATAATGTCATTTCTCTAGCTTCATGCTTAATGATGATGTATTTTTTTTTAAAAATGGTATCTTGGCTCCTTCCCTTGAGCTCTCTTGATTTGTTTGTTTGCTTGCACTAAATTTGCTCATGCTTGCTGTTACCTTCTGGCACACTAACACCTGAAAGGATGGTTTCTTCTTCCTTTATGTGTTTTCTCCCTAGGCAGTCTTGCTGGCAGAGTTTTCTAATAGTCTGTATCTCAAGATTATATTAGACACCCACCCGCCCCGCATTATTTAGCAACTGAAGATAATAGAAGCAATAAATATTTGATTAACATAACAATGCACATATATAGAGTCAGTAGCTTTTGTATTCTTGAACATTTCCAGTTTTCTTCTTTGAATATTCTTATCAAAGTATAATGCAGAAATCAATTTGTAGTCAAAGAGAACAAAGCATCAATACCCGTAATGGTTTTTAATTTGAAATTGAATTCATTCACAGGAGTGAGTGAGTGTGTGTGGTGTAAAATCTGTTAATGTTTAGGGTTTTTATACTATCCTAATATGTTTTTAATGTGCTTGGGCAAACTAAAAAGAACCAACAGCAACAGAAGATGATAAATACCATTACTTAGAATGTCCAGATATAATTTGCATATCATGGTCACTGTTGCTTCTTGCCAGCCATCTTTAATGGGAAATGGTTTTGAGGTGAATTAATCCTCTTTTTTGCACTGAGCCCCTTCCCATTTTAATTCATCAACCCTTCTAGATAAAGCACATGACATGCATATAAAATAGGAGCCAAGAATATATATCTGTATGTACCAATACTGTCAGTATTTTAGATGGATGGAGAAGAGAGTAATAATCTACCCGCAGGGAATAAAGACTGTATTAGATATGTCAATAACTAAGTCTATCTCCTTGATAAAACAGTTGTTGTGGATTCTGACAAGAATGTCTGACACTGACAACTTCATTCATGAATAATAGTCAATATCAAAATAATGGCTTTCATAATGGAGTAGGGCAGACTATTGATAATTGAATAAACTTTTTTTATAATGTACTTGTCACAAAGTGAGAAGCATTATGAATTATTCATTACTGCATAGAATGAAAAAAGCGCAATGTACTTTGTTGTGTAAGACTGGATTGGATGCCCTCATGATAACAAGGACCAGCATTCTAGATTTTTGTTATTTTATTTAGGGTTTTTCTGAGAAGCTGTTAAAGTTAATAAAGTTATTTGTCGGAGTTACTGTAGCCTGGGAGCTTTGAGTGCTGCCCAAGATTCTTAATGTGATGATAAAATTATAATTTTTAATGCAATAGAAAGGAGAAATGATTACCTATATACTTACATATTATCACACAATTTCCTTTTAGCATAAGCAACATTATACGGAGCACTTAAAGTGAGTGAAAAAGAATGAACTGAAAAGGCAGAGAATAATCAATTTAAATTTAAGTTAATTTAAATTTAACTTTAAAAATAATAATTTAATTAAACCTACATGCTGCCTAACTCTCAATATATTTGGATGGTTCACAACAATAAAAAAATTACAATAAAATTAATAAAAGATAAAGATAAAAGATGGCAAATGCAATCTAAGAAATTTCATTTATCTGCCAATTTAGTACAATTGTGGAAGAAATAGCTATAAAGCTTTCCATAGACATACCCAGAATATGAAGTGATGCCTATGGAATATTTCACACAACTGAACTGGCACAATTCAGTTCACATAGAAGTTATTTCTTAAAATTAGGTGGATTTAGTCAAGAAGACCAGAACCAGACATCCAGATTGAGCATATATGGTTTTTTGAAATTGTTAGGGGGTGGAATCTTCATTTTTCAAGGATAGGATTCTCTCTTAGCAGTAACAATAGGACCACTATTTAAAAAAATTACTTTCCTCATGTTCTCTTCCCTTGGAATATAAGGAACAAGTAGAAACCCAGGAGACTTTAGACTGAAGATATGATTGTACAATAAAAGATGAGCATGACCTTAGCTGAATTCCTTGACCAGTGTAGATATCCATACTCTGCTTTCCCTCAAATGTATGCAAATGCAAGTCTCTTTCCTCAAATTAAATTGGTAGAAAAAATTGTAATAAATTTCTTTGCTTAACATTAAATGAGAGAGCCTAAGGAAAATTTTCATGCTCTTAGCTTATCAGCTCAAATGTGTTAATATTAACAGAAATTCTCCAGAATCTAGAATGTTCCCTGTATAAAACAGAACTACAGCTTCTATTCTATATTTTCATTTTACTACTGTTGGGTTCCTTTAGAAACCTATATGAGAGTGATCAACTGATGATGAAGCTAGTCCTAAAATCTGATTACTGTTATGAACACATTCCCAGAATTTCAGTATCATGAAATGAAATATCTCATTCTTCTATTTTTTGGTTTTTTAATTTGCCAATCATAAATATTGACATAACAATTTGTGGCTTATAGATTCGCCACATGTTGGTAGTTATCTGCCAACTTTATTGCATTGTTGAGTCAGATAAAAGTTTGCCCTGTATAAATATCTGCTTTTGATGATACCCCTTCTGATCTGAAAGGAACATAAAGGAACATAAAGGCTTTGGCTGAAAGTGTGGTCTGAATCAGACATGTGCCATGACTTAATAGCTTATTTATGAGGCTGGTGAACTAATACCAAACTGTGATTTCTTGTTTTTTATTTCTATTTCTTTAATTTAATAGCTTAAGATCACTTCAGAGCCTAACTTTTCAAAAACTTGTTGACAAAATAATGGTTCCAAAACAGCTTCTTAAATGACTGAATAATTTCTTCATGCTAATAGAATTTTTCTGAGTAGAAAAATAAGAGGAGAGAGTAGCATCACTTAAGATTTATTTGAGTTGTAGCATCATTGTACAGCCAGAATCCCAGAGTAATAATAAACTTTAATTTGAATGAAACTCATATACATATACATATACGTGTGTGTGTGTGTGTGTGTGTGTGTGTGTGTGTGTTTCATTCCCCACCTTATCACTGCAAACACTCATGCATGTAAGACTACAAAGCCAAGCCAGTGGGGTTTTTTTGGGGGGGGGGACAACAAATGGAACAAACTCCCCTAAAAAGTGAACACATTCTATTGCCTAAAGAAATAGAAGTTCAAAAGCAACCAGTAAAAATGTCTATAAAGTCTCTTGCATTCAAGTGCCTTTTAGAAGATCAAAGAATTTGTTATTTGCAGACAATTATCCCTTTCATTACATAGCAGCCGCAGGCTACATTGTCCACAAGGTAATGGCAAAAGTAAGATGGCTCTTTGAATGGCAAAGGACATTCTACAAAGCTGGGATTTATTTTCATTTCTGCTCAATTACACAGCATTAACAGGAAATTGCCGTAAAAGGACAGACAGGTAGGGCTTCTGAAGATGGCTAAATGCAGAATATAGACATGCTGATGTCAAAGAACAAATGAAAACCTGAAGAACTAATCATGTCCTGGACGCAAAGGAGCACAAACAGGAATTCGTACTCTTTGACTATAGCAACAATAACCAATAGAGACATGTTCCTTTGGAATCTGGGCTATGGAGGTATACATGTGGGGCATATCCATTATTTGGGGCAAAAGTAACGATGATTCTCTTATTATCAATCCCTTTTATTTTTAGCCCCAATAATAAATAAAGGAATGGATTAGAAGGAATGTCAGATTAGGAGTAGACGTCAGAAAACTGATGGCTATTAAGAAATAATGGAGTATGGGATCCATTGAATGTATATTGAATGTGTTCAATTTTCAATTTATAGAGAAACATATGGAGCTCTAGTGAGTAAGGCCGAAGACTAGAAACCTGGAGATTGTAAATTAGCAAATGAAAGCTGGTTGAGTGACTTTGAGCCAGTCAGTCACTCTTAGCCTACAACATCAGGCTTGAATGATAAGTTAGTTGGTCAATTTCTGTTAAAACCAAATGGAGCAATACTTGGTTGTTTTGAAAAAGTGAACTCTATACATGTAGAACTCTAAGAAGAAAAGCATATATGATTCAAAGTAGATTACTCCATTCTATTTTTTTTTTATTTACAGTATATTGGCTCTCCAGAGGCTAAAACAAGATTATTCCAATCTTGTGGAATAAAATCCTAATGGGCAGTTGATCTGAGAGAACTTTTTGCCTTAGAAGTAGCTGTTCTCTAGCACTGACTCATTCTTTGACATCTTTTTGTTAACTTACAATATGATGTACAGCTACAAAGCTTGAAATAGCATATTATGCAATTTGAAAGCAGTGAGTGCTGATGTTTTGTTTTCTTCTGAATCTTATTCAACACATGAAAACTACATACTCACTGGCTTTTATATTTTTGATTTTAGTTTTCATGGCCAGGTGGGGAAAAGGCTAATTCAAGACTAAGATACTATTATTTTGTTTTCTTTGCAACTTTTTCTAATCTGAACTATTTTTATTTCTCAAGAGCTCAGAAATGGTTTAAAACTGATTTTCTGTCATGTTCATTTCTGCTGACCTCAAAATACTGAGACTAGGCAGTGCAAACCAGTCATTTCTGCAATCAGTAAACAATAGGAAGGTACAAAAATGGCATTCAGTCCATGCCCTGGCCTCTTAGATGCCACAGCTTCTACAGTAATAATGTTCTCTTGCTTTATTCCAAACAAAAGGTAAATAATATTAATTGTTAATACATTTTTGATTGCCATTATGTGCTATTTGCAAAAGGGAAAAGAAATCATGTGCTCAGCTGCAAGACATGACAAATATCATCTGCATATAGCTGCTAATTACAAAGAAAGTATCTTGAGAATAAGAGTCTCCATTGAATATGCTAACATAGAGAAAGAATATAAGGCAACTAGGGAACAAGGTCATTGAGCTCTGAGGAATGTTCTTTCTTTCTTTTCGGATTCTAAGTGTAGATAGTCATCATTTTAAAAAAAAACTCAGACAAAAAAATAAATCATGTTCATAGCACACCCAGGCAAGTATCAAGCACACATTTGTAGTGGACCTTGAAAAAATGTTAAAAGGATTGGAGCAAGGAGTGGCCCCAGTCTCTCTGGTAAGAAAATGGAGATTAATCAGATTAAAGATTTGAGGTATAACGGGAAGGGAAGAAGTAACTCTCCATAAGGAAGAAAATCAAGCTAAAGTGAAAATCAAAATCAAAGTGGCTGAGACTGAGATACAACAGCAAACATAACATATTCTGCACAAAGGAAATTGAACATAGCTTTCAGATGCTTACAGAATAAACCTGCTGTGTTACCTGATGTGAAAGAAAGAGAGGAAAAAGAATGGCAGGTTATAAGAGGAATATGGTTCATATTGTTAACTTGAAATGAAAGTTGAAAATAACTGAATAGAATTTAATACATATGAGTGCAAAATTTTTCACTTAACAGAAATCAAAAACCCAGATATAGGAAGTGGGATATCTGGATTGGTAATCCTAATTCTGAAAAAGATCTTGGAACAGTACCAGTATCTGATTGCAGACTAAATTTGGGACAAATATTATGATTATGGTGCAGAAAGAATAAATGAGATGCTTTATTTGGCTTCCTGCCTAAGCTGAAGGATGCGTGAAATGGATGGATCCTTCTAACTTTATGTTTCTGTTTATCCTGTTACTCTTAAATTAGAAAATGCATAAATGGCTGTAAATTAATGATATCATCTTTAAAATCTCAGCAATAGTTTTTTTCAATAACATTGTGAAGAGAAATGTTTCTGCATTTTTATTTAGACTTAAAGAATTATTTGTGAGTATGAGCTTCATTTTGGGAGCAACCAACTTCTTTATTTACTTACAACAATTTTTAAATACTTTTCTTATTACTACTTTGATGCACAGAGTTAAAATGAATCCTTTGCTCTGTTGGAATAACTGTTGCACATTTCCTTGTTGGTCATAATGTGAATATGATAATTTTGCTAATATGGCTAATAACATTGCAGCTTCCAACTCAGGTTCTATAGCAGAAGAATATGCTTTGTTTTCCAATTATGTCAAAATGCATATATAGTACATATTTTTGGAATAAATACTCTGCATTTGTTATATTAAAAGATATTTTATAAAGCAAAGAGGGGCTGTAGAGGTGCATCATGTTACTCAACTTTAAGAAACACTTCAAAAGGCATTGTGACAAAAACAGATTCAAGACCTTGTTTCACTCTGTAAAAAGGGCTCTCCTTTTGAATGTATTGAAATTGAACGAACTATTGAATACTATAATTCTATCAGTCTTAGTGAACTTAACTATTTTTTTTTTGCCTGCTTTGCAGTTTAAACATTTCTGCTCTTATTAATTCAACATTTAAAGACATTGTGGGAGGACAACTGTCTTAATCTCTGGTGGCCCTCCCCCCAAAAAAAATCAAAAGTATGCATTAAATACTGCTTCTAACTTCAGACATTCAATGAATCTCCTGTAGTGATGAGATCCAAAGTATGACTCATTAAATTATGTTAATATGTAATTCTAAAAATATTATGTGGCACCACTTCTTATTTTTATTTTCTCTAGAGCAAAACATTAAGGACGAATCCCAATTAGGGCAATCATAACTGCATCTCCTTTTGATCAGAAAGCTGCATGTAGCTTGTTTGGCACAGATATTTTGAAACAAATTCCAGTCAGAGTTTACTGTGGATTAATGAAATTATACCCATTGTCTTTCAGCCCAAGCAAAAACACAGAATTTTTACTGGAATTCTAGAGGCCGTGTTCAAAACCTGATGAAACAAAGCCAGCCTATGGATCCAGGGAGGCAGTAGCTATCTAGTGATTAAATACTTGTGACACAAACTCTGTCCAGAATATACCTGAGTGCAATTGTCAGATGCATGAATAGAAGGTCACAAAGAATGTTTAAATCTTATAGTGATCGATGATGGTGGTGATAGTGTGGTGGTGGTGGTGATAATGATTGATGATAATGATTTAGGAAATTTATTTGCCACCCATCTCATATCCAAAGACTCTGGGTGGCTTACAGTTTAAAATATTAAAGCAGAAATGGCATTAAAATCAACAGTCCTAGCACACCGCAAACAAAATAATTGACAAATACAAACCATTTAAACCTGGTAGGAATGTCAGGACCTAGTCACACAGTGGATGGGGAAGTTGGATTAGGTTTTCAATAACTAGCCACCTCCAGTATGAAACCACCCCATTGGATCCCCAAATTATCTGGTAAAGCTAGATCTTGAGGCTCTTTCAAAACTTCAGGAGGGTGGCAGCAATCTACCTCAGAGAGTAAGATGTTCCAGAGGGCAGGAGCCAAGGCTGAGAAGACTCCTGGAGCCCATCTATTGAAATTCCTTGGCTAATGAAACCCTCTGCAGCACAGGTGGTGTGGACCAGTCCCATCAGGATGAAACAGTTCCTCAAGATGCCAATGCTATCCATGCAAAAATCATTTACACACACACACATATGCATGTGTTTGTGTGTGTGTGTGTGTGTGTGTGTGTGTGTGTGTGTATTCCTAGGGCCTTAGGATGAACACCTCTGTATTACATCCGTTTACATCTGTAGAAATTCTCAGTCATCCAGGTCATGGTTGTTCAAAAAGCTTCTGTGAGATGCTTCTGTGAGATGCTCAGGTGACCATGAGGACACAGATAAACCTTCAAGTGCTTCAACAACCCCCTATAAGGATACAGATTACCAGCGGTCTGCAAGAAATATAAATCCTTCCATTCTCCACTATCCTGTCAGAGCTGAAGAAGTTTCTTGGATGAGAAGTGAAATGTCTTCAAAAGAAAAAACAAGAAAGTCTAGTTGCCTCCTGAAAAAAGAACCTTTGGTACAACCATTTACCACTTTCCACCTGGTTTTCCATTAGATGTAGCATTCAATTAAAGGCCAATAAATCTACTGTATCTGCAATGCAAATAGGTCTATTGCAACAATGATTTCCAATTTTAGTAATGAATATGGTGATCTTGCAATGAACCAATGGTTGTATTGAACTGGAACTAGATTATTCATATTTACATAATAAAAGCCAACTATTTACTCTGTATATGTATTGAGTGTCTTTCATCCCTGGCTTATTCAGATAAAGTGATTGTGAATAAACATTACTCTTGACTTTGAGTCAGACAGTCTCTTTCTGAGGAATAACTTGTAATTTAGCTATCCAACAGATTTTTTTTTTAATGGACTGAGTATATACCATTAAGTTAGTTTGAATCTTAAAGATTTTTCTCCAGGAATCCAACAAATTTCAACCTTTTCCAAATATTCTAACATTTTGGGGAGAATGACAATTTAAAAGTACCAACATATATTTTTGAAGCATGTATTTTGAGGAAAGAAAAAAATAAATGTTTTTAAATTATATATTTTGTGAAAAAGAATTGGATTAAGTGTAGAAAACATAAGAAAAAATCACCAATTGAGAAGAGCTTCTCCCAATTGTAATCTCATTCTGAATTTAATGTTAGCCAATTCCCAACCAACATACCAGATTCACAGACATAAACTGTCAGTCAAGGTAAAGATGGAATTGTAATGAAATCTTTCTACTGCAGTTAAAAGCCCATGGCTCGGTTTGACTTAAATATTTATAGTGTTTGATTGAAAAGGCTTGAAGAAATAAGTCTTTGCTGCTTTTCTCTTTTTTTAAGTCTGTTGTTGCCTGAACTATTGCACTGCTTATCCTCTTATTAAATATGTTCATGTTGCACAAGGGATTAATTTGATCCAATTATCTTTTGAAACATTACTTGTTATCGCCAACCAATCTCCAGTCAATGTAGTATTACAAAAGCTTCCTCTGATGTGATGCTGTAATCTTATTCTTAGCATAAATCTATCTAAACAATATAAACTGGAACTTAATCATGTTATCCACATAGAAAACCCCCACCCCTCTTTGCACACTTTACAAATAATTAAGACATAGCTCCTAAGACCTTCTTAATGTCATGGTTTCTTCATCTTTCTCTTTCTCTCTCCTAATCCATCAGAAATTCCTATTTTCTGTGTTTTCCTTGTCAGTATCAGACAAAAGCAACAGTGCTTCAGAATTATCAAAAGTGTGTCACCTGGCATAACAAACATAAAATATTTCCTTCCTCTGGATACACAAAAAATATCTTGAATCTTACTCCTATGAACTCGAATATTAGAAGCATACACACAAGTTCTGGATCATCATCAAGCTATGACTTCTATGCTTTTATATATCCAATCCAAAAGCTATTTTCAAAATCAGGAGGTGATCATCAGTTAAACCAGCAGTTAAAAAATAATCTTCAAGCTATAGACTACTGACCTAGAGATATGAGCCAGTTTGGTCTAGTAATTAAGGCATGAGGCTCAATACTAGAAGACTGTGAGTTCTAGTTCTGCCTTAGACATGAAAGTTGCTGGGTGACTTTGGGACAGTTGCTGTCTCTCAACCAGTAATGTCAGGTGGGAAGCCAGTTAGTAAATTCCTGTCCCAATCACTGGATCAATACTTGATTAATCTGGAGTGGAAAAAAGCAGAACATGCACTTGTGAGAAAAATGCCAGGAAGAAAAAAATATAAAGAAATGAGCTAAACAAAAGTTTGAGAAAGCAATCTATATTTGCAATAGACAACCTATTATTCCTAGGGCAGAGAGTGAAATCTGTGGATCATTGAGAAACACATTTTCTGAATCTGCCCATATATATTTTCTCTCACCACCAAAGGGTATCTCAATTTAGAGCTAAGTCACAATATGAGTTGAGTGATTCCTTTGATAAGGAGCCTTGTTGAATATTATGCATGTCATAGATTCCTTCCAACTGATTCCTTCCTTCCTTTATACTACCATCTACAAAATAAAAAAGGCTTCTAGAAACAGATATCCCAGATCTATGTACAATGCTTGCTTAGGAATCAAGAATTTGCAAAGCAAAAGAAAAGGAAGGTGGGAGAGGAATTCGCTAATGCAATTATCATCAATTATACTGTTGAGAATGGAATATTTTGTTCCTTTCAGAACTGTACTTCCACAAAACTAAATGATTTTCCAGAGGCAGTAAAACAAATATTAAAGTCAAATTGCAGTGAATTCACCAAAATGTACAAATGAGACCTGCTCAGACTCAGTAAGTTATAGATTTTTTTAAAAAAATTGCTTAAGTTACTTTTCTTTTGAAGAATCCCATTGTGATATCTATCATCTACTTATCTATCTAGCTGCCTGTCTATCTACTTACCTATTTGCCTGCCTGCCTACTTATCACCCTTCCCACTTACCTATCTACCTACCAATCAGGTTAGCCTAATTAGTAATGTTAATATTTTTAAAAAGTTTCAAAGTTTTTGTCTTGTTTTCACAGTCAACACCATAACAGAACTAAAAAAATGGAATGCGATTAAGAAACTTAGTCATTTGTAATAAAATTATGTTAGCTACTACTTGATGAGATTACTTTAGAAGTAAGGCTTTGAAGCCTGTCACAGGTCTTAAAAAATAAAATTGCTTGAATAGTTGAGGAGAACTGTATTAAAATGCAAATTTCCAGCTGTTAATATTTTTTCAAAAACCAATAATCCCTCAAGGCCACCAATATGTCAAAATACTTAATGGAAAAATATCCCTTAGGCAGAATGGCCTTTCTAAGTTGACTTTTGATTAAACTTAAAATACTATATAGCAGAAAACTTAAATTCAGATGGGGGTATAAATACAGTGCTGGACTAAAATGTCATCCAGAATGCAACTGATGGTGCACTTTTAAGACCACTAATTTTTAAGTAATTTTCCACTCTCTTTGAGGATTAGCCAACAAGATAATTATTAATGGAAGCAAAGGTATATAGCACATACTTTTAAATAGAACATGGATGCATACTTTTAAATAGAGCATGGAAAACTCAGTTCATTGGCTGAAAGAAATATTTTAAAACATAAATATTGTGCTAAGATTTGTTTAGATTACATAGTGCACAAATTTCTAAACTTATCTAGGAAAATTCTTACAGGCAGCATGTAATATTAGATCATATTTGAGGCTAATTCATTTTGCATTATTTTGTTATCTTCATGCATAAAATATATGTTTTACATTCTCATATATTTTATTAGATTTTATATTTACTCAGTGTAGAATCCTTGTCTGATTATTTAGATAATTCAGTAATTATTTGCACTTAAAAAGAAATGAAAAGAATAATGTAAGCAATATTCAGGACAAAAGTTAAGATACGAAATATCACAACTTAAATTATTGAATTCAGGCTAAATTAATTAGGATTAGTTGAAATCAGTGACACTTATAATATTTCATGCTGATTTCAATATGGTATGAATGAACCTGGGATTTAAATGCAATTCTAATAAATAATACACTTTCTGTTGACTAAAAGTAATGCTCTAATAGCAACTAAATAATTTCCAAATATTTTCTTCCTCTGTTTTAACATATTTCAGGAAATAATTTCTTCTCCCAAATTTCCAACTTCAAATATGAGAATGAAATTCATGGGGTTCTAGTCATTTTTAGTAAATCAACCTTCTATGTTCCACCAATCATACTTTATCAAACAATGTAAAAATTGCTTTTGGATCTCCATCTTATAACATATGTAGAAATACTCAGGTACCTGAAGCAGTGTTCTAGGTCATTTGTCACCGTGATTTCAACCACATTTTTAGACCATAATTTAAAAAATCTGATGAAACTTTCATACTTTTTTTATTATCTAAAGACAGCTGAAGTTCCAATCAGTTTGAAATGATATCAACAGACAATCAATACACAATTAAATGTCAAATGGTTGTGATATTAAACACATATCCCTATTCGATAATATATAGGCTGATGTTTATTCATTTACATATCTGAATAATATCTATTATTGTTGTGAAAAACAGAGTTAGATTGTATCTTTTATGCCCATCAGAAGAAATTCACAGTAAAATTCCTGCATAATATAAGCATTTGAATCCCCATATATAAAGTGCCCCATTTAATTTACTATCACCAAAAGAAGAAGAAAAAATCCGTTTGCTAGAATCAGGACAAAATTAGCTAAAGAAGCTCCAAGAAATTAAAAGGTATAATAGAAAATCAAAACACTTCTACTGAATATTTTTAGACATGTAGCATCTCATTAATGTGACTAATCCTTCACTTAATTAACTAAATAGAAGAAAACCAATCTTCTCAGCTAATGGCTAATGGCAGGCAACATGCATACTGCTGTTCTATTTATAGCCTATATATTTTATAGTTATAAGCATGCTTCATTTAGTTGAAAAAGAGACCAATCTAGCATTTAGCAACTGAACTGATGGAATGAACTTTGCTTCCCACAGAAGCACTTCTAAGTTCCTTCACCTGCTCTAAAAATGCTATTTACAAAACAGAAGGTGCTGCTGTATCTGCTGGACAGTCTATAATGTTGAAAGAGGAAGAGAATCTCTGAAAATCAAGCAGAGGTACAGTCTCTCCATTTCTTCATAAACCTAAAGTCATTGAAAGTTAGACACACAAGTTTAACAAATTATGATTATGATTGTTGTTGTTGATGATAACTACATATCCTACAACATTTAGCAGAGATCCTTATTTCTCTGCAAGATTTTCAGTAGACTGGAAAGATACCTACCTTTTTTCCTAGTAACTCAGAAGAGATTTTTCTAATCTAAAGCTTAGAGGATTTGGCAAGTGAGGGGGAATAAGGAAAACAGGTTTGCTGATGACAGGACAAGGTGATTTAAATGTTGTCAATCAGACACCGCCTTGCTCAACTGCTACTCTCAGTTAGTTGAGCACAGCAGTAATTGTGAGGAGCAAAGAGCTTGCCAATGGTTTGATTTGCTCTCCTGCTGTCAAGCTGTCAGTTGAAAAACTAGGAACTGGCAGTGGCCAACAATTTAAACACAATGGATTGTCCCTGACTGCATCTAAATAGGTAAATGCAGGCATCAGTCCCAAGAGATCAGGAATGCTCTTAGCTTACTATAAATTGTTTAATTGGTTGCTTTCATTGGGAAATATAAAACTATCATGGGGGAGAATCAAGCACAGACTATTTGAACTTCTCCATCAAACCTGTGACAAAGAAACTGAATGAATGATTTCTCTAAATTCTTCAAAGTAAGGAGAAATTCTCCCTCTTTGAGGTGATAGTAGCAATGCTGCTGAAATATTCCATGGAAGGAATTGCTTCATAATTAAACTGAAATATAGAAAGCCAAGGAGGATGTTGAAAAAGAGAACTTGATCAATACCCCTCAACTATCCTGTAAATAAACAAGTGTTAAAACACTGTTTTATAATGCTCTGTTCTTTTGATAGAATTTTATTAAAAACTGCTCTTTCGCCAGACTGGATAAGGATTGGTAGAAAAATATGCATAGGAGAATTTTTCTGCCTGACATTAATATAATTATCCAATGTAAAGTACACTAAACCAACTCATCTAATTTAATTCTTTAAATTCCAGAATGAGCAAACACATAATATGCAGAATTGCCATTGAAGATGATTTGTACATTCCTAGGAAGTGACAATTTAAGTGGTAACTAGGAGCAGGCATTATGAAGTAACTATACTTGTATTTTGCCAGCTACTGCTATAGTATAGTTCCTGATCTTTTTTTTTTTTAACTTAAACTTAGTGAGGCACAATGTCCTCTTATTTATTGTCTTGTTTTTCCTAAAAGATTTTTAGTGGGTCACAACATTGTCAGCATCTAGTTCAGTTTCTAGTTTTTCACAATACCCACAAGCCATGATAATAAAACACCAATCAATATTCAGTGGCATACTTCTTTTGACCAATGAAATTTACTAAATCTTCATAGGAAAAAAAATGCCAATACTACTTTCTTTCAATTTATAAAATCTTTCTTAAAAGCTAAGAAAGTTTAAAAGTTATCTAATTAGTTGTATCCTTTTCTTTGCAGCTGCAGCTGGAGTGACAAAAAGAGCATCATCACACACCACAATGCAAGCCTGACATCTTTCAACATGCCTAAAGGTAGGCAATTTTCATAGTGCAGTGGTTTATGCCATTTGGTGTTTGGCAAAAGAAAGAAGCTTCTTTAGATGACATGACATTGGCATTGACATCTATAGCTCTTCATGATTTGCACTGGTGCCATCATATTTGAGAGAATCCTAGGGAAGTTGCCTTGGGAGACACCATCATTTATCTGCTGTCTCTTCTAATGGCATTCCTTGTCTGTTTTCTTCATCAGATATAGTTTCCATCAGCTGCTGTTTGAGATATCATAGATACATGACATTCTATCACTATATTATAATTCTTTGCCCTTACCTCAGTCTATTTTCATCTTGAAAAATCTATACACAAGCACACAGAGAGAAATATAGATACAGAGATAAGATAGCAATTGATTTAGGCCTTTAGAATCATAGCATTTGCTTTTTTCCTCAAGACCTGAAATGGACAGAATTAGAACCTAATCTTCAAATAGCCTTATGGGAGCCATTATAATTTATCATATCAATGCTGGTAGGAGAATTTTTAGTTCACAGATCACTAGCCTGGTAGTAAATGCATTTTAAACTCCTATCTACTTTTCCTTAATGGTTTTCTAATTAAAACAAATGGCTAAACAGATTTCTTCCAAATTAAAATCTAGCACTGAAATAGTCCCTGGTGCAGAGTTGCCAACCCTAAATTATTCAAGAATGATCAAGTCAGACAAGTCTAATCATGAGATTGGCTTATAGATGATGTGATTTTAAAAATAATTAATGCTTTCCTCTTTACATTTGCTTTCTTGTTTCCAAGCTTTTGTTGTACATAGAATTCATATTAGAATCCTTACTTTTTCCTTGTTGAGAAACTGAACCTGTTAAATGTTTATTAAAAAGTAATTCAGCCCTACTGTATTATACCAGGGCATATCTTTAACTAAACTAAATTGTGTTAATAAATTTACTATATTTTAGTATAGATTTGATACTACTCAAGTATTTCATTGGCTGCATAATAGATAGAAGGTATATTTGGTCTGAATAGTAGATTTTCCACTATGACAATAAAAAGGTCAAACAAATCTGTAAGAATTTAGCAATAGCAATAGCACTTAAACTTATAAACCACTTTACAGTGTTTTATAGCCCACTCTAAGTGGTTTACATAGTCAGCATACTGCCCCCAACTATTTTGGATCCTCATTTTAGTGACCTCGGAATGATGGAAGGCTGAGTCAACCTTGAGCCTGGTAAGATTTGAACTGCCAAATTGCAGTCAGCCAGTAGTCAGCTGGCAGTACTGCACTCTAACCACTGTGCCACCATTTATTTAAGCAGGTTAAAAAAAAATCACAGCTAGACCTAATAATGCATGTGAACTACATGATGGAATATTTTATGACTAAACATTAAGAGAAACTTCCAGACAGTAAAATCTCTTCCATAATAAAACAATATCCATCAGAAAATATTAAGCTCTCCTGCACAATGAGTATTTATTCAAGGTCAAGATGATCATCTGTAATTAAAGAAATTTTCACATAAACCTTTTTTGCAAATAATCCACAAATCAGGATTTGATTTTCAGTTCTATTACCATATTGAATTGTTATTTCAGACTACATTAAGGTAACATACAGTATGTCCTAACTGCATTGATATTTTACCAGTAACAATTCTCAGTATACTAAGGCACATATTATGGCATATATATGGATAACATGCTTGTTTGAGAAATAGACTTCATAAGAAATATTGGAACTTTATTCATCCAGGGTAGAGTAACATAATCTTGAAAGCCTTGCATACTTTCCCTGTCCTTTCTTTTACAGCTCAGATAATTAAAGCAGAGTCAGTTTATGATTATTTTTAATATTTTCACCATTTCCAGGACTTAAAACATGTTTTGTAACTGTCACATTCTTTGTACAAAGTCATTCTCTAGAGAGATGCCTGTTACATTTTAAAGTTTAGGTGAGCCTAATATTTAAAATTCAAGCCTGTGAATAACCTCAGTTAAATAAAACCACAATTAAATTAAATCTGTTAAATAAAATCAAAACATTACCCAGATGTCATGGACAATCAATGTTGATTTGTGCAAAGTGACTTGGATCTGATAGGGCTTTTTTTTTTTCCTGGATGAGACAGCATGATTCTTCTTTCTGCAGTAGAGACAAACTGATTTATTCAGGAAGGTACTTTGTGTCATTTTTTTTTCCTCCTTTTTGCCTTGAAGGAGGCCTCCAAAACAAAGCCAAAAAAGACAAAATGTCGCACCACATTAAAGCTCTGCATAACAAATTTATTGCGGGTTCAAATCAACTGAACAGGCGTTTTTCAGAGAAATAGATCAATTATGTGATATATTTTAAACCAGGGGTCCCCAATCTTGGCAACTTTAAGAGTTCAGCTCCTATAATTCCTCAGCCAGGTATGCTGGCTGGAGAATTCTGGGAGTTGAAGTCCACAAGTTGCCAAGGTTGGAGGTCTCTGTTTTAAATAATATTGATTAAGGATGCCTAGACTTTAGAAGTTTTCATTTTCAAAAAAAAATAAAAGTAAATAGCAGGAAAATTTCTCTTATACATTTTGTTTTAAATCATATGTAAGGTGAAATGTTACAGGGTAACCACATCAGTAATGCAAAATTATTTCAAGTTTTTAGTGATCAAGAGGTTTTGAAGATTTTGCAGTGTGATTGAAGAGTTATG
The DNA here is from genome assembly GCF_049901715.1 of Pseudonaja textilis. Taxonomy (NCBI): domain Eukaryota; kingdom Metazoa; phylum Chordata; class Lepidosauria; order Squamata; family Elapidae; genus Pseudonaja; species Pseudonaja textilis. Next base: position 30,596,872 of record NC_142008.1, on the reverse strand, counting down.
ATGTACTTTTTGTCACTGTGTTAGCGTGAATCTGAAAAATACCTTAGCTGATTGAAGAACTTGACCTAATGATCTCATTCTTTTATCTCCACTTGGCTTTATTTCTTGTTCAGTTTAAAATTAAGCCCTCCATTTTCTTAGCAACTTAGGGTAAAAGGGATATACCTTCTCATGTAAACTTATTTCTTTTGTGTGACAGTTTAGTGAATTCATATTATACAGTGGAACCAACAACCTAACAGTTTGTAGAATAAAAGTTGGGGCATTCACAGGATTAGGAAAAGTCAGATGGCAGCTTTGATCACATGATCAGAGGCATTTTCTTTTGATACCCAGAGATATCTCTAATTAGAAATATATACAACAACAATTCATGCTGCATGAGTGCATGAAACATTCAGGTATAGATCCAGGGGTGGGATTCTACCAGTTTGCGCCTATTCGCTAGAACCGGTTGTTAACATTCTAAGCAGTTCGGAGAACCGGTTGTTAGAAGAAATTACTGGACTAATCCTGTAAGGAAGGCAGGAAGGAAACATTCTGGTGTTGCTTACAGAAACTGCCTCTCCATTAACTCTTATTACATTCTTGGCAGGACTAGACTTCCTGTCTCAGGAACGTCTCTGGAGGTTTCTTTTCCTCCTTTGCTGGTACTTTGTTTATGTGGAGTGACCATTCAAAGTTACAATGGCACTGAAAAAAGTGACTTATGACCACTTTTCACACTTACGACTTTTGCAGCATCCCCACAGTCATGAGAGGCCAGGCGAGGAGATACATGGCTCAATGTGAGTAATATTGAGTTGGCCACACCCAGCCAGTCACATGACCACCAAGCCATGCCTATCAACTAAGCCACACCCACAGAACCACTTGTTAAAAAATTTGAATCCCACCCCTGTATAGATCTACAATGACATGTAGACTTGATGTATGACATAGCACACAATTTTTTTTCTTACAAACGTATTTTGAGTTCTGGCAAGGCATAACTGAAAGCAGCATTGAATGTACTATATTAAAAATCAAAAAATTAATGTTCAAAGACAAAGATGGGACAGATCTACAAGTGAAAACAGAAAATATACCATGTTAATAGATTATACTGTCTATAGTGTAATAAGTTCATAGAACCAATTACACCTCATAATCAAAGAGACTCCCTTCAACCAATTAGTGACTATACTGATAGTCCTCAACTTACAACTGTTTAGTGACCATTTGAAGTTACAATGACACTGAAAAAAATGAGTTATGACATTTTTTACACTGCAGCATCCCCATGGTCACAGGATCAAAATTGAGACACTTAGCAACTGACTCATATTTATGATGGTTGCAGTCTCCCAGGTCAATGGGTAAGCCACATTCACTTAACAATAAAATTATTAATTTAACAACTGCAATGATTCACTTAACAATTGTGACAAGAAACATAATAAAATAGGACAAAATTCACTAAACAAATATCTCATTTAGCAACAGAAATTTTGGGGTCAATTGTTGTCAACTCAAGGACTATCTGTACTTGAGAAATACAATAGTTGATTTAATATCACCAGCTATCACCATCATCTCAGAAAGTAGCAATGTGATAAGATACCTCAGCAAAAAGACTGCAATATTTTGGAGTGGGGTGAGGGGAAGCAAAGAGATTAAGATGTTTTAAACAGTGTATGATTCATTGTTTCAAAAGTTTTAATCACATTTCCACAAAAACAATTTAATTTTTAAACCCAAAACCTTTCTTACTATTTATTTTTTTAACAAAATTAATAAGCTTATCGGCAGAGAAGGAAAAATTTATTATTATTTTATTTATTGAAACATTTATTTCCTGCCTCTCGGAAGAAGGTTGAAGATGTGCTGAAATGTAATTTAGGATACATGACTAATAATAAGCTCAAATGCTCTTTAATGACCCTAAAACCATAAAGACCACACTTTCAGTAGATCTGAAATTAAACCTGTGCATTCTTATAAGAGATAAATTATATATACTATAACTTCTTGGATTGCATTATAATATAATTATATATGGTAGATCTTGCACTGAATGTCTTTTGAAAATTTTCTCCAGATTTCTGAGCAAAGACACTTAGTGATACCAGGCTCCTGGTTTGTTTGTTTTTGTTTGTTTACTATAAAATAACACTATTTTCTGAGTGCAAGAAAGACAGACCTTACTGGCAGTATTTAATGGGAAGGTTTTTTTATGACTCCCTCACTTTTTTCAAAGGAAAGAAGCCAAATATGACAGATGGGTAGGTAGGTAGATATGTGGATGTATGGATGGATGGCTAGATAAATAGATAGATAGATAGATAGATAGATAGATAGATAGATAGATAGATAGATAGATAGATAGATAGATATCCCCATTTTAATTTCTCACGGACTTCAACGAAGTTCCTGATTTTGTGTAAGTATTAGGAAACACATGTTGTGTTGTAATTTAATTTAATATATTATATTGTTTAGTGTGCATCTGTGGTATATTATAATTACATTGCATGTAGAAAGCCTCAGGGGAAAAAATCTAAAAAGTTGGAGAAGAACTGGGGCTGTATTTTCTGCATTTAGTACAGCAGTCTCCAATCTTTGAGGCCTGGCAACCTGCCAGGTGTGGTGGTGAGATGGGAACTGGACTGCACAAGTATCAGGCTGGTGCGCACATGCACGCCTGTGCAGCTCCACTTGCATGAGCAGTGAGCTGGTGTGCATGTGCCTGCCAGCCCAATGCTTGTACAAATGGAGCTGCATGTATGTATGCGGGGCAGCCCAATGCTTGCGCGAGTGGAATAGTGTGGATGTGTGTATGCTGGTCCACACTCATGCAGCCCAGTTCCAAATAGGCCATAGCCCAATAGTAGGTCACAGCCTGAGAGCTGGGAACCTCTGATTTAGTATATGTCTACAAAGGTTGTTCTAGCTCAAGGTTTCCATGATTTTCATTTATTATATTATAGTAATGTACTGTAGTGTATGACCACTCAATAGAACCCACAAAAGGAATAATGATATGTTTGTGCATAAAAGAATCAAAATAAGTGTTTTTAATATTATCACCATGATGCAAAAAGGAAAAAAAAAAAGGAAAAACTGGAGAACTCAAAGGCTGAAACTAATTATGTAACTTTTATAAGAATTTGTAGCAAATCAAAATTTAAGAAAGGGAAAACATTTTAGTAACAAAACTGAATAAATAGTAAAGGAACAAAAAAGGAGAAACTATGACTGGACAAATTTATTATGCTACACCTACATGTTCAATGTTTCACTTAAGTGCATCTCTGCAAATGGGAATCTGAGTTTTCCATTTACATATATATGTCAACCTGTGAGTTTATATGTAAATAAATAGATGCTAGAACTAAGAATTTGCTGCAAATATATTCATTCAGTTACAACAAACTGATCATAAATGGAGATTAATGAATTGGTTCAAACAATCATTCAAGTTAAAACCTGCAGGCTTAACATTTAATGCATGAACAGCAACAGTTTTGCACAAGAGAATATTTACTTTCTTATTACATAGACCATTTTATTGTTTCTAATAGAGATAAGGCAAGAACAGTGCAGATTAGCAAAATGATTGCTGATGAAGGAATAAAAGAAAACACTGTGTAATAGTAGGAAAGTGTTTGCTAGGATGGAGAGGGAATATGTGAGAGAGAATTGTGGTCAATAAATGAAAATAGAAAATGTAGAAATGATGAGAACTAGAACAAATATTTCTAGAATAATAGAATACAAAAGATTTCATTTGTAGATTTGTCACAAGTGTTTGTTGTTATTTTTTAAACATAGTAATCTGTGATGGACCATCTTTTGCTGATCACAAGTTTCTCCAAATCTAAATACAAGCACCATCACCTGACATTAAGCAATGAAAAATTTGGAGCTATATCTCAGCAACATCATAAAGTTTCCCCACCCATACTGAGTACAGGCTACTTACTCATTGCCTAGCTTTTGCTTATGAACACAAAGCAACAGAGTAATAAATAATCTCAGATGCACTCTAAATTAGACCCAATAATGTGTCAATTAATTCCACAGTTTAATTCTGTGCTCTGTAGAGAATAGCTTCCTTTTGTGTAGTTTAAGTAACTTAGCTAATCATTTTGGTTGAATACCCCACACTCATAAAAACAAATATTTGTCATTTTTTTTACCTTCACTCAATATTTTTCTAAGATAATCAGATTTTCCTAATCAACTGATACTTTTGTTGTTGTTTTCTGGCATATAATACCATTATGAGATACGCAAAATGAAACTAAACACAATACTGTTTATTATTATTTTAGTTAATCATTTATCCCTTTGTTTCTCTGGGAGTTCAAAGTGATATGCACATCCTTCTCTCTTTTACTACTATCCCAGAAAAAAAAGATCAGATAATTGGAGAAAAAGTGATTGGCCCAAAATCACATAGTAAGCCTTGGTAATAACAGTTTCTAATCCAATACCTTAAGTATTTCACTATATTAGCTCTCAAGTATGGCTATTCTGTACATTGCTTTACAGACATAAGATAGTTCAAGTTTCTCCATTCACTTTCATGTTCATGTTACTCATCCAAGGATTGGATTTCAGAGTGCAGAAAAAAAATCAATGATAGATCTCTGCTTAATTTTTCCAATGAAGGTTCATTATACAATTGACCTGTATTATTCACCGAATGGGCCAGATATAACATCTTATATTTGAAGTCTTGCCTCTTTTCTTACTATTTTGTTTATGTGTGTGTGTTTTTCTTCCAATTGGTGGGGCTAGGAATTCTTTGCCTGGAGCATTCTTAATCCCCTATTTCTTATTATTTAAATCTTTACACATTTTTCTTTCTGTTACACTCTCAGGATGAAGTTTCATTCTGACAGTGAATGGAATCTTTCCAGAAGCAGTAGTAGAGCAAAGAGATTGGGGAGGAGAAAGAGATTAATCTGACTGACAATTCCAAACAAACCAATAATTATAGCTTGGTTTGTCTTAAAGGGCTGTTCATTGCACCCTTTCAATAATAAAACAAAAGTGAATGACATCTGGCATTGATACGAAAATTCAAAATGGCAATTTTGGTATTGTTGCTTCTCAGAGAACAATGGGAAGTACAAAATTTGCACAAAGAAAATGAATGGGCCCCATTTAAAGCAAAAATGGCAATAAAGTTCATAGTCAGATGTGATGATAATGACCATAGTAACAGACAAATTATGGTAGAAGCACATTAATCTAAGTGATTGCTGGATATCCACAATATTTTGATAATCACTAGTTGGAATGAATGTGATTACTGCTGCATCAAGAACTTGGAGTAAATTGAAAACATTTGGCTTTAAATAGATAGGATTTAAATGTACCTTATAGAAAACACAACCAGAACTAGAATTTGGGGGGGAACCACCTCTGTCCTTCCATTAAATGACAGAAAATTTAGTTTTGACATTCATTTTAAAAGAAAAGAGGACTTTAAAAACACTCATGAATGAAATATGGTGCTCTGGAACTCAAACAGCAAGGATATGTATGTGAATGTCCTATTTTTGATGTTATAACTACACTGCAAATAAATCTTAAGAGAAGACTTTTAGAAGGAACTCATCCCATTGAACTTTTCCAAGTAAGACCAGCCAAGGAGGCTTTACATGATGGAAAATAATGTAATAGAATATAACAGAGGTTCTCTGTGTCACCCAAAAGTGTTACCAACAAAATTAAAGATAAATTCACAGGAATTCTGATAACCAGGTAGAAGAATAGGAGCTGCTTTCACAAGATTTTTTTTTTTTTTTTTGAGAAACTCCAAGAAAGTTTCAGGGGGAGTGTTATGACCCTACCATAAGAGGATTACTTAATTGCCCCTTGACTGTGGAAATAGAATTCAGCCTCAGAAGGAAATTTGAACATCCTGGTTCAACCAAGGAGGTTATCCAAAAGAAAAAAAAGAAAAAAGGCACACATTAGTACCCAATCACAGCGACACTTTTTAATATGTCATGCCCAAAAATGACACAGGTTTTTCATTCCACAATTGCAGATGCCATCTTGACTTTTTTGATTGTCCTTATTATGGATTCCTCTGATCAAATTTTTTCACCTGCTTTCCTCTCAGTTTTTCTGTTTGATTATTTCTAAGGAATTCTCATGTTGTATGTTCAGAGATTGTGACACAGGGCAGCCCCTAGAGCAAAATATTATTATCAACATGCACTGGCAAATAAAATTGTTTAACTACAGCTGTTTCTTATACATTTTTATGTTGATGCTTTATATATTCTTATTCCTATTTATCCTAATATATATAGTATTTAAGCTAGAGTTTACTTCTTTTGTTAGATTTGCCTGCATTTCCTATGTTGCAGCAAACCTAGCAGGCAAAAGAAATATATTTCATATATGAAATGGACCTTATAACATACTAGAATGTAGCAGAGTGATTTATCAGGTACAGGAGAAGCTACTTAATTGTAATTTTGTTACTTTTCTTTCAAAATGTCCTTCGGTGTTACTTATCTCCTTTGTTAGCACCAAAATACAGAGCAAGAAAGCTGGATTAATGTTGTTTGGATGTGGTTGAACAGGGGAAAATTTTCTGGAGAATCCCAGTACCTTGAAAATGAAATAAAGTACTATGAAAGCTAGTGGATTCTTCCTCTCTGAGGATCTCCATGGAATCATTGGAAAATTATCTTTTGGGAAACCATATTGAGGGCTAGATTTCAATAGATGGACAAAATTCCTCTTCCATAAAAGATTGCATTCCCAATGCTGTCCTACAATTCTATTCCTTAGTTTTATGGCAGCAGGTTGACTAACTCATCTCCCTATAAGCATGAGGTAGATTACTTAGAATCATAGCACTGGAAGGGGCCTTGAAGGTCTTCCAGTCCAGTCTCCTGCCCGAGGCAGAAATTCTTATTACATCCCCAGGTTGTCCAATGTTTTCTTGAAAACCTCCAGTGATGGAGCACCCATGACTCTGGGAGGTTAGCTGTTCCATTGATTAATTGTTCTCATTGTCAGGAAGTTCCTCCTTAGTTCCAAGTTTCATTTCCCTCTGACAATCTGCCACCCATTGCTTCTTGTCCTATCCTTAAATGATTTAGAGAAGAAATTGATTCCCTCTTCCCTGTGGCAGCCCTTCAATTATTGGAACATAGCGATCATATTTCTCTGGAGTCTTCTTTTCATTAGGCTAAACGTATCTAGTTTCCTTCACCATTCATTGCATAGTTTAGTTTCCAAGCAGCATCTCTGTTGCTCTTCTCTTTCTAGGGCTTCAGCAATTTTTTTTTCTTGTATAATGGTGAGCGTAACTGGATGCAGAATTCCAAATATGGCAACATCAGTGCAATATAGAGTGGTATTGTAACTTCTTATGATCTTCATATTTAATCCTCTTTAATGCAACTTGGCCAGTATTTGCTTTTTTGGAGTAGCTGTTCACATCAATTATTTTCTCATTTCCCTGTGCTATAGGAGCTCTGATGTCAGGCTATTTGACCCATTCCAGAGCCTGACACATCAGAGGGTTGCGTGAGGGGAGGGGGTGCCGGCAGGCTTCTGCAAAGCTGATCTGGACTTCACATACCTGGTAATATCCTCAATGCGATGCCTCATCGGCAAGGCTGCTGAGCAGCAGTGGGGCAGCTAGAGACCTCACAATGGCAGCCTGCTGATAAATGCTGCTGGGAAATGGTAGACCTCCCTGGGGAAGACGAATGGACTGTGGGGGAGGGGGGTTGTGAATGATGATGGCTGCAAGGTTTGCTGGATTTGGAAGGTGTGGAGGAGGAAGGCACAGGGGAGCACAAAGGTGTAGGATCAAGGGGTACGATAGAATGGTGTAGGATTGAGGGGTAGGATAGAAGGGTGTGCATAGAATAATGTAGGATAGTAAAGGATAGCATAAGGGAGCAGGATAGAAGCAGCAGGATGGTGGGCGGATGTTAGACAGGCATAGTAATTAACTATTCCATGCAGATATGGGTTAACCCAGGACTAGATTATGGGAGAGGATATTTAAAGCACAGAGAGGCGTTAGCCCTCAGCACTGACTTTTCACGGATTTCCCTTTCTTGCTGCTGTTAATCCTGATTCTTCAAAATAAAGCTAAGATGTAGCTGCATCAACAACGTGAGTACCATCTGCTTTGTGTGAGTGACTGTTCGGGAGTTCAGAGGTACATTGTTCTATCTTACTAAAAAGTATGCTGCAGTCTACTTTGTCAAATGCCTTACTGAAGTCTAAGTATACTATATCCACAGCATTTCCTTGATTTACTAATTTAGTAACTTTATCAAAGAAGATAGTAAAGTTTGTTTGGTATGACCTGTTTTTAACAAACTGTGCGGGCTTCTAGTAATCATCTTGTTCATTTCCTGGTGCTCACAAATCTGCTCCTTGATTATCTTTTACAGGATTTTCCCTGCTATTGATGTGAAGCTGATTGATCTGTAGTTTCCACTATTTTCCCTGTTTTTGAAGATGGGAACCACATCAATTATTTTCTAGTTTCTCTGTGCTATGAGAGCTCTGAAAGATTTTATTCAGTGGTTCCAAGATCACATCTGCCAGTTCCTTCCGAACCCTGGGATGTAAACTAACCGGTTTTGTGATTAATGCTCAATAATACCAAGCTATCTTTCTCTCCAGGTAAACGGACTTTAATACTTGGGTCTAAGATAAGCACAAATGTCATTTTGTTTTATTGCTTCATTTTAAACCACTCCTTTGATTTGTACTATCATGCAATCTACATTTGCTTTAGCTTTCCATAGCAGATCAATTAAAGATAGCTGGACAAATCCTTCATTATATTCAGAGTCAATTTTAATATTAACTTACATGAGTAGCTTCTAATCTTATAAAAAATGTAATCTTGTCAGTTTTGCTTATACTTGCTGTGAGGTTCAAACATTGTAATTCAACACAACCTAATAAAGAATAAGAGTTGGGCCCAAGTTATCAATGTTCCATCACATCAACTAAATAAATAACAATGTCATGAAGGGTGGAGGGAGGAAAAATCAAAACCACACATACACACAATCACACACACACACACACACACACACACATACATACATACATACGCACATGCACATATCTATTAGACAATAAAAAAAGCAGCATTCTCTTTTAAGTAGTGAAACCAATGCAATCAAAGAAATTCAAATTCCACAATAATATACATTTCAGATAGAAAGAGAAGCCTCTCTTTGATGGATTAATCTCTGCTTTTGCATTGCTTTTTATATTCATGATGAAACATTTGCTTACAACCATTGATCATCTAATTTTGTTCAGAACACTCACTGAAGATGACCCTATTGTGGGAACATTCATTGCACCAGAAGATTACAGAAAATATAATACTATTAGTAGTACTGTTCTTAGGGAGTGAAATTAATGTCTTAGTTACATTCTCTCACTCCCTCCTTCCCTCTTCCTCCCCCCTCCCCCTCTTTCTCATGCGCGCGCACACACACACACACACACACACACACACACACACACCAATCTATAAAGAAGCTTTCCAAAACAAAAACTTTCCAATAATGTCACAAAGGTAGAAATTCTCTCTACAAGTAACACGACTGCATTAAATCAGATCCCTTGTCTTCCTTTGTGATCTAACTGAAACACAGGAAGATCACCAAAGAGGTGACTGAACAAAGGAAGCTGGGATATTCACACAACTAATTGGCCAACCCATAAGTAAAGAAATGCCCAGCATTTCAATCTACCCACTGAAATTCTCTTCTTTGAAAAAATGTTCAAAAGCAGTTTCTTTTTCCTCAAGCTAAAGAAGTGGTAGGAAATTCTACTACTCAACAGTATTATAATTTTACAACCTTTCAAGCAGCTATCACTTCTTTTCCTGTCATAAGTCATATATTCTTCCATCTTGGAATAATAGCATACTTAATGCTGCAACTGCTTTACTTTGATTGACTGATTGATCACAATTCATTAGATTTATATCCCATATTTCATTTAAGAATTCTAGGAGGCATACATAACACTTTTTTCACTTCACAACAGCAATTCTATGATCAAAATTGTATAAAGAGAAATTATTGGGCATAATATCATCTTCAGTTTATGAAAGCAGATTTGAACTGGCATTTCCTCAGGCCTCATTCAAAATTTTAACACTGCACCAGACTGTTTATTTTGTTTCATTTGGCTTCCTTTCCTTCTTGCTAATTAGCTAAAAATCTTGGACTTGTAATCCCAGTACATCTGGAAGACACCAGGTAGGAAAAAAACAGTACCATTAACATCTTGGACTACATTCTCTTCAAAAATATTGGTCCTTTGTCCACATAACCAAAAGAATGATTAAAATTCTTTTAGCTGGCCAAGTTTTAATGCAGTGCATAGCAACTGAACTTTTATAGAAGTCATTTTTTAAAAAAAATAAAGTTTTCTGTTTGAACCTTTCTCATATTCTAAAGCGGTGCACATGAAAATAATTCAAAAGACAAGGAGAAATAAAATCATCAACCACACCTGAGATTTGCTGCACGTGTGAACAGCTACCATTGTCCTGTTATATCTGCTTCCATTGTTTCACAACATTTGTTTATATGAGGTAGCTTTGGCACAATTTTTTTCTGATAGTAGAAGTGGCTCAAATATTACAATTATGTAAATCAGAATTTCCTAAACTCTTCAGATCATCAAGCCGCTCATAAAGTTTCAGAAAATAGGGAAACTTCCGGTTGCAAGGCTTCGGCGGCGGCAGGAATCCACTTCTTTGCGGGTCCCTGCTGCGCTCGCCGCTGAGGTACCCCTGGATCCAACTGCTTTTGGGGGTTGTCGCTACCCCGAAGGAGTAGCGGGAGACAGAGGAGATCCGGGCAGGGGTCTGGGGATATCGCACCCCCTTTCCCCAGCCGGCTAGACTCCTTTTTCCTGAGGTGGTGGAGCGGATAAGACTGTGCAGGAGGAAGAGCCAGAAGGAGAAGTTTTCTTGGCTGAACTGGGACATTAAGTTACTTTTAAAACACCCTGGAAACCTGACTTTCAGATTGATACATTTGTTTCCAAAAGAAGTTGTTATAGCGGTGAAAGTGCTGAAGGAAAGTTCACTTCCCTTCCTTACGGAGAAAGCAAATGAGCACAGAAAAACCTGCTTTTTAAAGGTAAAAATAAGCTCTTTGTTATAAGTGGGAAGGAGAGGACTAAAAAAAAATCTTTAAAAATTTGTTGGAGGAGACGCCTTGAAGATTATAAGACGATCAATTAACTGTAATACAGCTTTTAAAATATATTTGGGATTTTGCCCCTGGAGGAAAAATTGTAAAGAGAAAAAGAGGAAATAATTTTTGTTTGTTTGGATTGTTTAATAACTTTGACATTTGGAAATTACTTTAAGATTGAAAACATCTGGGTTGTTTTTAAAAGTTTACAATGGCACCATCTGTGGATGAACTAAAAATGGAATATGAAAAATTAAAAGAAAGAGAACAAAATGGCAAGGATTCTTTGGGAGCTGTCTTCCACTTTTTAGAAATGGTGGTTTCTACGTACCAGCAAATACTTGAGGAAGAAGGAGAAGAAGAAGAAGAAAAGGAAGAAGCCATCTTTAATGGACTAAAAAGTTCGATTAAGAAAGAAAATGGGAAGAGAGGAAGGAAAAATGAGAATTTAAGATTTAATAAAACAACCAAGAAAAAGAAAAATAGGGTGAAAAAAAGGTACAATGTTAGAAAGCAATTGAAAAGAGAATTACAACAGAGAGGGGAAGTTAAAAAGGGGGAGGTTAGGAGAGGGGGGGGCAAAAAGACCAGACTGGAGAAGAAAGGGAGGGAAAAGGGGGGGAAAAGCCACGGGCTGAACAAGATGCCAAAAAGCAGATTTTTTTAGAGATAAAGGATAATGGATAGTGTATAATTAAAGAAAGATTCTGCAAGAGTACATAAGATAGTATTGTAGTATTTGCATTTGAAATAGTCTATTGGAATATTTAATAAAATATTAAAATATTAAAATGTTTAATAATGATAGATCTCAATATTTAATAAAATATTAAGGAGAATGTGTAAAATGATTAATGTTTAGTTATAGTTTAATTCGTTATTGTCTTAATGTTATTATAAACTTAGTATTTCATTTTCTTATTCTAAAATAATGTACTAATTAGAATTAGAATTAGAATGGAAATTATATACTTAACTATACTATAAGTTTATTATTCTTTTATTTTAAGATGTAATATGTAGAATGTACTACGCAGAATCAGGATGGAAATTATGTATTATTTTAAGTTTTACTTTAGGGGAAAGATAGAAAGGCGTCACACTTTAAAAGTGATTACAGGGGCAATTCTTTGCTAAAGAGAAGAGATAAATAGATGATTGGAAAAGAACGGACAAAAGATACAAGCATAATGATTTTGAAATAAGATGAAATAAATAAAATATAATTAAGAGAGTGAAAAGAAGAAGTTATATAGAAAATATAAAATGGTTAATAAGATATAAATGGTATATAAAGTGAGCATGAATTTGATTTAGGTCTGTAAAAAAAGATGTAACCCGGGGCTAAGCCACTTTTCAAAAGAAGTCTTATATTTTATGTTTTGTGTTTGGGTTAGCTATGTTTGATTGTGAATTAATAAAACCTTGGAGGAATAAAACTAAAGGAGAGAAATTTGGAAAAGACATGTATAAATGATAATTAAGGAGGTTTTATCTTTTTATGTCTTGTTTTATGTTTTGTATTTTGTGTGCTTATGACTGATTGAGAATTAATAAAACCTTGATAGAAAGAAATAAAAGTGAATAAAAGTGAAGGGAGAAACAATGAGAAATTTGGAAAATATATATATGTGTTTAAATGGAAATGTGATAATGTGGAAGTATGTCTTAAAAAATAATGCTTTATTTGCCTTGTTAAAATTTATAAGTAATTTTTAGAAAGGAGGTTTTATACTTTTATGTTTTATGTTTTGTTTGTCTTCAAAAATCAATAAAACTTGTTCTTAAAAAAAAAAAGTTTCAGAAAATAGGCAGGGATAGAATGCAATACACCAGACAGCTGAAGAAGAAGAAAAGGGTATTAGAAGAGAATCTGAAGAAGATGTACCAAGGTTAGTGTACCATAAAGATTCACTGAATATTGGAGAAACCAAAGATCAAATGAAGAATAGAAAAAAAACATGGCAAGGCAAAGTATGACATAGCCAGTACAACCCTTCCCACCCCCAAAAAAAATTAAGAAGCAAAGCAGATAATAAGATCTAGCAATGGTTGAAGAAAGAGATAGAGGGCTAACTCTAGCTGCATGAGACGAAGCCTTAAAAGCAAATGCATACAAAGTCAGAACTGAAAAGACAGCTACAGATAACAAACTTCTCTTCAGACAAGTTTAACACAACTGCATGACAACATAATAACTATGGTGCATTGGAATATCTGCAAGAAATACCATTTGCCTGCAAGCAAGAGCTAGTGAGACCACAAAATAGACAAAGTAATAGAAAATGAAAAAGCTATAAAGTGCTCTAGGACTTTAGAATTCAAACAGATGAGCACCTATCAGATAACACACCAGACTTAACAATTCTTTATGAGAAAGACAAAAATGTCTGGATAGTGGGTGTGATGGTACCTGGAGACAGCAGAATAGAAAAGAAAGTACTGGAGAAAATCACAAAACACAAAGACCAGCAAATAGAATAACTATTGCAAAAGAAAACAAAAATAGTATTATTAGTAATAGGTCCCTTGGGTGCACTGGAGCATCATTTGAACAACACCGACTTGACAGAATTACCATTTTGTGGTGAAGGAAGGAAGAAGATAGACAGACAGACAGACAGACAGACAGACAGACAGACAGATAGATACCGTGTTTCTCATATTAAAAGGCCAGGTCTTGGTTTTTTTGAGCTCCCAAAAAACAGCTAGGATGTCTTTTTGGGAGTGAATTAATTTGTCTCCCCATGAAATCTCGCCTAGAGAGCCCCGTGGGGAGCCACACCCTGCCCACCAGCCACTCCTAATGGCCAATCATGGCGGAGCATGGAGGGCTTCCAACCCCACCAAGCACCTTTACTGCAGACCTGGGTCAGTGGGCAGGCGGCGACAGCATGGATGTCTGCTGGCAGTGTTTCAGCTGCTTCTTGGGCCTCCGTAGCTTCCACGGTTCCTGCCAGTGCTGGCGCCTCTCTCGCCAGCGCCGTCTCCAACAACAGCATCTGAGTCACTCCTGCTTTTCCACCCGCTGCAACACCCTGCAACAACAGAGGGAAAAAAAACATTTTGAGATACTTGGGAGTGCCACGCACTGAGTTTTTGTTTCATCCTGAATGGCTTGTTGGGTGTGAGAAGAGCCGAGTGAGCATCTCTGCTGCTGCTACCCTTGGTGCTCCAACCTCGGGCTCTGCAAGTTTCCAAAAGTCCCAGTGCACAGCTCGTTCCTGCATTCCAAGTCTCCAACAACAGCAGCAGTGGCAGCGGGAACTGTGGAAGCAGTTCAGCCACTTCTCAGGCAGCGGAGCCACCTCCATAACTTTCACGGTTCCTGCTGCTGCTGCTGCTGCTGCTGCTGCTGCTGCTGCTGCCACTGTTTTTGGCAAGAGAGGGACAGCTGCATCTCGGCCTGGGTATGCTTGGAATGCAGGAACAGGCTGCGCACCGGGACTTTTGGAAATTTGCAGAGCCCGAGGCTGGAGCACAAAGGGTAGCAGTGGCAGAGAGTCTTGCTCGGCTCTTCTCACACCCAACCAGCCGCTCAGGATTAAACAAAAACCAAGTGCACGGCACTCCCAGGTACCTCAAAATGTTTTTTTTCCCCGTTGTTGCAGGGATGGGGACGGTGTGTGTGTGGAAAAGCAGGAGCGACTGTTGGAGATGGTGCTGGCAAGAGAGGTGCCAGCACCGGTGGGAACCATGGAAGCTACAGAGGCCCTAGAAGTGACTGAAACACTGCTGGCAGACATCCACACCGACACTGCCCACCCGCTGACCCGGCCTGCAACCAGCACCATACTTGGGTCTGCAGCAAAGGTGCTTGGCGGGGTAGGGAGCCCTCCACCATGATCAGCCATTAGGAGCGGCTGGTGGTGAGGTGTGGCTGCCTACAGGGCGCTTATAATCCCCTACTGCCCTACTCCCCAATTTCGCATGTTTTAAAATAGGCCTAAATTTGGGCGGAGGGGATTAATTTCATTTTATACCTAGAAAACATGCTGGGTCTTCCTATTGGGGGGGAGGATTGTTGGAGAAACATGGTAGATAAATAGATGATAGATAGATAGATGATAGATCTCTCAGTATAGTGTCTTTCAGCTAAAAGACATTATTAGTTACTTCTTCATTCCACTATCAAAACAGATATCATACTTCCTTATTAAATTTATCATATTTCATTAAAGAACAAATTGTGGCTGATAGACTGTAATAGTTACAGTGTGTTATCAAATAATACAGTGTGGAATGAATTGTAAGTATGCTTTGTAAAGATTATTTCCAGGTCAAAAAGAAAAGCTAAAAACAACAATGATGAAGAGTGCATCTATGAAAAACTAGCAACACTTTCTCTAATTGGCACTATATTTATCTGTAGTTTGGTCAAAGCCTATTAAAAATGGAGATTTTTGTTAAACCTATGCTAAACAAGTTGCTATCTTCATTAGATTTACCAAGAAAATATCAAAAACTTAGCAAGTTCCTTATTTTGAGGTTTGCCTGCAGATATCCATCTAGAAATTCAGGGTCAGAGTAGGAAACAACACCATGGGAGACACACTGTGTTTTACAATGGGAAACAAAAGGGGTTTTTTTATGGATGAATTCTGAAAATAGAAACACTCGGAAAAATCATGAATGAGTAGTTACTGTGTTTTCTACATGGTACGTGTCAAATTGTCCACAGATAACTCAATCAGTCAGCAAAGTATAACCATTCAGTAGTCCTTCATGGATACAGAACTTGCTTATCCAATCATGCAATTTCTATCTCTCTTCATAAAGAAAAGTAGTCAGTTTGAAAGCATATATGCAATCTTTAAGATCAAACCTCTTGGACCATTGTGTAGGATATTTTAGCACTTATGGGCTAAATGAAAGGATCAGGGGAAAAGGGAATGAGGGACAGACAATAAAAACATACATTTTCTCTGTTCCTTGTAAGTGTAAAAAAAAATGTCACCAGATGGCACTGAGACAGAACTGGCTATTTCACTGTAGTAGATTATTAAATAAGCTGTTGAAATGAATATGTATTGTCAGCTGTAGAGTTCCTTTTATTAATTGCTAAACACATCACCAATAAATTCTGTACTGTTTTACTTTTTTGTAAGAAATGCAGCTTATATTGGCATTTGTACTCATATGGGAGCCTTAGGCTTTGGTTCAGGGTGATTATGAACTTGGATATAACAAATGTATAAATAAATCCTGGTTTCATTAGGGGAAAACAACAAACCATGTTATATGAAGCTAGAAACTGAACTAATCTATCCACAAAAGCAACTAGAAAGCAAGTAATAATTAACCTTTTTTGGTATCACCAGAGAATAAATCTAAAGAAAAGGTGTGTTTGCAAAAAATTCAAATTGAAGAACTATAGTCTGTTGCAGGACACAAGTCAACAAATAAAATTCAAATTGATGTCACCACACATGTCAAACATTTTCCTCTAAATCAATGTCTTGGATGATCATTGTCCAGTGTGAACTGTTGCCAAATATAACTTCTAAAATCTCTAACCAGCAGGACTATTGTGAGACTTAGTTTCTATTTGTATGGAAAATATTGGGAAAGACTGTTGTTGATTTATGTTGTATTTTTTACTGTTATAATTAATAACTATTTTAAAAAGTTATTGAGTCTGACTTAACTCATTCATGGAGATGATATTTGGACCAAGGTAATAAATAATCCATGTCACCTTTGCCAGGCTACCTGGTTCCAGCAGCCTGATCTCTGGCATATCTTTTTTTTCCCCAAATGTACTAACTCATAGTTTGTAGGATAAGTGACAATTGCCTCTGTATTTTCTACCAGAATAGGTGCTTTTATTGGCTATTTAATGGCAGTGGGCTTTGTTTTTCAAAGGCAAAGAACGGATGCAAAGAAGCTTAACTAACTTATACACAGGTAGGATTTTCCTTTGGTGAGGTTGAGATATATCTTGATTTACTTAAAGGTTCTGTTGAAGAGTTAATAAGTTGGACACACTCAGAATATCAGCACTACTAATAAGCTCTGTCTCTAGATGGACATCAGGAAAAAAATTCTGATGGTAAAAATTCTTCAATAATGAAATACTCTGCTAAATCAAATTTCCTTATTACTGTATTTAATCAGCCTTTACAGTAAAAAAGGAGAAATCATAATGACATATTTAATTAAAAGTTTTGCACTATTCTATAACTTTGTGAAAAAAATCTGGCCACCTGTTGTGTGAGTGTGGGTTAGCATTCCTTAAAAATAATAAACAAAATATTTATTTGTGTGACTATCATATTTACACATTATTAGGGAGATTAGATTATGTCTTGGGGTATCATCAAGAGTACACCATAGGAGGACATGAGCAAGAGTTTCTATCTATCCACAAACACCAAGTTTCTGTAAATAAGGCATAAAATATTTTTGTCAGTAGAAATGACGCCCGGGCCTTAATAAAAGTTTCTGGAAAAGGTCCATCTACAATATATTTGCTTATATTTGCTGTAGATTGTATAGCTACTCCTCAGGAGAAGGCGAGCAGCTATCTAACAATTTAGCAATAGAATTCAGTGGCACTCTGTTAGGGGTGCCTTGGTTCTAGATTCCTACAAAAGGCAGAGGTTAGGCTGATTATCTCAAAATCCCTTCCAGGCCTTGTACTCTACGATTCTGTCTTTGTTTTTCACTTCTTATCTTTATTGATTGAACCATGAAGAAAGAAAAGGTGTCACATTCTTTCATATTAAAAAAGCTGCTGCAGTCATGAAATAAGCTGTATGAGTGTGGAATATATTAATGTCTGATGCTTTTGTCACCTGGTTTATAGATATACCAATTTGTTAGGAGAGAAGAATTTCCATTGCTAACATCATCTGATTGGCAAGCATTTAAAAGTATATGAAAAAATAAATGAACAAGTGAAGAAGATAGGTACGTCAGTCAGCAGTGGGATAAAATAAAGGACATAGATAAGTGGGAGGTGAAGCTGAAGGAATATCTAGAGAAAAGGAAATATATCTATGTCACTTTCTAGAGACTTCACACACACAAGAGTATGATATAACTGAAGTAATATCTACTCCATTTTAATGATGAAATTTTATTAGGTGACAATGTGTTGTTTCTGTATTAAATTGTTCTCTGAATATTTCAGTATTCTCTCTGAAATAAAGGCTGGATTCACACGTTATGCCAAGTGATATTGTTGCTTATTCAATTTATATTTGGTGTGCAATTGTGGGTTAGTTAACAAAAATTGTTAGGAAAACCATATGTAAAATCTCAATATGAGAAACTAGAGTATCCTCCCATTTTCCTGCAACATATTTACACATTGCCTTTTTTTAAGTAGGTGTTCATCAGAATTTTATTGCTGGAGCTATGAAAATATTTATTTAATACTTTGTTTGATTGATTTCCTAGAACAAACAAAAATATTTTTCATTCCAAATACAGATCTCTCCAGTATATGTAGCTTCAACCTTACCCTTTTCTTCAGGTAACTACTAGCTAAGAACACACATTCTATTGTTGAGCAAATATTTTTGCTTGTTATACTTAACTATTCAAGAGGAAATAAGGTTATGTATCCCAGTCCCAAACCTCAGTCCTATATAGATTTGCATTATATGTTTTAGATATCAAATGGATAATCAAAAAAAGAGGGTCATTTTTGTTCCTGTCCATTAATTTGGATATCATCACAACTTGGTCTATCATGATCAAAGCACTATCGTGTCCCATAATTAACTAATTAAATGCATTTAGTTTATTAAAGAATATTTTGATTTGGTTTCTGTATCAGTCCTTTGTTATTTCTAATATTAATACATGCCTCCTTTTCTAATCTGGATCCTTTCCAGATTTGTTGGAAATATAATATGTAAATATTCCCAACATAAGTGGATATTGTAGATGCTGTACTCCTCAATTTATTATCATAAATTTGCATTGTTGTGTTGTGTTATGTTCTGCCTATGATGTATAAGTAAACAAATCTAGTTGGACATTAGAAGAGGACTAAATATTTGCATTTGTTTTTGCTATCACACCACTCCAAAACATTTGTCCGTATTAATTGTCCTATTATTATTGAATTATGACCCCTCTCCACAAAAAAATGTAAGCATCATAAATAATGCTAATTAATAAGTATACTGCTTGATAAGGTCCAGAATCTCCTCATAAAGAAACTTCTGGGATCACATTATCAAAAAGGAGAGAATATCTCTCTCTCTCTCTATATATATATATATAGCAATAGCAATAGCACTTAGAATAATAATGTACCACTTTGTAGTAGTTTGCAATAGTCACTAAGAAATTCATAGAGCCAGTATATTGCACTCCCCCTCCCAAGAATCTGAGTCCTCATTTTACTTAAGTCATGTTTAACAGGTGACAGTGGCTATATTCATAATTATTAATCAAAATTAGCAAACACTATAACTATGACATGCTTCATATGAAATTCTAAGCCATAATGTGGCTTTGATTTTAGTTTTATTTTATAGTTTATGGTTTAGAATGTTAGGCAAAAACAGCTACTGAATCAGACAATCAAACCTTTGGGTTTGGCATAGTTTACTTTTGATTGGCAGATCCGTCAAGGAAGAATGACTTTCTCCTGAAAGTTGACTGGAGGTGCTTGCAAAGCATTTTGATGCCACTGAGCTATGCTCTTTCAATGGCTTCTATAAGTAAATCATTACACATTGGACTTATGTCAGCAGATGACAACATAGTGCTCATGGACCTCTATCTGGAAAATAATGGTCCAGGTTGCCTAAGTTCTGGGGACAAGATTGCTTATATTATTTCAGGATCTTGCAGGATTTCAACCATTTAAAAATGAAAATTTTGAGAACACTTCTGAAATTATTTTAATTAATCAGGGTTCATTGTATGTGACACACTCATTATACATTCAACTTTACTTCTTAGCTATGAGTATTGTATATAGACAACACAAGTTATTGTCAGTAGTGTCAGTCTTATTGTGTAATTTTCTCTTTCAAAAGTCTGGTTTTGGAATTATAAACAGTTGAACAGTTTCCATCAGCCAGTTTCTAAATTTTCTCTTTAAATTGAGAGAGATGATTTTTTTAATGTCTGCCTTAAGTGATTGAAACATTTTCAGTCTTCTTTAGTCTTGATAAAATTTCAACATGTTTCTTACGTAAAGCAAAAGATGAATTAGATATCACATCTTGGGAAAAAACCTA
Organism: Pseudonaja textilis; assembly: GCF_049901715.1. NCBI lineage: Eukaryota > Metazoa > Chordata > Lepidosauria > Squamata > Elapidae > Pseudonaja > Pseudonaja textilis. The sequence goes on along the minus strand of NC_142008.1, from coordinate 30,576,447 downwards.
CATGATATTCATTGAGTTAATCACCAGTAGTGTACAAACATTAAACATATCATGTTAAAAGGAACATAAAAAGCAAAAGATGGAGGGGGGAAGGAAGATACAAATACAGCCACATACATACTAAATATTTACTGATATTGTAGAAATGTGAAAACCCAAGACCAATGGCCAGAAACATGAACATGAATTGGGACAAACTCATGGCAGGCAATAGGAGACAGGGGAGCATGGTGTGCTGTGGTCCATGGGGTCACAAAGAGTCGGACATGCCTTAGTGACTGAACATGAAATTGACCAGAAAAACCAATGATCTGGCATTTTATTGCATATTATGGTCACTGGAAAAATCTAAAATGAACACTTTATACTGGGAATACAATATGTGTATTAATGAAAAGTAGCTACATTTCACAAATAGCTATTGTTGGAAGCATTTCATGGCTTCCTGTTTGACAACTGTGTCATGAAGACCTATTATTAACTAATGTCCAGGAGATAAGCCAAGTTACTGTATTTACAGAAGGGAGAAAGCAAAATGCAGAGTCCATTGCATGCATAATTTATTGGGCATAATACCCATCATATTCAGTTCATATTATTTCAAAGTATAATATACTTTACTGTAATGTTATTCAGAACAGAATAAAATGACAGAGTTGTAAGGAACCTTGGAGGCTTTCTAGTCAAGCCACCACTCAAGCAGATGACTCTATATCATTTCAGTTGTCCTATCTCTTATTTAAAACCTCCAGTGAAAGAGCACCTTCGATTTCTGAAGGCAACCCATTCCACTGGTTAATTATTCTCATTTCCAGGAAATTTTTCCTTAGTTCTGGGTTGCTTTGCTTCTTGATTAGTTTCCATCCATTGCTTCATTTCTTGCCTTCAGGCTCTTTGGAGAATAGGTTGACTCCCTTTTCTTTATGGCAGTCTTTTAGATATTGGAATGCTGCAATCATATCATCCTTATTCCTTCTTTTCATTAAACCTGATATACTATTGTATATTCAGCTTTTCTGCTTAATTAACAAGCATTACTTTAAACTCTAAAACCCAAAGCCTGGGGCTTTATTATTTGTTCAATGGCTCTGTTTTGCATTCTTGTTTTTGCAAAATTAAATTATTTTAGCCTGGGATGCCTGTGTGATTCAATGTTCTTGGCTGTTTTTATGGGATTTTCTTTTTAAAGTTGTATACCACTAGAGTCCACTGGAGATGGGCAGTATATGAATTTAAATAAACATATAATGTAATGTAATGTTAATAGTATAGCATAGCACAGTAATAAATATAATATAAATTATATTACATTATGTTATGTTAGATTGGATTAGATTAGATAAGATTGGTGCACTTAACACTAGATAAATCAAGAGAGGGCAACATTTTAGGTTAAGGGCTTCAAGCACTATGGCCAATGACTTAGTGGCACCTATGTCAGGATTGAACATTTTCTTCTTTTTTAAAAAAATTGTTTGGATTTAGAGAAATGTAGAAAAGTTTAACTAGGAAATTGTATGTGCTAAGTCTTGCAGAAAACCTTTAGTTTTAAATACTGGCAACAAAATCACCCTAAGTTTCATGGAAATGTGAAATTTGTTGTGTAGCATAAATATTTATCTTCCAATTTTTAAAAAAACACAGGAAAATATGTGTGTGAAAGAAAAGTTTAACACTAATTTAAATATTTGTCCATGATCTAGGTTAAAACTTGCTTCAATGCATGATTTAATGTGATTGCTAACTTGCTACTTGATTTGAGCTTCCTCAACAAATGTTCTAAAAAAAACCTGGCACTTGTATTTTATACATTGAAAGGCCATAAGAACATAGTGATAGAGCATGAACAATGCCTTCTTATCTCACTGTAAAACATCATATTTTAAAAATAAACCGAAAAAGCTATTATTAAACAGCTCATCAAATAAAGGACAGAGATGCTCTTTGCTGCAATGTTTTTGTCCTACTCCAATATAATAAGGTTCTGTGAATTTTGCAGGCTTGACCAGAGCACAGAATGTTATATGGCAATGTTTAAATTTCCTGCAAAGACCTTGAGGTAGAGAGTGATGTCTCTTGCTTTAAAGAGTTAGCAATAGTTTTTCTCCCAATAGTCCGTTTCCAGCATGAAGTATTCAGAGATCTTTCTCTTCCACACTGATAGCTAAACAGGCCACAATAGGCACAGCTATTTCAATGCTTTATTCTATGAGTTTCTGATCTTTGCTGAGTATTTTATTAGGCTGTTGCTGTTAAGCTATTTTTCTGATAAAAGATGACACTGGAATTGATTGGAGATTTACAGTCCCCAATCCCAGAAGAATTGCACCATTGCATATTTTGTTTTTGTTCTTTGTTGAGAATATGGCAATAGATTTTTATAGAATGTATATTATCTTTCTCTAGCCTTTTCCAATTTTACACCTCCATGTGTGTTGAAAGACAATACATTTTCAGCTATCATAGGCCAGATCCCTGTGCTAAATAGCAGTTGTGATCGTTTAATCCATCATAGCTAGTGGACACCATACTGGGGAAAGCCACCCCCTTTTTTTCTTACCATATATTCTTCCTATGAATACTTTTTACTATTTTCAATCCTATTTTAGGAATTGGAAATTGGATACATACTCATCTCTCAGACTACACAGTTTGGCACAGATATTCTTCTAGAGATTATATTTCTAAAGATTATATTCTTCCTCCCCAATTCACTCAAATCAACACAGGTAATACCAAAATCATTCCAGCAAAAAAATCACAAACGCTTCTCTTATCTCCAGCATAATAACACTAATACCTGCCACATAACACACAGAATTGTCAATAAGAAAGACAAGAAAGGCTAGATAGTGGACCTAGCAATACCTGGATACAACAGAAGAGAAGATAAAGAACTGGAGAAGATAAAAAAAAAAACCACAATCTTCAAACAGAAATAGAACAACTGTTGCAAAAGAAAGCAGTGGTAGTACCAATAGCAATAGATTCCTTGGGTGCAATCCCAAAACAACTGAAGCACCACCTGAACACCATTTGCATTGAAAAATTCACTATCAGTCAATTGTAAATGGCAGCTTTACATAGAACAGCTTATATCTTGCCCCGATACCTTGAACATCATCAAATATTCCAGATATGGAAGGACTTGATGGGTGAATAAAAATGCCAAATCCAATCTAAACATCTGGCTAACTGTGTGACCAACAGCACTAACATATTGTCAAACAGACATTAGTGATGTCTGCAGGGAAAGTCAAGAAATCAACATAGTGATCTCAGTTGTCTGAGCAACTTTTCCCTTTTATATATACAGTATGTCAAGAAGGCATACACCTACAAAAGAGTAAAGATTCAAGTTCATTTCTCCAGCTGCCATCTTGACCTTTTGATCCCCTTGATGCTATAATGGATATCTAAGCATTTGCCACATTTCCTAATAGCAGGGATGTTATGAGAACATGAAAATATTTTTTTTTCCTCCTAGGCTACCCATATTTTAAGTAAAGAGATATTTTTGTGTTGGAAATAATGCTTGCTTCTTTGTGGTTTTGTTTGATTGCAACAGCTATTAGTCTTCTGAGTATAATAAATGTATTTTATCTATTGCTTCAACAAATAATGGTTTCAAGTTTCAGAAAACTGAAACATGGAAAAAACATAGTCTCTTAGGGAAGTAGAAATTAAACAGTCATACTAGTATTTTTATGCAGCTAGTTTTAATTCTGTGAATGACTTAAAAGAATTGTTTAATCTTCAAATGGAATTCAACACCAGAAATCAGAATGTGTTTATGATGTATGAGTGCAACAAATCCAATAACTGTTGCCAGTAGTGTCAGATAGAGTGGCTGTAGATGTTTTAGGAACATTTAAATAAAAATTTAATAGAAGTAGTGAGCCTTCTGTAAAACATAATTGCTTTATTTATTTTGGAAAGACAAGTTAATGTTTACAGCTCAATTGCCTTCATATTGTACAATGAATGAAGAGGCTTAATCAATGAACTTTAGCCTAGGATTAGGGTTAAGGTCTAGGTTTTAGTTCAAACAGAATGGAAAATTCTTTCAAAGTCCTACTTGCTTATCACAATATTTCTCCAGCTATATCAGTTTCCTGGCCAAAAAAACCCCTATTTTTTTCATTTACTATAATGATGAATATTAGGCTATAATGGCACCATGGGCATCTGATAATAACACAAATCTACATATCCATACTGAAGCAAAGCCAGGTCATCCATCAGGTTTACAATAAACGTTTAAGAAATTTAACACATAATACATGGCAATATTATGAAGCCAGTGGAAAACTTTAACTATGTGATTGAGAAAGATAAATACAGAGAATAATATGGGAAAAAAAGAACACATCCAAAATATGAAATTGACAACACATTGCATTATATTTCTACTTCTATTTGTTTTAAAACACTTTTGTTCACAAATATGGCTATCTAAACATTAATGTCTAATCTTGGCTGCAAGGTACTATAAAACCATAAACCTGGTTTAAACTATGCCAGAAAACTATCATGCTAGCGATGCTAACATCTCTTTCTCTGTTCCGAAAGAGATGGAAGTTGCAATCTCAAAAGTAATGAGAAGGAGTTAATATACAGAATAGAATACAGAATAATAGAGTTGGAAGGGACCTTGGAGGTCTTCTGCTCCAACCCCCGGCTCAAGCAGGAGACTATACAATTTGAAACAAGTGACTGTCCAGTCTCTTCTTAAAAGCCTCCAGTGATGAAGCACCAACAAGCTGAAGACAAGCCGTTCCACTGCTTAATTGTTCTCACTGTTCATATTGGAGAGCAGAACAATTTATTTTCAGAGAAAAAACATTAGGATCAAGCTGTAGGAGGAAATTATCACCATACCACCCCTAAAAGGCTACAGATTTGAAAAAAATATATCCATGTTACAAATTTAAAAAGATGCATAGATACTTAAGTTTAACTGTGAAGTTGAATAACATCAGAGTATGATGAAAGTTCTAAATATGCAAAGCTTCTATTTCTGTATGTTTAACTAGAAAAGCATCCCGTTTACACAAGGCAAAGATCTTTTAAATATAATCCAAAATCAAACAAAGATATACTCTCAGACCTCAGTCTAGCACGTTTAACTCAGACAAATATTGCACCAAACTAGTTTTGTTTTTGAGACTGCAGGCTAGTTATTCTAGCTAACAAAATGAATCCATAAATCAAGACCACAAGAGGCTAATGTATTTAAAAAAGAAAGTTCAAGCCTCTGCAAAAATGAACATACCTTTAAAAAAAATACAGAAAATTAATTATTGCTCTGCTTTGAATGTGGAATTCCAGCTGAGCATAAGACAATGTAGCTTATCCGCTATGTTGTCTAAAACACTGTGGCCCAAGGTCTTATTTTGAAGCAGGTTTTTTTTTTCAAATTAGAAAAAGGTTTTCAGTTATAGTTAGTATTTATAATGATTGCTGTGAAATCCACCAATACTGGGGTGATGTGGACAAGAGGGAAAACAAACTTTTGAGATAAAATGAAAAAACAATAAAACAAGAAAGTCAGCAAACACTTAAGATAAGACTCCATGAAGGTTAGAATGACTTTTGTTAGAAACATCATTTTATTGACATAACTTGATAATGTGCAAAGAAAGGCTACATTTTCAGGCAGGAGAGTCACCTTTGGCTTCTCAGCAGCACACCAAAGATTGCACTCTAGAAAAGAGGCAAGGTCAATACAAAGAAAGGGATGGAATGGCAACAAGAGTTTGTGTTAATTGAATTAAATGTAATTACATAAATTAAAAACAGTTAATAGGCTTAATTTTCAGATATTCTATAATCAGGCACATCCATAGGAGTCAAAAAATTAAGATGGTGGACATGAACAGGTAATCAAAATCCTACCCTTTTCATATGTTGCAATTCATATAAGAAGGGTAGTGCTTCAGCTGAATGCCTGCTGCTGCTATCTTGACTTTTTGACTTCTCTTGTAGATATCCTGTCTATAATTTCTCTACAAGTTTTAACAATTATAAATTACTAATACTTCTTCAAAGAAAAGCCAACCTTTTGGAGGAGCTAAAGCTCACTCTATGTGTGTACATGTACGTATATGTAGATATATACATGGCTGTGGCTGTGTGTGTGTGCATACACCCACACAAACACATATTCTACGTACATTCTACATATACACATATATTCGATAGATATAGATAGATATAGAAATATTTGGTTTATGAGAATGGATCAAGGTAAAATCACCTTTCCAATCTCACTACCCTCCAGATAAAGAGGGTGAGGACTGTGTGACTGCAATTAAATATGTTTGAAAGCTAAATAAAAAGAAACAGGTATCTATTATAGTTCCAAATGATTTTGACCCTTGATTTTTTGCAACACTGAATCCTAACCTTCCAACATATTCTTAGCATTTTTTTGGTGAAAATTTCTGCTCAGATTTCACTTTAATTATTGATAATACACCTGTTTTTTCAGATGCTAATCCACACAACTCCATTAGTTTTACATGCAGTAAGCCAGACCTTCCATATTTAATCGCCATCCTTTTTTATTGTGGACACAAGGCAACAAGTCTTGTTCAGTTGTCATTAGTAGATAGATCATTAAATGTCATATCACATGGTGTAGAGGAATGAAGTTACATGCTGCATAGCACTTTAAGCAGAAGCATTCAACATAACACTTTAATGATCCAAGGCACAAGCCATCGTTAATTGCCCAAATAACCTTTCCATGTACTAGTTGAAATCAAAGAAAAGCCAGCCTGAATGATAGCTACAGACAGCACAACTTCTCTAGGGCCAAGAGCTAAATTGGTCTTTGACTGGCATGCTACTGGTTGTACTTCCCAAAAAGAGAAGATGGGATGGATAAGGTCAGAACAAAATCTATGTATTCAATTTTCTCTATTTCTACAGCATTAATATTTTTTAATTTGTAGAAACTTTAAGGTCATAGTCAATTCAGTAGGGCAGTGGTTCTCAACTGTTTCTTCACCACAGACCTCCTTTAAATACCTTTTGTGGCCACAGACCATGGCCATGGTCCCCCAAGACTTAGTTCAAGATTTAAATCATAAAATGTTTCTTCCAGCTTTCGTGGTCTGTGATGACATCACAACCCTCCAGGAGTCCATAGGTCACAGGTTGAGAACATTTGCCCACAGAATGTTAAATCCTAGAATGATCAACTAAATTGATTATGTCCTATACAATATATTGTGTCTGTATGTATGTTTATTTGATGTATTTTTAATAGTTGATCTTTAACTGTAAACAAACAATGGGAATCATGAGCATATGATAGAAGGTATCATTTGACTTTTTTTAATCCTCCCATAGATAATCATAACATATATGAATCATTGAGAAAATGGTCAGTAGTTGCAGAACCAAGTTTAGAAACCCTTTTACACATATTTATTCATGGGTTCTCCTTTTTTCTTTAGGCTTTCGTTTATTGACAAATTTACTTAGAGAAAAATATTGTTAAATCAACTGGAATGATAGAATACTTGCAGATGTACTATAGGTCTCCTATAAGTATATTAAAATATTCCAATCTACATTTTGCCAATAGTGTTTGTGATGGACACAATAAACACTTTGAACCATACTTAAATTCTGGGAAGTTGACTCATAAACTTTGGGTTGCAACCTGTCCCATTTTATTGGAATTCCATGAAAGTAGAAAAGAAAGCATATACACTGATTTTTTTTATTATTATTATGTGGACAGGATTGTGTATATTGTTAACAGAAGCTATCTTCATCACACCTGTTCTTGATTTAAATGCTTAAGTTGAGGTAATGACTTACACTATGAAGCAATCTGTATGATGTGATGCTATAGATTTCATTTGTGGCTCATGACCAAATCAGAAATATGAAACTATTGTCATAATGGCAGATGATGCTTGGAATCTTTTAAAGAAGCATCTCTATAAATGATGCTGATCTCTTCCCTACCTGCTATTTTTCTGCTTGCAACTTGTTTCCCCATCCAGCAAATTTCTCCTACCAGGTCAAAAATATTGAGAGGTGGGTGCAATGAAGGACAAGGGTCAAAATTTCCAACATGCACTGCATCTCACTTCTATTTTTAGGAAATTGGTACAACCTTAGTCTGACACAGTGACCTCTTGACATTATGTTAAATTTGACATCAGATCCCTGGAGTTATTATGAAAATCACTGAGAATCAGTAACTTATTTGTTGATTGAAAAGTTGCATATAAAGATAAGAAACCTGATCTGTAGGGCTCAACTTTTGTGGTCAGCAGTGTGGGGCAACAAACATCAAAGTCTCCAGCATATATATCAACTTGCAAAAGAAATACTCCCATTGAATAATCAGTCTTCTCGTGCTATTTAAACCACCGGCTACAGAATGCATATTGAAACTGAATTTCAGTATTTTATTTTTATGTACATTTCAATATTTGTCACCTGGAAAGAAAAAGTCTAAATACAGACAGACTGTAAATGTTGTAAGTGTATAGCTCTCAACAATAATTTAGCTGAATATATGCTTTGTACAGAATGCTGTCTTCTTAAATGGAGTTTACAGCTACATTGATAAAATGGATTCCTCATTTCCTTGTTTTGTTTTTAACCTATAATAAGCAGAAGAAAGAGAGGAGAGAGAAAGAGACAATTACAAGTTAATAATAATTAGCAGCTGAAATAACACTGGTTAAACTATGTACAATACAAACCATTCATACAAATGAGGACTAGGATATTGAATTTGTTACAATATTGTGTAATAAAGATAAGACAGACATTTACAACTTACAGGTTGCCTTTCAGGCATTTTTCTTTCCTACATGGTGATTGTAGGACTTCTCAGTTGGGATGACTGCCAAGTTGAACCTATCTGTCTGAAGTGATGACTATCAGGATGCAAAAAATCATCAGGTCTGTTAACATGTAAATTCCAAATGTTTGCTCATCTTTATTTGTTCAATAGGGTCCCCCCTGCAGAATAAGAGCCACCTAACATCACCTTGAATGTGCCCACAGTGTGCTGGAGAAAAGTCACTATCCTAAATTGTGTTCATATCAAGAGAACTACTGAACTCTAAACACACACATATCCCCTGCTACCCACCCCCATCCCAGTTTTGAACAAGCAATTACTCCTACACAGTAATATTTACCAGTACAGCTACTTCAAGTGAAGGAATGCATGAATGGGGATTACTGATTATCATGTATTCAAGACTTAGATTTCCATAACATTGGTTATTTTCATAACCATTCTTTAGCTAATTAATCTGTTTTGCTTGATGATAGATGATCCTGAACATATCAGACGATGAAAGTCATCTTAAGAGGTACCTCTGTAGATGCAAAGAGGAAGAAGGAAAGAGAAAGAGAAACCATATGTGGCATCATTTAAATAGTGATTTACAACTGGACTGATATGTAATGGAGCTGACTGGGCAGAAATGATTAGATTGGCTTCCGTTAACATATTTGCAGCCAGTTGATATCAGCAGCAAAATGTAGACACATTCTGGGCAAAAGTTGTGGCCTTCTTCTTTGAGGTAATAGCCCTGTCATGTGACCTCTTTTATTTGATTTGATTTATTTTATTCCTTGGGATCCTCAGTCTTAGATGTATGGTCTGCTTCAACCCGAAGGGAAGTATGGCGTGTCGCTATGGTAGTTGTAATCTGGGCATACTTTCTGTACTAGTTTATAATCTGTACTATAAAAGGAAATGTAAATACAGATTACTTTAAAGGGCTTGGAGCAGAGCCATGAGACGTGACTTTGGGTTTGCTCCTGGTAACATGTTTTAGAAGGATCATAGTTGCAGAGCGTGTTCTTGGTGGCTTTGTCAACCTTTTCATACTCAATACGGCAGTTGAAGGACTTGGAATCTTTGGCATCAATCACTGTTTGTTGTGCCAAGTCAAATTCTACTATTTTGGTTGGGGGCACCAAGCTCACTGATACATTCCCTTGGCCAGTTGAATTATGCCTAAAGTAAACACTGAAAGTCCCGTTTCCATGATCAACTATTTTCCCAGTTATCAACAGGTTTAGCTTGACTGTCTTGATATTGGAATGAAAATCGCCCCAGCCAAACATTTTCTTAAATTTCCCAGTCTTGACAATGGGCCGTCGCTTGGCTCTGGATCGAGGCTCTTGAAGATCCGTGGAGTTCCTCAGCCACTCCCATAGATCTTGCTCCGAATAAGTTTCAGGAGCATCATACCGCATACTCAAATCTGTTTCATTTTCTTTTCTGCGAAAAGTCTGTGACAGCAGCCGGCTGATTGATAAGTCTTTGCTGCTTTCTGTCCATATATGCTTTAGTATGGATTTGGAACTGCCTGCTTTTAGAAGTTCTGATTTGCCACCACTGCTTAAATTTGCACAGGTGACCTGAAAAATCAAGAACAAAAACAGACTTAGAGACAATAATATATATTCCGTTCCCTTCCAAATGTGCTAAACTGCAGGTCTAAATGTAGCTCAAATGCTATTACAAATAGTCCTTGACTTATGACTGTTTAGTTAATGAGAGTTCCTACAATAGCCTTGGGAAAAGTGACTTATGACCCAGTCTTGAAGTAACTATTGTTACCATCCCCATGGTTACAAGATCACAATTCAGGCACTTGGCAACCAGTTTGCATTTATAACAGCTGCAACAACTTGTGTTTAGGTAATCACAATTTGCAATCTTCCCAGATGGCTTCTGACAAGGAAAGTCAATTGGGGAAGCCAAATTTGTTTAATGACTATCTGAGCCACTTAATGACCACATGGTTTGCTTAACAACTGCAGAGATTCACTTAATGATTACAGTAAACTAATCATAAAATTGGGTCCAGCTCATTTAATGACCACATCACTTATTGAAATTATATCCCAAATTGTAGTCATAAGCCAGAGACTACCTGTATAAAATATATTATCAATATTCAAAGGTCAGCATACCATACATTTGATATATAAATAACAATTAAAGATATATAATTCAGTGTGTGTGTGAGAGTGAGTGAGTGTAATTTTCAAAGTCTTATTTTCTATTTGTCTTGCTTTATACAAGATACATCAATCTTTGAAGAAACTTAAAAAAATTTATAAAACAAAAGGGGGAAGGACACTCTCTTTAACAATTTTTGAAATTTTACTAAACCTTATTACTTTAGGAAAGCATTCTAGTTTTTGCTTCAGTTGCTTCCCTCTTGGCTACTAGCTATAGCTTACAGAACGTGCTTTTGTAAACCTTGTAGTCGCATATCCTCCCTCCCTTTCTTCTTCTCTTTTATGTATGAGGAAAGGAAGGGGTTTTTTCTTTTTTCTTTATTTTAGAACAAATTGCAATTTTCATTTGGTGGTATGTGATTTTTATCTACAAAAAGCTAATAAATCATATCAGGAGAATTATTTGTTTAATCTTTAATATCCACATAAAATAGTTCTTTGTGTGACATATCTATTTTAAAACAAATCTTAAAATCATAAAATCCAAATAACACAATAAAAAATCAGTAAAATCCAAAACAATGCAGATAATAAACTCTAGTATTATAAAAAAATTAACCACTGCAATCGAAATTCATCTTCACTATGTGCAGCTATTTCATAAAAATCTAAAAATTTAAGAGCAAAGATGACAAATCTATGACTTTAAAAAAAAGAAAATGATTTTACTTAGGCTGAGAAAGCTTTTTAAAAATGTCTGTAACTAATGCAAATAACACTATCAAGCAATTTATCTTCATAGCAGCCATTCAGTTCATCTTTGAGCACTTATACTAGTCTCTTTTGTTGGAACTTACAGAACTGGAAAATCCGTAAGTCATAAAGTCAAAACAGAAGTATTCCTTCTACTTCCTGGAGGAGAGAAAGCAAGCCACAAGTCTCAGGTTCATTCACAATCATCTTAACCAACCTTCTCTATTATGATTCAAAATACTGGGTGTTGTAGTCTCCAACTTCTGCAGAACATCAGGTTAGAAAAGATTGACCTCAGGGTGACCATCTGTACCTGTCTCATTTTGTTTGTATAGCAAACTTTTTGTTTGACAGCTGCAAAGTTCTATGATAGATCATAAATTAATCCATTATTTGTGCTAATAAATTCATATATCATGCTGAACTGTAATTATGGCTTTTATATGAATGCAATTCCCATGCTCGTAACCTGTAGTTTATATAAGCTATGTCTTAGTATGATGTGTGAACCAAATTGTAGTCTTTGTATGAATTCATGCTATGCAATCTTTGCTACATTATTTACCAAATTGTTTCTTTCATCTATAATTAGTAAGATGTTTTACCATTTTCCATAAAGAATCAGAAGATCGTCCCAGTTGAAGAAGATGACAATTTGACAACTGGTCACATAAAAGTAGTGTTATTTATTTATGAAACATGATTTATTCATTCCAGTTATGTATTGATGTGAATAATATATCTAAGCAAGCCTTACTATTAAAAGTCAGCTATTTATTCCTAATTTCAAAATGTAAAAGTAATATTTTAATGCAGCAATAATACAAATGATAGTAGTGCTGGGTAGTGACAATCTTCTGTCCTCTTTTCCCCCCATCCATATTCATTTTGATGAAAGATAATTCTGAAGAGAAGAGCATTTGAGGAAAATTCCCCTGGGTGGTATGAAATATGCTTGTGGTTACTTATTTATTTACGAGGTTGTGGTGTTAGTTACATTACACTTCAATTAACTCTCAAGGGCAGATATATTGGAAACTTCTCTTATTCTTAGTGGGTATATAGATCTGTAATGTGCAATCTCATTATATTGATAACATTTACCCCTGTTGCTCCAATGTGTCCTCACTGGCCAAAATAAACAGCTCATTTATGCTCAGTTCTATTTGACTATACCTTGCTCATTTGGAAACATTAATGTCATTGATAGCATTCTGCACTTTGTAGCACATATCTGTTCTTGTACATTCCCAGTTAATTTACAGCACCAAATGTGGTCAATATACCAAATACTGTTGGATCAGAAATCTTGAATTAACATAGTTAATTAGGGTAGTCTAACCCAATATATATTTTTCTAGCTGGATCAGCTTTCTAATATAACATTTACTTTTTAAAATATATAACTCTGTACTATCCAATTGTTTTTTTTTAACTTTTCTCTTTTTATCTTTATCTTCATTAAATATTTACTAATGTTATTTCTTTACCTTTTGAAAATATTCTGTTGACTTATGTGCCTAGGTAGTTCAGAAAGATTTACTCTATTTCTCTCACCTTGCCTAAGGAATAGTGAGCAGAAATAAACTGAAATGTCACACATCCCTTTTCTAGAACTGGATAAAAAGAAATGATGCAAGAGCACCTTGGCATCTAAATAGTGCATCTACTAGTCAACCTTATAAGAACATTTTGGAATAAACAATAAGGGTCTTTCCTGTTCCATTGCATGGGTGAATCTTGGAATTTATCCCCCATTCCCATCATCTTGATTCTCACAAAACCTAATGGCCAAAAATAATTTCAAAAATTCCTGCCTAAATATCTTATATACGTTAAGAAAGAGATATTTTCTTTACTAGCAGACAAATTATGTGGTCCAAAATCAGAGATCTTGTTCTCAAAAGGAAATGTGAAGCACTACCTAAAACAAATAAAGACAAATAAAGCCTTACAGGATATTTTTAAAAATGCAACTACCACCCAATAACTAATTATGCATATTTTTATGTGCTGGAGGAAGCAGATAGATGGAAATATGGCCATGTTTGCTTGCACCTGAGATGATTTAGCCAATATTTCCTTCTTTTTAATAGCAAGGAGGATAAAATATACCTAGCTTCTGAGAGCTGTTTTGTATCCATATCTGAGCTCAGCAGAATAAGTGAGGAGGAGTTTGTAACAAAACACACTGAGGTGTGTCAGTTAACAAAGCAAAGCAGTGACAAAGATATCACAGAAAAGGAGAAAAAGAATATAATTCTTAACAGCACTTTGACAGGTGCAGGAGCATATGAAGAGAAGGAATGAGACTGAAAAAGGAAAATATGCCAATTTGGTATGGAAGAAGAACTGCCATGTTTACTAGCTCATCTCCCCATCTTCAATCACAGAAAGCATGTCCTAAAGATGATTCCACTTTATTCAGTTACCTTCAAAAATGCCTACTCTGTCTTTGTCTCCCACTTCAGATTAAAGCTGGCTTATCTATGTGGTATGCACCATGGGATTAACCCACAAATTATTTCTGTAATTTGGTATGGCACTCAAAACTTCATTTGAAATAGAAGCATTTCAGCCTTTATGAAATCCAAAATTGAGATTTTTTTAAAAACAAAAACAACAACTGGCCGATAATGGTACAGTCTGCCAGTCCTGCTAACAGTAGCCTTTTGCATTGTAATGATTCTTCATAATGTTTAATTTAATGAAATGTGAAGGCTTTAAATTGTGTGCTTTCCTGCCTCCTCTGCTTGATTTCATCAGCTATCACATGGCAAGCGTAGAAATACAAAGTGCTATGAAGTCATGCCAATTGATTTACAATGTTGTATTTACTTCCAACATTTCTCCATTAAAATAAATTTCTGACATGCCTATTCTCATATTTAATATTGCTGACGTTTCCATTGTGTTTGTTAAATGTTATGTTCAATTGCTTTGCAAAAACTAATCTTGCTCTTGCAATGGTTTTTGAAGCTAAGGCTGGGCTTGTAGTTTAATTTAAAGATAAATTAGGGAAGCAAAACATTACAACCACGAAACTATAATCAACACTAAAACTCATTGTCTATATCATATAATTGAGACACTATGGCAAATGGAGTACATGAAACTTACTTTATATGCATGAAATTTGCCTGTATAAATATATACATACTATAAATCAGGGGTCTTCAAACTTGACAGCTTTAAGACTTCTGGAGTTCAACTCCCAGAATTCCTCCTCCAATCATGTTAGTTAGTTCAGGAATTCTGGGAGTTGAAGTACACAAGTCTTAAACTTGCCAACTTTGAAGACTCTTACTATAAATGAAGGCATCTTCTCCTCCCTTCTCCACTTCTGTTAGAAAGTTACTAAGGCCTGGAGCTCTGTCACTTGGATTGTTCTCCAACTGGTAGGAGGATGATACCCAACTTCCATTTTTTCCCCCATCATGGTCCAAAGAAGTTGTTCAAATTATAAATTGGAGTCATTAACAGATGGCGATGATGTTGTTGTTTAATGATGTGAGGATGTTTAACAACAAGGATTGTCTGTTTGTTCTCTAGAAATGCTAGCTATAGTCATGATGGCATTCAACTTACATAAAATGTACTTTGTGTGAAACTGGGAAAACTTCAGGTGGTCCACAATGATGAGGCAAGATCTCTGACCATGTCATAACAAGGATCATGTGTGGTTTCCTTGTTACAAATTCAATGGATAAAAGTCTGCTTTAGAACACAGTGGATAGTGATGATTAAGAGCAGTACATCCCTATGTTCGTGAGACAAATCTGTCTGGGGAAAAAAATCATATTGTCCTATATAAAGCTGCCCAGCTTTTAAGATTCTTAGGAACAGTGCATCCCTCTCTCCTGCTATTATCATAGCTTACACTTTAAAGAGAACTTTTTCAATTGTTGCTCCCAGGCACTATTGACACTTTCTTCAAGGGAATCTATGCTAGTTTCATTTTTGTTCTCTTTCTACTAGGCAACAAGTGCATTTTTATTCAGAGAGGCTGACTTCTTACTGAAATAGTTGAAATCTGGTTGCTATTGTCTTTACTCATATGCTTTGCTTAACTAAGGTTTTAAACTGATAAGTTTATTAACTTAGCTTATTTTTTATTACTGCATTTGATACTGCACTGTATCTTCCAGAGCCAGAAGAAAGGAAGGAAGGAAGGAAGGAAGGAAGGAAGGAAGAAAGAAAGAAAGAAAGAAAGAAAGAAAGAAAGAAAGAAAGAAAGAAAGAAAGAAAGAAAGAAAGAAAGAAAGAAAGAAAGAAAGAAAGAAAGAAAGAAGAAAGGAAAGAAAAAAGGAAAGAAAGAAAGAAACAATGATGTTAGAGAGCCCCATCCCCATTGTTTTATAGAAAAAAAATACTGAGGAAACACCAAGGCATCTCACAAGTCACACATGAAAATGTTAATCAACTTTGTACTGATACAGATAATCAGAGTTGGAAGGGACCTTGTAGGTCATCTAATCCAACCCTGCACCCAAGTGGGAGACCCTACACCATTTCTGACAAATGGCAGTCCAATCTCTTCTTGAAAGTCTCAAGTGATGGCACTCCCACAATTTCCGAGGGCAAGCTGTTCCATTGGTTGATCGTTCTCACTGTCAGAAAGTTTCTCCTTGTTTCCAGGTTAAATCTCTCCTTGTTCAGTTTCCATCCATTATTCCTTGTCTGGCCTCCAGGAGCTTTAGAAAATAGCTTGACCCCTTCCTCCCTGTGGCAGCTCCTCAAATATTGGAAGACTGCTATCATGTCTCCCCTGGTCCTTCTCTTTACTAGACTAGCCAAGCCCAGTTCTTGCAACCGTTCAGTGTATGTTTTAGCCTCCAGTCCCCTAATCATCCTGGTTGCTCTTCTCTGTATTTTTCTAGAGTCTCAACATCTTTTTTTATAATGTGGTGACCAAAACTGGATGCAGTACTCTAGGTGTGGTCTTACTAAGGCTTTATAGAGTGGTATTAGTACTTCCCTTGATCTTGACTGTATCCCTCTGTTAATGCATTTTAGGATTGCATTAGCTTTTTTGGTGGCTGCTGCACACTGCTGGCTCATATTTAGTTGGCTGTCCACCAAGACTCCAAGATCCCTCTCACAGTTACTGCTATTGAGCCTGGTTTCACCCAGTCTATATGTGTACTTTTGGTTTTTCTTGCCTAAGTGTAGGACTTTACTTTTCTCTATATTGAATTTCATTTTATTAGATATGGCCCAGTGTTCTAGTCTGTCAAGATCCATCTGGATCCTGAGCCTATCTTCTTGGGTGTTAGCTATTCCTGCCAGCTTAGTATCATCTGCAAATTTGGTAAGTTCCCCTTCTATTCCCTCATCTAAGACGTTTATGAAGATATTGAAGAGTACTGGGGCCTAAGACAGAACCTTGTGGAACCCCACTGCTTACTTCCCTCCATGTAGACTTAGACCCATTAAGGACTACTTGTTGAGTACAGTTTGCCAGCCAGTTGCGAATCCATCTAGTGGTGGTGTTATCTGTTCCACTTTTTTCTAGCTTACTAAGAAGTAGGTTGTGGTCTACTTTATCGAATGCCTTGCTGAAATTTTTGCAACAATAAAAACCTGAACAAAAGTAGTGAAGTTCCACAAAAACCAACAAAACCAAAATGTAAAACATACCTTAAAGGTATGTTCAGTATCTGTATAATGATGAAAACATTAATGGGAATAAATTAAAAATCAAAATATGAAGAATTGAATGGAGTTCCATGAAAGAGGCCATAGGTGGATGGCTGAAGACAAGCACCCTACATTGTAATTATTAACTGGAGTTCTGCTTGTTAATATATTAGCCATAACAAGCTAAGTGAGAAGTCTTAATTAACTGTTTCACTCGAAGCAATGCAGTGCAGAAAATGATTTTACTAAGGTGGTATTGCACTTTGATTGTTTTTGTTCCAACTATACAAATTATCTTTTTCTCTACAGTTATTATCACTTAACAAGCAACATGTTTTTATTGTATCTGATAAGTGATTTTCTTTTGAACATCTTGGACTTAGACAGTTACTACATAATCAATACTCCATGAATTTCAAGGGTCAAAGCCTCTTCCCCGATCATTCTCTTTTGCTTCAAGCCTAGACCATTCCACCAGAGTGCATTAATGGCAAAGATACAACACATTTCTAAGAACTAGACAGGATTGAAATGTTAACTGCACAACATAGGTTTTTTTAACTCTTTTTTTCCACTGTACACTTTCAGAATAAATTTAAAGGGAACTCTTAAAGTCCAATGCCAGTATCATCTTTACAGGTCTTCTTCTCTTTGTCTTTTTCATCATCTTCTTCCTCATATTAGTAGATTATGACAGCTTTTGAAAAAGTCACAGCAGTTCCATTCTGTAGAAGATTAAAGTCTCCAAGAATAAATTAGAATGGGTTAAGAATATCTAACAGAGTTTTAAGGCTTTTGCATAATACAGGCATCATAGCATTTCTGTTCATTTTGAAATGAAACTCTACCTAGGTAAATAATTTTAGTGAGGACCTAGTACTTTGATTCTACACTCCTATAAGCCTTCTTTTATTAATATTACCACTGCCATTTCTCATCTATGTGCTGAAAAGAATATTAAATAATTTTAGAATTTGCCTGAAAGGCCACTGAGCAACATTTTAATCAAAATATACACCACCCTCGACTTCATATATCCCACTTGTTGAAGGCAGTGCCCTTTCTTAGATAAAAGTCAATTCAAATACTCAGCAGCAACCTATGAAATAATATAGCTCTAACAAAAATATTAATTCTGCATAAACAAACAATACAAGCATGTTTTTCAAACACACTTTTATTAATGATTCCTGAATTCCAGGTCTTTAATTTTATCATAGCAGAGTGGACAGATCCCAATTTGATATACGCTGCTCAAAAAAATAAAGGGAATACAAAAATAAGACATCCTAGATCTGAATGAATGAAATATTCTTATTAAATACGTTGCTCATTACATAGTTGAATGTGCTGACAACAAAATCACACAAAAATTATCAATGGAAATCAAATTTAGCAACCCATGGAGGTCTGGATTTAGAGTTACACTCAAAATTAAAATGGAAAAAACACTACAGGCTGATCCAACTTTGATGTAATGTCCTTAAAACAAGTCAAAATGAGGCTCAGTAGTATGTGTGGCCTCCACGTGCCTGTATGACCTCCCTACTATGCCTGGGCATGCTCCTGATGAGGTGGTGAATGGTCTCCTGAGGGATCTCCTCCCACACCTGGACTAAAGCATCCCCCAACTCCTGGACAGTCTGTGGTGCAATGTGGCATTCATAGAGGGAGCGAGACATGATGTCCCATATATGCTCAATTGGATTCAGGTCTGGGGAACGGGTGGGCCAGTCCATAGCATCAATGCCTTCGTCTTGCAGGAACTGCTGACACTCCAGCCACATGAGGTCTAGCATTGTCTTGCATTAGGAGGAACCCAGGGCCAACCGCACCAGCATATGGTCTCACAAGGGGTCTGAGGATCTCATCTCGGTACCTAATGGCAGTCAGGCTACCTCATGGAGGGCTGTGTGGCCTCCTAAAGAAATGGCACCCCACACCATTACTGTCATGCTGGAGGATGTTGCAGGCAGCAGAACATTCTCTACGGCGTCTCTAGACCCTTTCACGTCTGTCACATGTACTCAGTGTGAACCTGCTTTCATCTGTGAAGAGCACAGGGCGCCAGTGGTGAATTTGCTAATCTTGGTGATCTCTGGCAAATGCCAAACTTCCTGCACGGTGTTGGCCTGTAAGCAGAACCCCCAACTGTGGACGTTGGGCCCTCATACCACCCTCCTGGACTCTGTTTCTGATTGTTTGAGCAGCCACATGCACATTTGTGGCCCGCTGGAGGTCATTTTGCAGGGCTCTGGCAGTGCTCCTCCTGTCCCTCCTTGCACAAAGGCGGAGGTAGTGGTCCTGATGCTGGACTGTTGCCCTCCTATGGCCTCCTCCATGTCTCCTGATGTACTGGCCTGTCTCCTGGTAGTGCCTCCATGCTCTGGACACTACGCTGACAGACACAGCAAACTTTCTTGCCACAGCTCACATTGATGTGCCATCCTGGATGAGCTGCACCACCTGAGCCACTTGTGTGGGTTGTAGACTCGGTCTCATGCTACCACTAGAGTGAAAGCACTGCCAGCATTCAAAAGTGACCAAACCATCAAACAAAAAGCATAGGAACTGAGAAGTGGTCTGTGGTCACCACCTGCAGAACTACGCCTTTATTGGGGATGTCTTGCTAACTGCCTATGCTTTCCACCTGTTGTATATTCCATTTGCACAACAACATGTGAAATTGATTGTCAACCAGTGTTGCTACCTAAGTGGACAGTTTGATTTCACAAAAGTGGGATTGACTTGGAATTACATTGTGTTGTTTAAGTGTTCCCTTTATTTTTTTGAGCAGTGTATATTGATATGATTCTACAAGATTGTTCAAAGTAGAAATGCTTGATTTGATTCCTGGGAAGTAATGCTACTTCTCTATTCTAAATTTTTTAGACAAACCCAAGTTCATATCTGATTCTTGAATCTAAACTGAAACTATTATTGAATCTGAGCTTGAAACTAAAATAGATTCAAACTATATAGAATGACTTCAAAGAAGGACAGTGAGGATGATCAGTATAACCATCAGTACTGAAAACAATCTAAAGAACAAGTCTCTCAATTTAGATTGCTCAAATCCATGAGAAAAAAAATGTTATAATGACAACAAAGACTGATGGTAAATGCTTCAAATTTCTATTGAGAAATCCATATGTAGGCAAATCAAGGAAGCTACACATTCGCACCCACTTTCAAGCTGTTTGATGAAGGGAAGAAAATGCTTCCCTTCTGAGAAAAAGTAATATCCAAGATCTAATTTCTAATATCCAAGACAATTTTAACAGTGGAGCATGATCAAGGAAACAAAAATAAAAATTATCATAATAGCACTGGATATATACACTATGGAAACCATTTCAGGAATCAGAATCTCTGAAACTGATATGCTCACCTATGTTTCAAAATCTAAGACAAATTGGGACATTAAGATAGTGACACATTCAGTTTTATGGACACCACACAGAATTGCAAGATGTATAATGTCAAAAAAAAATGAGGTGGTATGAACTTCTTCAGAGGTAACAATATGTTTATCCTTGGGTAAAAAAATCTGGACCTTTTAAAACTTTTCCTTATAATAGCCAAAAGATGAAATACCCCATTAGGTGTCAGTGAGATGTATCATGTAAACTTATCACTGTTCCTATTATACCTAACTACTTACTTGTGAGCATTATATGTTACTATAAGATCAAGAATGAAATAGCCAAATAACTGTATATAAACATCATGTAATAATCATCGTACAATTACAATAATCATGAAAGCCTTTGAAAATTACAAGAAAACTGTTCAGAGTTTTGCAGAGTAAATTCAGCACCAGAAAAGTAAACACAGATGGCTGATGCTTCATTTAACGTCTTTATAAACATATTAAGTAAATTTTATAATGCTGGTTGTAGTTTTCTCCAACATGGAGCAAACTCAAACAGAAGCAGACATCTTACAGGCAACTCAACTTCAGCAGACAAGCACTTTAGAACTGAGCACAGAACAGAGATAAACCACACCCAGATTCTCTCTTTAAGTTTCAGCCCTCAACTCAGCTCTCATTGGCTGATCTTACTACCAAGCTCTATTCCAGTTCATGAATATACTCTGACACTCCTCCCTTCATAACTGGAATAGACATAAATCTAATTAACTTTAATATTCTTCAGATCCAATTAACTTTAATATTCTTCAGATACCTGTATTTGAAAACCCATATTCACGGTTCCTTCCAAATACCTGAGAATTCCTTTTTACACCTACCCAATGGAATTGTGTTGATCCCCACCTTTTAACTCCATTTTACTTATTCAATTTTAGGTAATACCAATACTTTTTTTGTAGTTCCTTGGCTCAAATCATACATTACACACTTTAAGTTCATTAGCAGAATAACTGTCAGGTGGAATCCTCTTGTTCCATCACTCTGACCTGAGTGGCACTGGCTGTTTCTGTGTGTCAACCCTCTCTTGCTTCATATATTGTTCAGCTTCTCCTCCCTAAATGGTAGTGAATTACCATAATTAAGTGAATTACCATAATTAAATGAGTTACCATCACTAAGTGGATCACTGTCACTAAGTGGATTATTCCACAAATTTGCATCAATTCTGTTCCAATTTTGCTCTGCAAAGTTTACAGATCTTGAAAACACTATTCTTTTGCTCCCATTGCTAAAGTGATAACTCTTTGAGCCTGGTTTATAGCCCACAAACCTGAGCTTTCTAGCCTTTGGTTGCCCCTTTCTTCTAATTGCTTTTGGAATATGCACCCATGCATTGCTTCCAAACACCCTTAAATGTGCTAGAGATGGTTTTTGCCCATATAGCACTCCATATGGAGTATCATTAATTGAGGAACTCCACAACCTATTAACTAAATAATTAGCAGTCAATATGGCTTCACCCCAATATAACCTGCTTAGACCAGAATCCTCTGGCAAGGAGTCCTTCATGGTTTGCAAGACTCCATTCTGTCTCTCAGCAACACAATTCTCAGCTGCTATGTAATGATTTGTGCATCTGTGTTTTATTCCTA
This sequence comes from Pseudonaja textilis, assembly GCF_049901715.1. Lineage (NCBI taxonomy): Eukaryota > Metazoa > Chordata > Lepidosauria > Squamata > Elapidae > Pseudonaja > Pseudonaja textilis. The sequence goes on along the minus strand of NC_142008.1, from coordinate 30,554,061 downwards.
ACTGTGCCAACCACTGTTGAAAACTTGTTGACATGAATTCTGAACCTCTGTTAGTTTGCAGCTGACATAGCTGTTGTTTATACCTTCTTTCTACAAAGCTTACCCATTGCTTAAATTTCTGTAGCACCTCTGTTTTACTCTTTAGTAAATAGCAGAACCCCAAGCTCATCTACAATGACCAGTGCATAGGCCCACCAAATCTGCATGTACCAGCTCTAGAGCTCTTGTTGTCTGCCTTGTGCTACTCTTGCTTACTGAGAATGCCTTGGATTATATATATACTTTTCCATTCATGCCATTCTGAGAAAGAAGATACCACCCAACTACCTGCAAGTTTGAGGAATATTAATTCTGCATTTATATTATTTTCAAACTTTGGAACTAACCATTTAAATATTTGGAATGCCCTGCTTATATTCAGCTAGGAATGACCCAGCCATTTAAACATCCATTACTTTTAGACAAGATGCCATAGCTTTTTTAATCACTGTACCTTACTTAATTAACAGTATGAATTGATACTCATCAAAATTAATCAAATTTAGTATGGAAATGCTTGGCTCAGGAGAGCTTTGATTCATTTCCTAGTGCATAAGAGAGATCATTAATTTAAGCTAGATGAATAGAAGGGCCTCGGGGTATTGACCCAGGAATTGAGGGAGAGTGTTCAAATACTCAGTTGTCAAGTTTTATTTATAGTGGCCATAGATGTTGATTGCAATTTTATGACTAGGAATCCCACTTTCTTTGTATATGAAACAGTGCATTGAATCAAGCTCAATTGAACAGATCCAAAGGTTGTTGTTTTTTACTTTCATACAAAATGGTTTGCCACCGTTTCCTTCCAAAATTTATTTTTTATTTTTAGCTTAATTTATAGTATGGTATTCCCTAATGAAGTCCTATTAAAATATTGACCTGACCTGATAGATTTAGCTCTCTAAAACCAGACAAAATGTTATATAGTCACCAGGAACTGAACTAAACTTATAGGTATTCGTATTTTAATATAATTAATTTAAATGATATTTACTAAGACCTTGCAAATACTGGAATATGATTCTAATGAAATATTTAGACATAGACTGAATGAATGGATGCCTGCAAAGCAAACAGCTTTAGAGGAAACTCATTAAGCCCACAAAACCAATCATAATTAAGATATAACTATCTGCTCAATACTATATACTAATTTAGTTTTCAAGACTATATAGGGGACCCTAATGATATGTGTGCTTTAACTAACTTGAAAATCGCACTTTAAAAAGTATCTACAAATATATATGTTAGAAGGAATTATGCATGTACAAGTTACAGATTGGTACATTCACAACTGTATTTTCCAGAACAACTATTTTGTAAACAATGCACACTGTATATATAAATACAGGAGAAAAAATAGAGGTATTTTTGAGGCATATGTCTGAGCAGAACTTAAAATATATTTGTTGGAAATAAAAAGAATTAGCAATAGCACTTAGACAAATCTATATTTGAAAGGCAGTATTGCACTTATTATTACTCAATACCGGTATATATTATCTTCTTTGTATGATGTAATATGCTAGAGAGATATGTGTGTTCTCCTGAAGAAATTAAACAAGAATTGCAAATACGTTGTGTGTGAATGTATGTATATGCATTAATTAATTGTAATGGACTAGAAAGAATATCTGATAGAGGGCCCCCACCCTTGGATGAAATATAGCAGGAGAGGACTCAAAAGGTTTATCTATGGAGATTCTTAGTAATCAAGGTCATGGTTGTCCCAAAGGTCATCCACAACCATTTGCACTATTGAGATGGTCCTGAGGACACAAATAAACCTCCAAATGGTCCCACCAACTCTCAGAAAAACTGCTAATGCCATATGACTGCAAGGAAGATAAATATTTCCCTTATCCACAATTCAGTCCAAATGAAGGAGCTTTTTGGATAAGAAGTTAAATGTCCTCGAGGAAAAACAAAGTCCAATTGTCTTTTGAAAAAGCATCTTCAAGACTCAACAGGACTCATTCTCTCTGAAGACTCACCAGTTCTGAAACAGCTTAATCTCTGAGACAAATATTGCTCCTAATTTCATGGTCATCTAAAAGGTACTAAAACTGGTGCTTATTTTAAAAAGTCTTTCAATGCTATTTTATAGACTCATCAATATCAGAATGGTTGTTATTATTTTGCATTATTATTGTTTTATTATTGGTGGTCTGGGTGTTTTATATTTCTTAAAACACCAAAGGGCTATTGGAACTGACATGGTCAACAGATTTTATAAATAATAATAATGTAATTAAACTTTAGTTAATAAGCATGATTTTTTCACCTAGTAAATAGTGCAAGCCATAAATCTGAAAGAAAGTAATAAAATTACATTATCATGCAACGCAGAACGGCATGCCACTGTAATATACTGCTTGCTAAATAACATCCAATATGTTCATATATTTAGGCACATAAAAATGTAAATGTTAAACAATTTGGGAAGAGGACTGGTATTTCTCAAAGCTCTTGAAAATTCATTCAACAGTTCTTGCTTTCTTTTAATCAAATAGGGCATATCAATAAATGTGTTTATCAATTAATTGATCTATATGTACAACGTTGTCTTCATTTGCAGCTCAATAAAGTAAAGAATGAAGAAAAATACAACTAACAGTCAGAATTTATAGTTTTATTTGCAGTCTATCTAGATTTCAGTTATTCCCACACTAATCCTATTAATGTTTTACCTTTAAAATATAACAGGCAATTGATAATGGCTACAATTCAAATTATACAAAAGTAGACTACAACTCATTGAAACCAAGAAGCTTTAACTTCATTCATTTCTGCTCATTTTGTTTCATTCATGCTTTGCTTCATTTTTTCCCAAAACTTCCCCAAAATCTTTATAATACCTTCAATATTGACTAATTATCTATTATGCACATTATCGTTGTTATTGGGAACCATGATAAAGCTGCTTGAATTCAGGGAAGCAAGTAAGCAAATATCCCACACTGGCCCAGTACTATTACCATTTTAATAATACTAAGCCAGTGTGGGATATTTACTCATTTGCTTCCCTGAATTCTCCAAAGAAAGTTATTTAAGTGTACAGCACCCTCAATTTACAAACCTTTGTTTAGTGATCATTCAAAATTACAACAGCATAAAAACATGACCATTTTTCACACTTATAACCATTGCAGCATCTCTATGGTGACATGATTGAAATTCAGACACTTAGCAACTGACTCATATTCATGACAGTTGCAGTGTCATAGGGTAATGTGATCACCTTTTGCAACCTTCTGACAAGCAAAGTTCACAGGAAAGCCAGATTCACTTAACAACCATGTAACTAATTTAACAACTGCAGTGATTCACTTAACAATTGTGGCCAGAAAGGTCTAAAATGAGGCAAAACTCACTGACTTTCTCTCTTAGAAACATAAATTTTCGGCTCAATTGTGATTGTAAGTTGAGGACTGCCTGTATTAAGAAGAACTTTCAAATATATCCACTGGTGGATTGCACGCATGACATTCTTTTGAAAACCCTTATAGGCTAATTCCAACAAACATTAAATCAGCCTTAACTTAATTTCTTCTAGATAAGAATTTAGACAGTTGTAGTTCCATTACAACTTCCATTACATTATTACAGTTCTTGGAGGTTGGTAAAGACTTGATATGCTTCAGATTAGTCGTCTTCTCCATATTTACAGGTTGGCAATAAAGACTTTTATTACTGGATTGCATTAATCTCTGATTGCCATATCAAAAGAGAAAGGTACTTTCTACTTCCAATGACCAGAATTAGTCCATTTAGAAGTGATCCCAATGATACTCCAAAGAAAGATACATAAAGAGACACTGAAATTTTTAATGCTCCTAAAGACTGAACACTAAAGTGGAAGGTTATAAATACTTGGGTAAAATAATATAAATAAGTTATGCTACATCCAATTCTTATACTTATTTTAGTTTTAGTAAGTGATACATACATACACACATACATACATATCCATACATTCAGGCTAGCTAGTTTGACAGCTAGCACCCAGATATATCATCCCTGCCTTTTGTCTATGGATTTGCTGCCTGAAATTACATTTCTGCAGTGCCCCTCACAGAAGCTTTATGGTATAAATACTGCTTAGTTTATAGCATTGGTCACCAGAGGGATGGCATTGCTATTCAGAGCCCTGTCTCATTACAAAAGATTTATAAATGCAGTTTGCTTGAAAGATTTATAAATGCAGTTTGCCCAATTTCACTGAAGTTCTGTTAGTGCAAAACCTAGAAAAAGAAATTCAACAAATGGGCTGGGAGTTTTATAGCCAATGACATTGACACCAAAATCAAAATCCTCAGTTTAATTTCTGCTTGCAGTAAAAAGATTTGTTTTGTGATCTGTGACAAATTGTTTTAAAAATTCGGTCAGAAAACAAGGGGGCTGCCAACAGAGAAAGAATACACTTAACAGCACAAACCTGTATTGTTGTACTACACTGCAGCCATGGGTTATAAGATTAGTGTAAGAACATTATTCCTCTGAATTAATAAAATCTGTCATATGCACTGTCAGTAAATAAAGCCTGCCACAGCCTGACTCATAAATAAAATAATGTATTGTAGTATGCTGACTTCCATAGTAGTTAAGGTTTCAAAATTCCAACAGTAGCATAATTCTATAAGTTTTATATAATCTTCATTGGCAATTTTTCAGTTAAACATAGTAGCCTTATTTTTGGCATTACAAATGCAGAACTACTCAACTTTATCAGTATACTGGATTGTATACTATAGCCTATTCTGCCAGCTCTTCTTTGCTGCTAATCTTCAAGCTGAAAGAATAAACATTTGATGAAAAAGGCACAGCTGAAGAGGTGTCAGTAGGTGTGATCTAGCACAGTGACCCCCAACCTTTTTGGACTGGTTTCTTGGAGAGACTTTTCTATGGACTGGACAGGGTGTGGTTTTCCTTGCTGCCGACATCCCACAGATGAGGCTTTGTTCATTTGGTTTCTGGTATGCCATGGACCAGTCCACAGACTAGGGGTTGTGGAGCCCTGATCTTGTAGAGTATTTGTTCATTGACTGCTCCACTCTGGGAATTCTTTCATCATCTTTAGTGCCGCAGGTTTGCCATGTTAGCTGGAACTTGCTCAAACTCCTATCTGTCATGAATTTGGGGTATTGGTAAGCAATGTCCTAGAGGGAAGGCAAACTATAAATCTATTTATAAAGATATCAATAACAATAATTGGATATTGAGAATGTAGTATGGTGTCTTAAGTTGTAATTAAGTTCAGCTTCACCATTATTGAAGATAGATGGCATGAACCAATATTTAAAATTCGTCTGGAAAAATCCCAGGTAATGTATGCAAATGAAGTTTCCTTCCATGTTTACAGGTACCATCTGGCGTATTGAAAATTACTATGGGTCATTTCCAGTTTAATTTGTAGTCAACTCACTTCCAATCAATTTATATATCCAGATCTGAGGAAGCACATACACATCACTACCTCAGATGGCAAAAATATGTTTATTTATTATAAAAATGTCAAAATGATATTTGGGGGGAGGAAACAGAGTAAAAATTCCAGATTGAAGCAGGAATAACATTAACAACCAGCAAAAGTTAATTCACCAATAGTTATACATAATCTTGAAAGTAATACTGTGAGTGATTTGCATGGACATTGTCAAAGGGAATCACCTTTGGTTGTTCCAGCTTTAACTCTTTTATGTAGATCTGAGCAGCAGACTGAAATATCACATCAAGTGATCATTTCTATAATTTGCACCGCTAAAGTTAAACTTGGATGGAAGAGTTATGTATCCAACACATAGAGCCATAGGATTTTTTTTCAAGGTGGAAAAAAAATTCTGCCATAAGAAAAAATGAAAAACACTTTAGATTTTAATGTTCCTAATCATGGCCACTAGCTGTGATGGAGATAAACAAGCTGAAGTTTCAATGCAATATGTCACCAAACAACAGTTGCTAGAAAAAAGAAATAGAAGATAATCATTACTACCAAGTCTTGCTGATGAGTTTCTGAATCATCTAATTAGACACTGTAAGAAAAATGATGCTAACCAAAATAGAATAGCTTATTTTTGTTTTTTCTTAATAATAGGAGGAGGTAAGAAGATACATATGGTATTTAGGCTTTCTTGACTTTTCTCAGCCCCAGCCCAATTCTCATACAAACACACACAAACACTCATGTGCACGCAGGAACACACACACACACACACACACACTTGATACTTTTATGGATATCTTTGTATTCATAAAGGCTAGAAATATGACTTTAAAACACAATGCTATTTTTTCTAATATGGCACCAAACACCAATTCCTGTTTTAATGCATAACTGTTCAGTATGATGTATGTATTCCTAACCGTGATGCTTCACTTAGTTTGAGAATCTTGGACTAGGTCTGTAATTTTTTCTGTAACAGACTTCTCAGCTAGTGCACAAGGATTGCAAAAACACTTAGTCATGCTGTATGAGAATTCTGGAAATTGTAGGGCCAGTATATTGGAGGCATTTAGAAAAAGCTCCTGTGGATTAATATGACATTTCTTGTAGCCTATTTCTCTTGGTGAAGGAAGGTTCAAAGAATAAGGACACTTCTTGATGCTGGTTGGAAAATTCTGTAAGTTGAAGTCCATATTAAGTGGCTAAAGTTAAGCAACATCGATTCAGAAATTTCTCTTTATTGTTACAGCCATGCAAGTGGCAAAGTCCCAAGAGTTTACTTCATTCTTAGTAACAAGAAGAACTACCCCCAATTTTATGTTTGTGTTTCAGCATATATGTGGTTGTTTATATGTGAATGATGACTTCTTTTGTTCTGTACATGTGCACGTGAATAATATGTTTGTATTTTATTTTTTGAATAATTTCAATTCATGATGAAAAGAAACACTTAAAACACTCGAGCCATAATGGCACCGAGGTTAGAATGCAGTATTGACTCAGGTTGTATTGACTCAGGTTGACTCAGCCTTCCATCCTTTTGAGGAAGATAAAATGAGGACCCAGATGTTGGGGGCAATATGCTGACTCTGTAAACCTCTTAGAGAGAGCTGTAAAGCACTGGAAGTAATATATAAGTCTAAGTGCTATTGCTATTAAAATATCAATTAAAACTCATTTGATTATATACAGTACTTCTCCAATATAAAAGTTCTACATTTTTTAAAATTTCTAAAATTAAAAAGAACAAGTAAAAATCACAAATCTTAAGCTTTAAAATGGAATGAGTTGCAGATTCAAATGCTAGCAGAAGCATCCTTCTTTCTCCAATACAGATCCCAAATAAATTAGATGTATTGAATTAGGCATAAAAGTGAGACATGACAGGAGAAAGTTGCAAAACTTCTTAGCAAAAGCCTAATATTGGCAAAATCATGTTTTAAAAAAGAGAGTGTTTTATAGTTTTGTAAATCTGCATTCCACTGTCTGGAAAAGGAGGGTTTTGATTCAGTGAAGGAACAGATGTTTGGGCAGATAGCATAGAGAGAATGCTGTCAGAGACCATAAACTAAATTTGAAAGAGTGAAAAAGGAAAATGTTGTATATTAAACAAAAAGCCAAAATAAAATAAAATAACAAAAGGTATCATTTTTTTTTGTTAAAAAGGAAGGAGGGAGGGAGAGAGGAGGGAGAGAGGAAAGAAACTATATGGTCCATTGCTGTCATACATTAGCTAGCTGGACACGTAAATAAGTTATATGCTGAAGAAGAAACTTGTGTTGCTTCCTTGACTGTATACTAATTAGACTCAGATAAAACAAACCCATGCCATGTAAACTCTTATAGAACAGATTAAGAACATAAACAATTTAAGGATATTTCAGTACCAGCTAGGAGTGTATGTGATATTAGAATAAGAAATATATAGTTGATATAAATTTAAGTTTAAGATTAGATCTCTCATACTGGGTTACACATTATCAAATCATAATAAGAAATAGAATAGGAATCTCTTAAAAACTGAATCTTGCCACCTGGAACAACAGTGAACATGATTTGTCTATTATTTCAACATTTTAAAAGATCTCTTTTCACTAGGGCTCATTGACAGGAAAGCTGAATAACAAGTTTAAGAAAGTTTCGGAAGAAAGAAAAAAATAAAAACAAAAGCATTCTAAATGAACATAGGAAGTCCATTAAACTTGACAAGGAATTAGCAAGGATGTTTTGAAGTGCAAATTCACTTTGCAAACAGTAAGTATGCTTATATTCCAAATTTCTCATCAGTGCCTTTATGTCAGCTTTTCTCCATGCACAAATTGAAACAAGATCTTCCCACCTGCCAGCAAATTAAGATCTGTGTATTAAATAGTATTCTTTCTTTTTTTTTTCAACATTAGATTATAGCTGTAATATTGTTCCTGGCATGGAAGTATTATTGCTTATGCTGATGTTGAAACAATAGAATGTATATGAATACATATGCCATCAACTCTCCAGCATTATGAAATATTGAAAAATAAATATCAATGGTTACATTTTTGGTGGTGGGGTGGACTTGATTAACAAGACAAGACAATTTGCAGTGCTTAGTATAATATTTCTATTATTGATTGGTTTCGGATCTTGTCAAGATTATTTTAAAACTGTTGTTCTTGTGGGAATGTAAATAAAACCAATTGTTTTCTGTTAATCAGAGAAAAGTTAATGAGATTTTGCTAGAAATTATGTGGCAGGTGTGTGACAACTTGTAAAGGAATGCACATAAAATTCATCATCTGGGTGGATTTCTTGACAGCATCTATTTGAACAAAATAAATATCCTAAAGGATTTGTTTTAAAAAAATCTACAATAAATATCAATCACCTGCTAAAGTGAATCAGAAAGGCTAAAATGTCAGAGTTAGTGAACGAAAAGAAAATAATATGCTAAAGAAGCTTTTCCCAGCTAGATACACTCCAGTGGTCAGCTGAAGATAATGACTGCTGGAGATAGACCCATTTAAAGCACAATAGATTGGTAAAGCGTATTAAGCAATAATGTTTTAGGCAGAATGAGACAACCATAATAGGGATCTGATATTTCACTTGCTATTGCAATATTGAAAGAAAAAGAAATGGATGGGAAGTGTGATCAAATATCTTGGCTTTCTTTGAAAACCTGGAGAAAACTTAGAGGTGGGGACCATTTTCATGCCCAGTCAAAAGAAGCAAAATATCTTGGCCAAGCCATGAGCAATTAAAATTAGGAACAATCTTAAATGAATATTTTGAATCAATAAGCAGAAATATAGATAAAGAATGAATAGCTAAATCTTAATCTTTTTATTTTTATTATTATTCTCTAATAAATCTATGAATTTAAAATGGAGGTGTGTTTACAGATATATCTTTGGAGCATATATTTCCAACTAATTATAGTAGATTTGATTTTTATATTTTTTATAAACATCTTGATTTTTATAATTTCTCTCCCTTTCTTCTATGACATGTGATATTTAAGGACTGTGCATACTTTACAACAATGCTCTTCTCCCTAAAAATAAGAATATTAAATTTAATGGTGACTCAGATATTTTGACCCAAATTGGCTTTGATTCTTCTCAGCCTAATTAGTGTTTCAAGATAGTTGCTCATTCAATGACACCCTTATTTATTTTTTGAAAACATTTCATTGTTGCTGAAGCTACCTGAAAAAGTAATGTTTTGGGAAGAATTTTTGAAGTTGTGGAACATCATTACTGGTCTTTAAGTCCCCTTTCCGAAACAGTAAAATTTGCCCATCCAAATTGGCATACAACTTCATTGCCTGCTGGTATCATGTTCATTTTTACATCAATTCAGAGTGTCTGGGTGTCATTGTTTTGCCATAGACACCCAAAGTATGTATTCTTTTAGTGAACTACATGTAGGCATATTGTGGCTGTACTATGTTGAGTTTTAAGTCAGCATTTAAGTCTGTATACCTGCTATGCGGTGATATTTAGAGCTAAAATGTTGAATAGGCAAAGGAAGGTTTGAAGTTATACAGTTAGGAAAATAACAAGCAGGACCAAGAAAAAGATAGAGCTTGCATTCTGAGAAAAAAAAATGTGATTGCTGATATATTCAAATTCAGACTATAAACTCCTCAGTTGCCACAACCTGTCTTTATAAACTCAGCAAAGCTCCATTTACATTATTAAAATATATAAGTAATACATATTACTTCTTTGCTTAAATGTATGTATCCCTCTCAAGTCATACATAATAAAATAAATGATACTACAGCAATAAATATACAACTATGAAAGATGAATAAATAAGAATGATAAATATACAAAAGCCAGTTCATGGAATTTAAAATTACAGTTAAAGCCAATTGTGCCTCCTCGTCAAATACAACTAAAAACTGAATGATCTTCAGAGACTTTTTGTAGGTTTACAAAGCAATAACTACCAAAATCTCACATAAAACTCATTCTTGAAGCATGGAAATTCTGGCAATAATAATAGCCTTGTATATGTATATGAATGACCTTTCAAACTTATAATTTAAATATACTATTTAAGCAGTTCTAGTCTGTTCTATTAACTGAACAACTTTTTCAAATAATGTCCTTATTACCGCAAAACCCATATTCCTTTTGCAACAATGTTCATTGCGTTATTATGTACAGAACAAAGTAAAGCCCTCTATAGAAATTAATCTCTATTGCATTTATTGAAAACTTGCACAGAAAACATGTCTCTTCCTCTGGTCTTCCTCAGAGTGATTGCATCCAAGCTATGCTTCCTAACCTTAGGATTGAATAGGAAACCAGTCTGAAGAGAGTCAGTTTGGTATAGAGCTTAAAGCACCATGTTAAAAACCAAATGGATGTGAGTTTTAGCCTCAATTTGGGCTTGAAAACCAGCTACATGATTTTGGACCAGTCACTTTCTCTCAGCCCCACTCACAATGTGGTTGTTGTGGAGAAAAAAAATATAAGAAAGGAGTATTAGTATATTTACCATCTTAAATTATTTATAAAATAATAAAGAGGGATTTTTTAAAAAATCTAATAAATGATGATTGCAATAAGGCATTATCAATGACATCTGATTTTCCAATAATCAATTCAGTCAGTGCTGATTGAAGGAATACAGAGGGAAAAAAATTAGATGTATGTACCTTTGTTTACATATTAGCTAGGATCCTGCATTATTAACATCCTCCCTTATGCATATTGTAATTAACACATGTATAGGTAATGCAAAGGCTTCCTTCAAGAGATTAGTCCTCAGTTCTCCAGTGATTAAACATGATAGATGTAATTTCAGAGTGGTAGATAATGCTCTATTTGTAAAACTTGAATAGAGTTTTGAAATCCAATAGATTTAGATAACATGACCTTGGAGAAGGTTGTTTTAACTGGTGGACTACAATGATGTATGTTATGCATCTTCCCTACAAGTCATCAACATCACAACTGAATTATTTAGCAAGCCACCAAAAGATTCTGTTTAGTGCTCTCTATGTTAAAAAAGTTCTTCTGAATACCACAGGCTATATTTCTTAGTGTACTACCCATCAGTCTAGATTTCATATAATATATAAAATAACAGATTTTTATTATTTTAAATATAAGAAAAAGAATGTGGACTAGAAGAAAATTAAGAAAAACTGCACTGGCTGGAACAGAATAAAAGAATATAAACATATGAGGTCAAACAATTATGAAATGAAGCAAAGAAAAATAGATTGTTGATGCACACATAAAAAAGCAAAGGTTTTTTCTTATTTAAAATAAAATAATAAGGACCATATTTGCCTATTTCATAAAAAGAAAAATTTAGTTACACGAAGGAAAATTTAAAATGGTACTCTTTGTAATATTCAGTATTTTCGGGATTTGAGCTTGTCCTTCCACACATCTGAATTTCTTTCTTGACCTAAGTAAAATATTAAACAAATTCCTCTTCTTGAATCTTTGCTGCCCCTAATTAAGTAGTGGATTTTTTAGACAAATTAGCATTATTATCCTTTATATTACTAAAATAAGATATGTAAACCATATTTTGAAGGTTCTTTCTTTTATATGGAATTTTAAGAAATCTTCCCACCTTGTTCCATATGTCCCTTTTCTCCTTTCTCCTAGATGATTCTGCATTTGGGATAAAAGTAAATACATATCTTTTGTATTTACTTTTCTACTTCACAATTCCAGGATGGGTTCCATCTGGCCTTGGAGCTTGGACAATCTATATCATGATCATCTGTGCTGGCATGATCCTGATTTCCCTCAGTATTTCTTGTTCCTCTCAGGGGAAATTTCTGTCTGTTTCCAGCATCTGTCCCACATCTTCTTTTATGAACACAGAGGTAAATCATTAAATTAATGTCTAGAGAGCCTGTCGATAAATTACCATAGTGTTCTCTGTTATGGATTACTGGTTGCTATGGTGCCTAGAATGTTATTTCAGCCTGATCCAAAATCCAATGAAGCTAACAAGCCAGTTCAAGTCAGTTTGGTCCCTTGGCTATTTAAAACCAGTATGATATAACTAACAACATTCCACAAACACCATTACACCCTAATTCATTAGAATATATGAAGGGTGAAAAGATCTGGATCTATTTCTAGGTTTCTGCAGATGATAGGAAAAAGAGCTAACTCAGGGTGAAGCATATTTGCCCCTCTGGGAGCAGTCTACCACACCTTCCTTTAATAAGTGGGGAAATAGTAATTGCAAAAACGGTTGCTCCATATCATACATTATACTGTGAAATGAAGAGCAGAAGCACCATTCAATTTCAAAATTCAGTACATTCCTGGACTCTGAATTCTTTAATTTTAATAGTGTGTCTGTCTCCGGAAGTTAAAGTTAAACAAACAACTGGATCCTACAAACCATGATATTAGCTGAAGAATTTTGAAACACTTGCATTATAAGGGTATATATAAGACTAATTAGCCAGCCTGGTCTAATGGTTGAACCACTAGGCTAGAAAGCAGAAGACTATGAGTACAAGGCCCATATTAGCCATGAAAGCCAGCTGTATGATTTTGAGCCTATCCCTCTCTCCCCCACCCACCTCTCTCTCTGTCAGCCCAACTGTTGTTACAGGAAGAAAATAGAAAGTGGAAGATGCTTGGGATATGCTTGCTGCCTCAAGTTATTTGTAAAAATAATAATTGTAAATTTATTGTAGAAATAATGAAGATGGTTATAAATAAAATAAATAAGGCTATATATAAGTACATAAAAAGCTATATATCTATGAACAATTATTCACAATCATTTTTTTCTTTCATTGGTGATTATTACAGAATAGCTGGGGATAAAACATAATGAAAGATAATTAGAGATGAAGCAATGTTTGCCTAAGGAAACATCCTAAGGAAACATTGATGATTTTTCTCTGAGCAATGGAAAAGGACTTCACGAGCAAATATGGAACTAGTAAGTTGGAAGAAATATAGGAAAAAATGTGTTTTTTCTTGTTTGGATTCTTCTTCAAGAAGAAAAAAAGAATTTTATCTACTTAAATGCATGGAAAGCAATCAAAATGTTTTCGACTGACATTTTAGACTTTCAACTATTATCTGGGAAAGAGTTGCACAGAAGCTTAAACTTTGTCCTGCCCTTTGTAGTAGTCATGTACAGTATGTGTGTGTTTCTATATACATGCCTTGAACAGAAGGGCAACTTTGTTAGATTTCATATTTGTTCCAAAACAGGTCTGGGAACCAACATTTTTGTGATTCTTAGAATTCCTTGGATGTTATGGTCCATTTTTATTGGGAAATTGGTGAAAAAATATGCAATAATGTTATTTAATCATTAAATAATGTTATTTAATTGCATTTCACAATTGAAGTTTTAAAAAGTCCACTAGAAATTATACTGTTCTCCAATATGCATTTTTGGAATGAATTTAAAGTATTAATTTTAATAAATATTGGGGAGGTTAACCTCCATGTCATACTACAACATTAAAAAAAAATTACAAACTGAGCAGGATCATTGCATCTGGAATCATACATTAGTCTGGAAAATATGGATCAGGTTGATTTATTAAACACAGGAACCAAATTAAATTCCCAGACAACTGAACGCTTGCTATTTTTGTTCAGGTCACTGTTAGAAAGAAAGCTTCATAGTTGCAAAATATAAAGTAATCCCAATTTTACAAGATACTTTTGTGTATCTCTTGAATTGTTACTTCTTTTATCACTATGCTATGATCATCTTCAATGTGTTTCATGTCATATCTCAATTTCAGTTTTTCTCTAGTGCTGTCTTGCTCTTTGCTGGATCCCCTGAACCAGCATGAAGGATAATTTAAGCCCCTAAAAAAAGCTGAAGCAACATCAACTGACACTAAAGTATTACAAGTATTAATTCTGATATCTATTAATTAGCTTTAAGTAAATATATCATAGAAAATAGCAGTATGGCAACAAATGAGTACAAAAAGCTGATAACCCCTTATACAGACCAGGTTTAAAGTTATGCTCTATTTACATGGTATTTTTTTGCATTTGTTCACAAGAGAGAGGAACAATTCATTTAAAGCACAACATTTCACACTTCATTTAAGTCCTGTCTCTAAACGCCCATAGTGGCCAAGCAGCCAAGGATGCACAGTCACAAAACAAGGGGGACTTTGACAGAAAGGGACATGACCTGTTCTAGCTACAAAATGCATGCATCAACAGAATTCATTTTATGAGAAAAACATAAAAGAAAAGCTGTAAAATGTCATGGCGTATGAATAGAGTGTTAAATTCCAATAAAGATCTATAAACTGTGTCACTATTATTTAGAGTATTATCAAGATTTTTAAACATAAGCAAGATGAAAACCCAGTCAAGTATATCATATGAAATAATATCAAATGTTAAGTTAAATGTTGAAAAAAAAAAGTAAGAGAAAAATGCCTCTTAATAGAGATATAAAAGCAAGTCTTCCTTTATCCAGAAATAACTACAATGTCTTAAATGAGGCTTGGAACAAAATTCAAGCTATAAGCATTTTTTTTAAATTTTGTGTATCTTTCTGTGCAATTGGTATCTTTTTCACAATAATACCCTATTCCCCTATCATACACTATCTTTGTGGTAGATTTCACTGATACTAAAAATACTTACCACTCAACTGACTGACTCTTTATTATATTCAGTTTTCTTTTGCACAATGGTATTATTATTTTAAAACAAGCAGATAACTATTAATACATTTTTCATGAATTCTTTTTCAAATCTTATCCTTCTTATTTATTCATTCTTTAAATAAACCTAGTGTACTGAATCCTATTCATTCCATAAAACTCCCTCTCTCTCTCTCTCTCTCTCAGATCACACACACACACAGAGGGAGAGACATAGAAATAAAAGTATATGCTCAACTGTTACTGCTCAGAGAATTGAGAGCCAGTTCTATCTAGAGATTAAGGGACCAAACTAGAAACCAGGAAACTGAGTTCTAATTCTACTCTAAACATAAAAACTGGTTCAGTGACTTTGGACCATCATTCTCTCAGCCCAATTTGCCTCATAAAATTGTTATTTTGGGGAAAATAGAAGGAGAAAGGCATATTATTAGGTATCTTTGCTGCCTTAGGTTATTTGTAAAAATAATAAAGGCAGGATTTTTAAAAACTGAAAATATCAACAGCTTTTTTTTTTTGAATTTTTCTTTATTCTTCTATAGATTTGTTTTTTACTTTGAGTAAAATTCTAAATAAATATAAATTAAAGAGAAAGAAAAGATTTGTTATGGCTACCAGGGGAGCAAAAATCCAGATGATCAGTAGATGGCTGGAAAGAATTTGGGATTTTAATGCTTTTTTGCTGCCATCTAGTATTATCTCTATATTTCAGCCAAAATCTGACTGCATTCACAGAAGTTTGTGATGTAATGCCAAAACTGTACAGAGATCTGGATACAAAAGTCAAAATGTGATCTGGAGCATTTGTGGTCGTGTATATAGCATCATGAAAAGTTGGTCTTTTCTGTGGCTTGCATAGATTTTCTTCACAACTGATACTATGATACTAAAAAAAGACATATTTGGTTTAAAGTGTTCCTGATACATGCTATACATGTACTCATGTGAACTTCACATTTCCTTTTGAAATTCAAATCCCTGCCCAGCCCTATTTCATACCATGAACACCAATAAAAGGTTTTTTGAATTCTTTTGGTGGAAACAACTAATGGAATGACAAATGATTAAATCATTTGTAGGATAGCAAAATCATTTGTAGGATAGCAAAATCATTTGTATGATAGCAAAATAAAATAGATACTTTTTCTGAAACATGTTACATTAAAAAAATACTCCTCCATGGAGTATGGTCTTCTTAAAAATTACAGAGACCGAGAGATACAAAGAAAGACAGACAGACAGAGAGAGAGAGAGAGAGAGAGAGAGAGAGACATAGTGTTAGAACCTGATTAAAATATCTTCTGAATTACATTCAAACAGGTAAAAAGTGTAGTCAAATTGTACAAATATTTGTTTGGGAAGATTCATAAAAGCGAGGCAAAAAGGGTTGTGGCCAGGAGAGTATTCAAATTTTTAATAACCGGTTCTGTGGGTGTGGCTTAGTTGGTGGGCATGGCTTGGTGGTCATGTGACCAGGTGGACATGGCTTGGTGGTCATGTTATTGGCTGGATGTGGCCAACTCAATATCACTCACATCAAGGCATGCATCTCCTTGCCTGGCATCTCATGACTGTGAGGGTGCTGCAACAGTCGTAAGTGTGAAAAATGGTCATAAGTCACTTTTTTCAGTGCCATTGTAACTTTGAATGGTCACTCCACACAAGCAAAGTACCAGCAAAGGAGGGGAAAAAAACTCCAGAGAAGTTCCTGAGACAGGAAGTCTAGTCATGCCAAGAATGTAATAAGAGTTAACAGAGAGGCAGTTTCTGTAAGCAACACCAGAATATTTCCTTCCTGCCTTCCTTACAGGATTAGGCCAATAATTTCTTCTAACAACCGGTTCTCTGAACTGTTTAGAATGTTAACAACCAGTTCTAACAATAGGTGCCAACTGGTAGATTCCCACCCCTGGTTGTGGCCTCATTGCTACCCTTATAATACTATACCCAAACTATAGGATATGGGTAGCAATGAGACCATGTTTTATTTTTTTGGCTTAGCTTTTATGAACCTTCTCAAACTTGTATGACAGCCAGATTAGTGTAGTGATGAAGAGGCTAGAAACCAGAAAACCATGAGTTCCAGTTCTGCCTGAGGCATGAAGCCATTTGGCCCAGTCACTCTTTCTCTCCCCTAGAAAGGAATCAATGGCAAACTTCTTTCAAAAAATATTCCTAGTAAAACTCCAGGGACTTATCTAGATAGTCACCAGAAGTCAACCATAACGTAAAAACCATAACTTGCCCAGCATGCAAAACAACAGAGAGATAGACAATGTAGCAAAGATATAATTTGGATTGTAGACTTCAAAATTAAAGTAAAAAATTTAAAATTGCCTCACAATATGCTGAGGTTATATTTCTGAACTTTTTCACACTGAAAAGGTTTTCATGAATTGAGATATTGAACCAGTAGAAAAAAACAGGGCAAATTGTCAAATCATGCAACCTTGCAAAATCTTGTCAAATATTTGCACTGACAAATCTGTTCATATATTTTACAGCCTTATTCTTAAGGATTACATTGCTCATATATATTTTCTTCCTAATCATGTGCTCTATATACAATGAAATATACATCTTTTCTACAGCTGCATTTCTAATTCATGATGGGAAACAAAAGAATTGAATGATCACTGCGCTCTGAATTTTATTAGCATTCTTTGTGTGTTATACCCATTAGATTTCTCCAAATTAAAAACTCATCCTACAGCTGAGGATACTTCACCAGTTTCAGCATAATATAATATGTTCAACGTTGTCTCTAATGTTAGAGATGTCCTTCTTTTTGTTCACTTTGGCTAAAGGGTATGGATAAGACATGGACCCTAGAGAAACAAGATTTAGGCCAAACTTCAAGAAAGTTTGCATACCATATCTGTAATTTTCAGTTAGTATAATTTTCAATAATAACACTCATTAAAATATAACAATTCTGACTTATTAACAAGTTGCAAATTTAAGTAGTATTGTTTAAACCAGAAATCATATATTTAAATTGAAAAATACAATAGTTTTGAAATAAAATATTTGAAACTGTTTAACAACTGGACTTAAAAATATAGTCTAAAGACTGAGGTCAAGATTACCAGAGCCTGGTGGGTGGGCAGATGTTAATAAATGACAGCTGGTATGGTTTTAAATAAATAAAAGGGATAAAAGACATCAAACTGCTGTTATTTAGAAAATCAATATCTTCCAACAGTTACCATAAAAAGACAGAAAACGCAGCTGTTTCTTATTTATTCCAGGAAGCAAAATCTTGAAAACTGCTGTGTGTGTGACAAGCACAAATGTAAATCATTATCACAATCACCAGACATAGCAAACCACAATCATATGCTACTTCCCTCCTCCCTCCTCTTCTGGCCTCATAGATTTAGCAGACTTGTAACCCCAGCAGTATAACTTCAGTGTTTTTCAAATCCACATATATTTCAGTGATCATATAACGTGATGAGCACACAAACAATTATGGTAAGTGTCTCCCATAGGGGGAAAAAGTACACTTTGGGTATGGCTTCCAGCATTAGATATGCAGTGTGCCTATATTATTATTTATTCCATCATGCAAAGACTCAACTGCTTGTGTTGCATTCCATTCTTGTGTCACAGAAATAAAAATAAATTTTCTTCTTGATATTGACTGCATTTTGACAAAGGGAAGCCACATCACTGATTGTAGATCCTCAGCCTTATATTAATGAGAAACTATGCTCACTGATTCCCTACTTCATATTTTCATTAAGGAAGCCTTTGGTTTCTGATTGTTGCAGTTTTCCTCTAAAGAGGGTGTTTGTCGCTCTCACCAACTTTAGGATATGTGGACTTCTACTCCCAGATTTCCCCATTCAGTTGAAGTCCACGTACCTTAAAGCTGCTGGAGTTGAGAAGTGCTGCTGTAGGGCTTTGATAGTTATATAAGACAAAACAAGGAAGATATTAATACTACCCCAGGATGCTGTAATAATGTCACTCTTGATTTCCTTGACTGTAATTCTATAGTCATGTGTGTTAATAAATATTCCTGATAAAATAAATGTGTGTACAATAATCTATAGGGATTCTAATTAATTGAATCTCACCTTTCATTAATGCTTTATTAATGCCTTGTTGATAGTCACAGTTCTGAGAAAATGTATTGTATTCCTTATGATGGGCTGGGAACATCTTAGCTATTCAAGGAGTGCTCTTTCTCTTTAACTAGGGACTGTAGGGTGTATTATGCCACATGAATGGGCAATATCAACCTTTTGGATATTTTTGGCACTTTTTAGGGATTGGGGCATAAGAAGCAAATTGATTATCTTCCAGAGATTTAAGGTTCCTATTTTGTGCCATGAACGCCTTTGAGAGGTATGTACCAGACTAGAACCCAGAGTGTGGGTTCTAGTCCAGCTGGGTATTGCTCTCTCAACTCTAGGAAGTTTGACATATTGTCTAGAAAACTGGACAGACTTATCCATGTAGCGGGCAGGAGTGATGGCTGCCTTTGCCATTTAGCGCCCATCCCAAAATGAAGAAAATAGACCTAACTTGACAATGGCACAAGGTATTTAGGGACCACTGTGAGGATAAAGATACCCATTTCATCCTTTCATCCTTCACCAATACTCTTGGCTTTCTACAAACAAAAATAGGGTAAATATTTCAGACATACTTAATCTGAGTGGCTTCCAGCAGCAGCAAATGGGTTGCTAGAGAAGTGGAAATGTAGCCAACTCCTGCCTGAACAGAAAATGAGCTACTGCCTGTTCCAGAGAAGCTCACAACTATGTCAAAAGGGGATCTAATCCATATAGTAACTCAAGCTTTAAAACTTAGTAATAGTAGCAAATTTGGGGATTTGATTTAAAATAGGCTCATTCCCTGCACTACAGCAGTGGTAACTATCAGGCACCAATAATGAACACTTTTCCCATCTAAAGTAAGGGAAATGCTGACAATTCAATACAAAACCAAGAGAAATTAGAATGGTATTTGACTTATCTTAACTCTAGGCACAGAAGGTTCTAAAGTTTGACTTCCTATTTTTCAAAAATTAACTGAAGGTAATTATCTTTTGTGAAATTAATTATCTTTTTGTGTATGTTTCAGTATTTCTATTTAGATTCCTAGTATAATCGAGTGTTAGTTTTGACTTGGTTAAACTGTCATTCTTCCTATCTGCCCACAATCTTAGAAAGTGTCATAGAAATACTTTCTTCATGAGTTTCATGTTTTAGATCTAATTCAAATATAAAGGGGTCGGGTGACTGCAGAGTCTGTGTGAGATGACTACATAATTTAAGAAGGAACATTATTAGCCTTTCACTTAACTAAAGTTGGTGTGTGGAAACCTTGAAAAAAGTGGTAAATCATTTCAATTAGTTTCTTTTGCTTGTTTCCATGATTTTTCTGGTACTTTTGTACTGATCATTTGCTTTCCAACAGTCCCTGGAAATAAAAAGCTTGCTGTGGATATTCATTCATTGTCAGCTTCTGAATATTTTTATTCTGGCAAGATGAATTGGCTCAGTTCACAGATGGCGCACTATTGTAAATCAATTGTAAATAGGTTCCTGTCACTTTTGAGAAAGGGAGAAGAGGGCTTATACAGTAAACACAGGTCATTCTCTTAATCCTGAGGAGTCACTTATTGCTTTAAAGGGACACAAAATTCTTGGCACTAGTATGCATCTCATGTGAAAACCCAGTGAGAGATCAAACTTGAGAAGGGCACAAGTTTATTGGTTAAAGGATGAGCCAGAGTTGAAATAAAAACACTTATATATGTAAAATGCTTTCAATACTTTCAGAAGGAGGAGCTATAAAATACATGTAGAACCAAATTGTTTTTCATTGGCAAACCTTAACAAGTATGTTAACAAGCAGAATGTGAAACTGAAAGAGCCATATGGTTTGTACAGTATGCAAAGCCAGAATGGTTTGGTTTTGGCTTAGTTGAATCTCTGTGGTTTATAAACATGTTTACAAAAGGTTTTTTTTTTCAGCCAATTGTCATTTGTTTCATAAATCATAATTAAACAAACCATTGCTCAGTTTATTATATGAACCCAATTCCCCGAAAGTTAAATTCATCTAAAATGTTTAATTAATCAGTAGTAACCAGAATGAGAACTTCAGTATCTGGATCCAATGTTCTTGACTTGCATCCCTAATGGTTATCAAACTCAAATATCTACTATTTTAATATTGTTATGTGCTGCAGTTAAAACAAATGAAGAAGAATAATGATATTCTATGGCAACTTATCATTTCTTCTATACTTATATTACTTCTGTTTAGAATTTCTCATTCACTATTGGAACATTTTTGAAAGCTATTTGAGAACAAGCTACTAACTATCTAACTTCGTATTCCCCACAACAGGATAAGACAATTTTATATTTCCCATGTTTTGAATTATCAGTCCCAATAGTAAGAACTGAAGTCCAAAACATCTGGAGGATACCACGCTGTCTACTTCTAATCATATTAACAGGCAGATAATTCCTCAGTTTTTGAGGTCACTTACTGAATTCTGCTCAGAAATACTTCAGTTTAATCTGGAATTATGGTGGCATGGTGGTTGGAATGCAGTATTGCAGGCTAACTCTGCGCATTGCCGGGAATTTGATTTGCCTCCAGGTTGATTCAGCCTTCCATCCTTCCAAAGTCAATGAAATGAAGACCCAGATTGCTGGGGGCAATATTCTGATTCTGTAAACCACTAGGAGAGTGCTATAAAGCACTATGAAGTGGTATATAAATCTAAGGGCTCCTGCTATTGCTAATCCTATTCCTATACAATTTGGGTTATCCTACTGAATAAATCTGTTCTGGTGCTGCTTATGCATAAGACACAAAATCATGATATCTTGTAATATAGCAGTTATATAGGAGTCCAACTCATAAAGGAGGGGGACAGCAAATCTTGTAAGCATCAAAGCACTATTGTGTTTTAATATTCATGGGGAAACAACTTCCACCAGGCAGATATTCACAGTGCTGGACCACAAAACAGCTGTGCTTTCTTTTTCATTCATTTCTCTTCTTGTTACTGCCCATTCATAGCTATATATTGGAATTAGTTGACTGATAGGGAAGAAAAGACTGCCACAATGTTCCTGCTTACCACCAAAAGACTGTTGCAAAGGCTCTCACATTGCACAGGAAACACAATTGTTTTCCACTATTTTTTTAAAAAAATGATGGATATTTAAATAGCTTTATTCAATCATTTTAAGTGCTGAGGAATACCTTTTAAATACATATTTCAGAAAGTTAATGGAGCCAGATTCTTTACTCCAAATTTTCAAATTGTATCCTTTGTTCAGCCTGAGGTGCCCTCACAAATATACACTGTAAAAAAACTTTTTTAACCTGTGGGGGGGAGGACTTTTAATAGCTATTCTAATATAAATATAAATGTGTCGATTGATTGATTGCCTTCCGATAATTTTCATTTCAAAAATAGGCCCCCTTGGACAGCTTTTCCAAACCTGGAAATTCTTAGTTATGACATTCACATATAAGAATAACACCCATGTGGAAGAAGCCTTCTCCTGAATATCACTATTCCCATACCAAAAATCAGTACCTCAGAACTGGTTACATTTTTAAATTAATCAGGTTTCACATCTGCTGCTGCTTCCATTATCCTTGCAATAGGCTTTACTGTACAAAATTACCAAGTATAAGAGTGTGAGGAAACTAACAGGAGATTTGGGGGTATGGAATTGAATAGAATAGAATAACAGGGTTGGAAGGAGCCTTGGAGGTCTTCTAGTCCAACCCCCTGCTCAGGCAGGAAATCCTATACCATTTCAGACAAGTTGTTGTCTCTTCTTAAAAACATCCAGTGTTGGAGCATTCACAACTTCTGGAGGCAAGATATTCCACTGATGAATTGTTCTAACTGTCAGGAAATTTCTCCTTCATTCTAAGTTGCTTCTCTCCTTGATTATTTCCATCTATTGCTTCTTGTCCTGCCCTCAGGTGCTTTGGAGCTTGACTCCCTCTTCTTTATGGCAGCCCCTGAGATATTGGAACACTGCTATCATGTCTCCCCTAGTCCTTCTTTTCATTAAACTAGATATACCCAGTTCCTGCAACTGCTCTTCATATGTTTTAGCCTACAGTCCCCTAATCATCTTTGTTGCTCTTCTTTGCACTCTTTCTAGAGTCTCAACATCTTTTTTATATCATGGTGACCAAAATTGGATGCAGTATTCCAAGTCTGGCCTTACCAAGACATTATAAAGTAGTATTAACACTTCATGTGATCTTGATTCTATCCCTCTGTTTATGCAGCCTAGGACTGTGTTGGCTTTTTGATGAAACATAAGTTGCAGTTCACAGCACAAGCCAGTTGACTTTCTTGTGCCCGTGTTGGGACAGAAGCAGAAAAGGATAGGGCTTTCATTATGATGTCATATTTTTGTCATTGGTTCATCATAACAATTAAATAGAGGATCACACTGTAACTCACCATAATAGTTTGCTTCAATAAAAAAGATGCTTCTGGAGATAGGTTTGAGAAAGTGATTAATTGCTGCAAATCCATCAGAAAATGCAGTTGCTAAAATACTGCTGTAAGAAGCAAGAGATGCCTATAGTAAGGACTGTTTTCAAAATAGCCATTATTTTCCCAGAAAATAAATTGGAAAATAGGTACTTTTCCAAATGAAGAATATATCTTTAACTATCCATCTTTTGTCTTTTTTAAAAACAATAATTTAGAGACTAGTCTATGCTTTGCAGTATTTCAAGTAAGGATGGTAATATGGTGGTATACAAGGAAGCAATTCCTGAACCCATTAGATCAGAAGTCACCAACCAGTGATCTGTGAACCACTGATGGTCTGTGAGAAAATTTTGGTGGTCCGCAGTGCACCCGTGTCTGCAACAGGAGTGATACTGGCGGTGGATGGACTGATGCACATGGGGAGGAAGGATAGCGCGGGGCAGATTGTAGCATCAGAACCCTTCCCGGGTGTTCCCTGGCCTGCAAAGGAAGGGCATGATCTCCCACGCCTCTTCCCTCAAGAGCCACAAAGCGCTTGCTGCCCCTCTGACAGCTGCCAAGCCTCCTCCCACCATGCTTCTCTTCCTCCATGCCAGAAGCATTCACACAGGAAGGAAGAGACTTGGCAGGTGCCAGAAGGGCAGTGAGAGCTTTGCGGCTCCTGAAGTGAAGAGTTGGGCCTCCCTTCACAACCTCTTCCCCTGAGGGCATCACAGGCAGCCGGTTCCTGCAGCTCAGCAGGTCCATGCTCTTCCCACTGCAGCTCGGCCTCCTCAATGCATGGAGGAGGCAGCAGCCATGACACAGGTTTGCTAGGGAGACTGCAGGATTGCCCCACCTCCCTGCCAGCCATCTGGTTTTCAGCACATGGCTCGTCAGCCTCCAGACATCAGATTCCCACTACCCAGCACCAGTTCAGAGGTTCCTTTCCACACCCCACCTCCAGGGAGAGAGAGAAGACAGAAAGAGGGGGGGAGGGAGGGAGGGAGGGAGAGGGGGGGAAGGAGAGAGAAAGACAAGACAAAGAGGGGAAAGAGAGAAAGACAAGACAGACAGAGAGAAACGGGAGAGGAGAGGAAGGGAGGACAGACAGAGAGAGATGAGAGATCCCGGTGTTTTGTTTTCTGTGGGAAATGCGTCCAAATGACTCTTTGAGTATTTGAGGTTGCAGAAACAAGCAGCCAAGCTAAGTGCTTGAAAGACCCCATCCAGTCAGCGGGAGTCCAGGCACTTTAGCAAGCGGCATGCTGGATTCAAATTAGTGGTCCTTGGGATTTAAAATTATGAATTTGGTGGTCCCTGAGGTCCAAAAGTTTGGAGACCTCTGCATTAGATGGAGGTGTTACACTGAAGATCCTAGGAGTGTAAATTTAATTATTTCCAAATTTAGACCTACACATCCTGGCAAGTCAGACCATAGACCAATAAATAGGTATAGTAATGAATGTCTGTATATTAGATCTATTCAAGTCAATTGAGAGATAAAATCATCTAGAACAGAACAAGTTATTTGATGCCTCCAAATGGAATAGTCCAACAATGACAATATGGAAACAATATAATGTGATCAATGGGAAATCAGACCTGATGTGTAAGAAATTATTTTTTTAAGAAAATTTCATCCATATAAAATTATATGGTGCTTTTAAGAAACTTTTGGGGGGGACGGGTTGCCACTTGATACATTTGTTATATTCTCCAGAGATTCAAAAAAAGGAAAATATGACTGATGCTAATAAATCAGAATACCTGAAACTATGAAGTATAGAACCCTGTTCCTACTGTCCACTCATGGGTGTTTTAGTTTCTTCATGAAGCTTGTTGATCACATACAAGTTAGCCTCCAATACACTCAGGAAATAGTGGTATATGTGAATGCATGTTGGGTAATTAAAACTGGGTTCTATATTGTACTTTTTGGAGTCTACCCCAATGCCAGCAGAGACTTTGCATCTATTGAGAAGAGTGGATGTATCCAATACTTGTATATGTACTCTTCCTTCAGCACTATTAATGTAGCATGGATACACACTAATCGTGTTACCAAGTGAAAATTTTCTTTTAGTTGATTGAACCTAATCTGAAATTGTGTTTCACTATTTCCATATTGTATTGAGTTAAGCAATGTGGGGAATTACCAGTTGCTTAACTGGATTGTAATTATCAAATAATCACAATTGGAAGATGACAATAGTTCAACTCAGACTAAGAGTGATTGCCTGATGCAAATCAGACATCACTGTGCGTGAAGAATAGATGATCTGTAGGTTGTGGGTCATGACCTACTTTGGGCCAGTGGCAAGAAGGTGCTTTATTTTATTAGGTTAGTTAGATCAGGGGTTGCCAACCTTTTGGACCTCAGGGACCACCAAACTCATTATTTTAAATCCTGCAGACCAGAGATCCTGGGAAAATCCAAAAAAAATCTGCAGGAAAATTCCCCACCTCATTTTCCTACCGATCAATCATTCTTTATTTGGGATCACAGGATACTGTCCCCAGTTCCTTTCTCAGGGGGAGAGAAAGAGAGAGAAGACTTTTGGCTTCATGCAAGGAAAGCAACAGAAGAAGCAGAAGTCTTTCTTTTTCTCCCCAAAACTCCACCAGAAATGAGTCTTTGTGAGACTTGTCAGGCTAGAGCAGCCTCTTGGAGCAGGATGCCTTGCAAGGGTCCCAAAGACTCATTTCTGATGGAGTTTGGGGGAGAGAAAGAAAGACTTTTGCTGCTTTCCTTGCATGCAGTCAAAAACAGAAGAAGAAAGAAGCAGAAAGAAGCAGCCCGGTGGCCAGACCAGGTGCATGGGCAGGTGGGGCAAGTTCCCTCCCTCTACCCTTCTCCTCTCCCCTCAATACCTCATGTTGTTCGCAATGCAAGTGATGCAAGCCTTGCGTTCCCAAAGGGGCATGTGGGCAGCATAGCCTTGTGTTCCCACGCAGCCTGGATTAATTGCTTTGGGGGTGACATTTCTCTGTGGACCACCAAAATTTTCTTGCAGACCACCAGTGGTCCCCAGCCCACTGGTTGGCGACTACTGAGTTTTAGATAAACACCTCAATTCCTTTCAGAGCACCGTAGACTATATCTTTGGAGAATAAGGCTGAATTCTGAAAATACCTAAGCCAAAACTAAGCTGCTGATCCACCTTTTTTCTATTATTGTTCTACCATAAAGTCATGATTTTCTTTTTTCATCTTTTTTAAACTAATTCATTGTTTTGTTTTTCACTTTAGTGGTAGGATGACAAGTGAACTAACATACACACTTCCATCAGATCTAGGCATCACAAATCTCATTTTCAAAAGAATGAAAGTCAGAGGCAGATGCCACTACTAAAAATAGATAAAGAACTAGAAGATGTTACATTACAAAAAAATGGTATAGAAATTGGGATTGTAGGAGCCCTAAGTAATACAAGTGGCAAATTAAGGCATAGATGCTCTTCAGATTTTGCATGTTATTATAATTCTCATAGTTTGCCAGGGTAAGAGTTCTGACAAAATTTTAGTGATTATTCTGTATCAAAATTATAAACATAAATTTTGTACATGCCCCAATTTATCCAATATTTATATGACTCCTCCCTATTCTGATTGGGCAAGAAGGTTTGGAATTACACTAAAATATCATTGTCTTCAGAATTTTACGCAAGGAAATGAGATTTAAGCTTCAGAAAATGAAAAGAATAAGGACCAAACATCTATCTAACTTTATTTTGAGTTTTATCTCTATTACACCTCATCATATTCATCTTATACTTCATTTTTCTACTAGTTATTTTCACCTATTATTTGTTTTAAAGTAACTCAGAAAAACAGGCTCTCAGAGAAAAATATTTTAGCTCATACAGCAACATCTTATTAGGAATCTTCAGTTCAACTGTGAAAGCAAATAAAAGAAACAGCTTAATATCTCAGGTATGATAATATAGGAGAAGGATAACAACTTCTGTTCTGTGTGGTAAAGCTTTACTCACAAAATTACTGACAATAGAAGAGATGTTAACACAATACTATTCTTTTTCACGTTGCCACTAAGTTTTATACAACATCTTTATAAACATTTTGGGATCTACTTCAAAGCCTTCAAAGTAGAATGATTCAGCAACAGCATTCTGATTCCAAAATGTTTCCAGAAAAATTAGATAATAGGTGTTCTAAGTTTTTTAAAAAAACAGAATTATAGAGTTTTACTTATGCTAGATATAGTGAAGAATTTCTTTTTTCCAGAGTTGGCGACGGAGGAGAAGCAGCTAATGCTGGATGTTGGATCCAGCAGCTGGGACTCTCTCACATAATTTTAGACAATGGCAGATAATATGGGGCAATACCCCAAAATACGTGTTTGATTCCAAAGTTAGTGCTCCCTAGCTAACTAGAAGTTGTTCTCATGATCCTTAACAGAACAGACTAAAGCTAGTTAGCCTATGATTGGTTTAGTTACGCCCATGTTTTAGTCTTTAATGCTATTACTACTGGCACTGATTCCAGCACATACTTGGGCACCCAGGTAGTGTGATAAACACAATATGCCGTGGAATATTTGGGCTGCATTCTTAAATATATATATATGTGAATAATTCTTATTAACTTCAGTGGGATTTACTTCTAAATGGAAATAAATGAGATTCCCAGAATTACCAGGAATACTAGTGTAATGTGTCTAAAGAAAATACTAAGAATATTAGTCAAATCTAGTTGCATTTGCCTATCCATCCCACAATCTGGCAGCTCCTTCTTAGAAACTATAAGTAGGGCATGAGAATCGCCTTCCATTCTTTTTTTTAGCAACAGCTATTTCTGTCCGTCCCAGGAGGCTAATTGTAGTCATTGAAAGAAATAACTACTAATGGTCTTATTCAGGGGTCCTCAAACTTTTTAAACAGGGGGCCAATTCACAGTCCCTCAGACTGTTGGGTGGGGCAGACCAGCTGGGTGGGCATGGCTAGGTGGTCATGTGACTGGGTGGTCGTGACCAATTTAGCAGTCCATTAAACAATACACACAAATTAAACTTTATTTTATTTTGCTCCTGGGGGTGTTTTATTTGCTTTTGTTTGAATGTTGCTCTTTTGGCTGACTTTTCTTTTTACTAGATATTTTTTTAAGTTGTTTAGGAGTCTAGTGGTCCACTTCAGGAAACTCAGTTTTGCAGGAATTCTTCTCAGCCCCAAGGAGCTTACAATCAACAAGTCACAGTCTGTCTGTCTGTCTGTCTGTCTGTCTATCTATCTATCTATCTATCTATCTATCTATCTATCTATCTATCTATCTATTTCTCTCTGTATGTCTCTCTCTCTCTTTCCTTCCTTCTTTTCCCTTCCTTTGTTCTTCTTTCTGTGTGTCTCTCTTTCTCTGTCTTTGTCTCTCTCTGTGTCTTTTGTCTCTCTCTTCCCTCCCTCCCTCCCTCCCTTCCTTCTTTTTCCTTTCTTTCTCCCTCCCTCTTATTTTCCTTTCTTCACAACTCACAGAAGCCCAGCAAAACAGTCCCCCCTGATGACCACCCACTTGCCCCCCTCTCCACCTCAGGCCCTGCATCCAGCCCACAACTGGGGGACATGCTACTTCCGGGCTAGTCTAGCTGGCAGGTGGGTCAGCAGGCAGCTCTGCTCCTCCAATCCAGTCCTCTTGCGGTACTCTGCCATTTTTGGCCTCCCCAGCCTCCAGAAGCATTCTGCCAACTAAAAAATTTGGCTTTATCTTCCATTTCCAGCCCACAGAACGTGTGAAGGTAAGGCCTGCTCTCGGTTGAAGGATGGCAGCCAGCAGGTGTGTGGAGTGATGTGGGCAGAGCAGCCTCATGCTCCCACACAAACAGGATTAATGGCTTCAGTAGGCTGTATCTGGCCTGAGGTCTGTAGTTTGAGGACCCTGGCCTTATCATTCATGAACCCATCATTTGCAAAAGCATCAGTATTAGTGGCCATAATTTTGGTGATTAGAAAAATAAATAAATAAGACCAAAAGTGAGTTTTTTGTAATCATAGAATAAGAGATAACTTTGTAAATCATATATGTATTTGCTGCAAAGGGAATTGGAAGCTTCTTATTTCTATTTCTTTTTAACTTTTTTTTGCACTTTTGTATTTTTCTCTTTATCTTTTTCTACTTTCTTTATTCTGTATTAGTTTTTGTTCATTTTAATCTTCTTAAAAGTTTTAATAAAATTTATATTAAAAATGAATTAGTCATCATTTCAATAGATATTAGCAAATCCATAATTTAA
Organism: Pseudonaja textilis; assembly: GCF_049901715.1. Lineage (NCBI taxonomy): Eukaryota > Metazoa > Chordata > Lepidosauria > Squamata > Elapidae > Pseudonaja > Pseudonaja textilis. The sequence goes on along the minus strand of NC_142008.1, from coordinate 30,524,210 downwards.
CAACATATTTTATAAAGAACCCCTTCCTTTTATTAGTCTTGAATCTCCCATTCCACCCTCACCTTCCAGACCTGGTATCAATGGAGGGAGGGGAAAAAACCAAATTCTAATATTGTGTGAGGAAATAATTTTGGTTTGTATCCAAAATGCCAAGTTCCACCATAATATTGCATTGCAGCAGTAATGCTACTTCTAAAACCAATTATAACAATTTGTATGGTTTTATTTGTATAACGCATGCAAGTATTTGTTCTGCAGGAACTCTGTCTATTTGGTCACTAAGATATTAGCTTTGTGGCACATAATGAATCTGGTTTATTTGTCATTATTAACTTAGATATGTGAGGTGCACAAAATCTATCATTTTACTCCATGTTTGTTCTTACAGAATTTTATCCAGTATGTGCTGATAGCAATGAGTTTTCCTAAGCTTTTTCAGGCCATTTTCAAATTAGTTATAAACTGAAATCACTGCTTCATTATTGAACAAGCAATGAAAAGAATACAGAGCAAGATTTCTGGATTTTTTTAACACATTAAAAGTAGCCAGGCTTTGTGTCTATGATGAGAAGGAGGGGGCTTAAAAGCAAATAGTCATCACGCTTTCCAAGCTACTAACCAACAACAGGGTTATATTGGGGGATTGGGGAAAAGGATTTATTTTTTCAGCCTTCAGCTGAATGTGAAACATTTATTAATCTTCCTTTTACTATTTTCTTCCCATACTAAATCTAGCCCAGCTTGGTTTATAAAGACTTTTTTTGCTAACAGACAGATGTTTACATTATCTCTTTTCAACATCCTGCTGAGTCAAGGGGGAAAAATAGGTAAAGAAAAATATTAGGAAGAAAATCTGGAAGATGCAAAATGCTTTAGTTTAGATAAACTACATCAAGTGCTAGTAAAGTTGAAATATAAGTATGGAAGTTACTAAAATTAAAATGTAGAGATCCACCCTATATCTATAAACAAATCAAAATGAGAGTTCTTGCTATTGAGTCCAATATCAAAGAACTGAGCTTCACCTAAATAAACAGAACCTGTGTCAATTTGTTTCAACGAGTTTTGAGTTTCTGCTCCTTCTGTATGCAGCACCATGGAGTTGATTAAAAAAAAACCTGACATTAAGCTGTTTGTACACCTGCTGTAGCTGAAATGAAAACATTAATTGACTTTCATAATTAAAAATCGCTTCCACAGTTGTTGGCCAAATAGTAACTTGAAGCACAGAAAGGGGGAAGGAGAAGCATCCTTTAATGTAACCATGTCTGTTGGCAATTCTAATTACTGTGCTGAATGTTAGTAATATTTTATTTTCTCATTTTTCATACTTTACCAAAAGGCAAAATATTAGAATAAGGTTTTGATAGTTGAGAAACCAGTTCCACAGATGATACAGGAAAACTTACGTTATACCATAACAACTGGATGTTATACAAAAATATTCCATTTTAGGACTTTCTATATGTACCAGAATACCACAGACAAAAATGTGTTAAAGGGCAAATCTCATTTAGAAACATACATTAATTTTCATATAGAATCCTCCTCTTTGTCTCCAGTCAGGATATTAATGCAGATAAGAACTAAAATAAATTTACAAAATGAAAATTAAAAATAAAACTGAACAAAACTGCAACTGATTGTTTTTGGCAGATTTCTCAAAGGAGTTTTATGAAATATAGAAGTTCAAAGAACCCATTTATACATCTCAAAATATTCCTTAGCACAATTTCTCACGCAAAATGAGTTGTAAGAAATAGGACAGAAATCTACATAAGATGTTGATTTCTATCTACAAATATAAATTTGTAAACAATTATTACCATTTAAATCAGGAATGTCAAATTCAGGATCACAATAATACCTTCGCTTTTGCCAACTAATAATCTAATTAATTTAGTCTAGTACACACACATACACACACACACACACACGCACACATCATAAAAGCAGTTTTATTTGTTTAGTCATAAAAAAAAATAACATGTATCCCATTGTCATTTTTTACTGGGCTACTTCATTAGCATCAGTACATGGCAACTTAATAACTTTGTCGTTATAGCCCTTAATATTAGGAAATCCTTAAGTGGTGGGTATCACATGATTAAGAGAGCTTCAAGTTCTCAAATGCACAAACCACTGCAATTCTGCCAATTTATAATGCCTCTTTTACTCTCAGTGGACAATGCAAAATGTAATATATATGAAACTGGATTTAGAAAGAACATGCTTCTTCTCAGGAATGTAATTTATTTTTTCTTTCTTTAAGCTTTCCATTAATACTACCCCAGATGAACCAGTTATTTTTTTCAGAAAGAACAAAATAAAAATTACAGAAAAGGTCCTGATATTTCTGTCAATTAAAAAATTTCAAAATAAATAAAGAGCATCATTTCCATCCTTTAAATTGGTTATGAAAAACAGAGTAATAAAAATCAAAGTAGAAGTGATAAAAGCATACTAAATTCAACTGTGTTTCCTAATTTACCTAATCTTATATTTGCTTAAATATCTGCACTTAAAGTGGCTCTTCCCTTTTTATTTATTATGTATCATCATGTAAGACATATCATCATGATTTTTAGTACTGCTTCTTCAAGAGTCTCAGAGAACACCACTTCTTGGATCTTTGTAAGTATTAACACAATAAAGCATTTGAATAACTTTTCTGGAAGATTCTGGAAAAGATAATCAAGCAATTAGAAGCAAACAAAGTAATAACCAAATCCCAACATCGGTTTGTTAAACACAGATCATGCCAGACTAATCTTATGCATTCTTTGACAAAGTGACAAAATTAAGTGACCAGAAGAATGCTGTCAATATAATTTACTTGGACTTCAGTAAGGCATTTGATAAAGCAGACCATAACCTACCTAAGTAGAAAAATGTGGGTTAGACAGCATCACCACCAGATGGATTCGTAACTGGCTGACCAACCGCACTCAACGTGTAGTCCTCAACAGAACTGCATCTACATGGAGGGAAGTATGCAGTAGAGTACCCCAAGGCTCTGTTTTAGACCCAGTACTCTTCAATATCTTCATCAACGACTTGGACAATGGGATAGATGGGAAACTCATCAAATTTGCAGATTACACCAAGCTGGCAGGAATAGCCAACACTTCACAAAATAGGCTTAAGATACAGAAGGATCTTGACAGACTTGAACATGAAACAAAATGAAATTCAATGGTGAAAAAAGTAAGGTACTACATTTAGGCAAGAAAAATCAAATGCACAGGTACAGTATATGTGGTGCCTTGCTCAATAGTAGTAACTGTGAGAGGGATCTTGGAGTCCTAGTGGACAGCCATTTAAATCATGAGCCAGCAGTGTGCAACAGCTGCCAAAAAAATCCAACACAGTTCTAGGCTGCATAAACTGAGGGATAGAATCAAGATCACGTGACTACTTTATAATGCCTTGGTAAGGCCAGACTAGGAATACTGTATTCAGTTTTGGTTGCCATGATATAAAAAAGATGTTGAGACTCTAGAAAGAGTGCAAAGAAGAGCAACAAAGATTGTTCTTTAGCCTACAGGGGACTGTAGGCTAAAACATATGAAGAGCAGTTGCAGGAACTGGGTATATCTAGTCTAATGAAAAGAAGGACTAGGGGAGACATGATAGCAGTGTTCCAATATCTCAGGGGCTGCCACAAAGGAGAGGGAGTCAAGCTCCAAAGCACCTGAGGGCAGGACAAGAAGCAATGGGTGGAAACTAATCAAGGAGAGAAGCAACTTAGAATGAAGGAGAAATTTCCTGACAGTTAGAACAATTCATCAGTGGAACAACTTGCCTCCAGAAGTTGTGAATGCTCCAACACTGGAACTTTTTAAGAAGATGTTGCATAACCATTTGTCTGAAGTGGTCTAGGATTTCCTGCCTAGGCAGGGAGTTGGACTAGAAGTCCTCCAAGGTCCCTTCCAACTCTGTTATTCTATTCTATTTTCCAATAGCCTTTCTGGCTATTTTACAAATATTAGCTATGGTGTTGACTAGTGTCTTTATACTGTTGATAGTTATATTAATGGACAGAAGCTATCTATTACTTCAATACTGTTGCTTTGTTGTCAGCTCTGTTAGTTATTGCACCAGGTGTCATTTACTTCTTTATATCGATTTTTTTCATTATGCTCCTTGGTTGTTGTTTTTTTAACTAGAGCTTGCAAATGTTTCATGTTTTCAGCTACCAAAATAATGTAATCAGCATAGTGGAAGTTCTAAGTACTTGGTTCTCCACTTTGAAAAGCATACCTAGCTTCTTTTGGTATGTTCACCAGTACACTGAAATATAGTGTTTTTGAGTAAGAATATGTCAACATGTAAATTGATGGTCAGAATTCTCATCTTGTTCACATCTGGATTTCTAAATGGGTAAGGAGAAAGGTTAATTTAATAAATGATACACTTAATGGTTGACCATCTTCATTTATTAGTCTCTTATTACCGTGGTAATTTTTGAATCAAGATATAAAAATGTTTTAGAGATGCAGCCCTTAAACTAATGGACTAGCTAACTTACAACATTCATCAAGATGTAAGATTCTGACATAAACAGAGCAGTACAACAAAATAAGCACATAATATTCGTATATATGTTAAATATTTATCAGTTTTCTTTTTTACAATGGCTGCTGTTTTTCACATTTCTTCTAAAATATAACTTTAAACACTGTAATTAATCCAAAAGCACTAGAAGGATAGAGGGAGGGAGGGATATCAATCCATCTCATTCTGAATTTGAAGTATGACTGCAGGTGTAACTAATTCTGGATCTAATCCAGTATCCACTTCAAAAGTATTACAAGTATGTTTGGATTTACATTTCTCTCCCCTTCCACTCCTCTTCCCAACAATACATTGATTTAACTTGCTAAGACTGATTTCTCAACAAACTGCCTCAACCTTTCTGACCTCGTTGAAAACTCACTAGAATGGTACATTTCACTACTTATCCTTCTCCTCTTGACTGATGTAATTTGTAATCTCTAGCCATGACCACATTAGAAATCCCTTGGTTATATTATAATTTTTCTTTTCTGATAGAGCAGAATCTAACCCTCTCCTCCTGTTTAAGGGAGACAAATATTAGCTGTCTTCTAAAGAGGCTTCAGTGAATCTCTTGAAGATGGTCTATTATAGGCCACTCTCTGATCCTCCATGGTGAGATAAAGTGGACAAAGGAATGACAGCTTCCCATTTGCTGGCAGTGCTAGAGAAAGCATTGTTAGTCACTTCAAAGGGGAATTTAAAATTGAGAATGCCTTTGTCAACCTGACTTGGGAGGGGAAGAAAAGAATTGACACTGGAAGTCAAGTTTTCTGTTCAGCTTAGCATTAGCTGTTAATATCATTAAACACCAAGGTGGAAATGCTACTGCATGAGATACAAAGTTTGGCCACAAGGCCAAATCTAGTTCAAAGATCTTGGAAGAACTTTCTCATTACCCTGCCATCCCATACTCAAGGTCTATACATTATGCATTAACCATTTAAGCTCCTTGCCCTTCACTCATTCTAGCTTGATTCTAAACTGGTTTAAGAAAATTCAAACTAAGAAACTTGGACAGCAGCTGGAAATGTATTCTGTTCAAACCGCAGGCCATTGCACCTTCCTACTGAACCATTTCTCTGCTACAAAGTCCTCTCACTTTTCTGTTCCATCAAAGGAAGACCAGTTGCTTTTCTTTGGGTAGATAGGTTTTCCTGGACTTGTGTGATATATATACATATCTATGATAGAGCAAGTTAAGCTGAATTTATATTTACAGGGGGAAAGCATAAAATAGTAGAAATATGCAGATACAACAATGATTTTAAAAAATATTTTCCAGTTGAACTATAATAGGTTCTACATCTTCTCTTAGGAGCACCAAGGAAGTAGCACAGTGATTAGAATTAACACTTGACAGAGATAAGGTTGCCAGTTTGAAACCTAGCAGAAATGTGTGCATGTTGGGTAGGGGTGAGGACTAATTATTACTTTGGGAGTAGGCAGGCTGCTTTTATTTATTGAATTATTAGAAGTACAGTACTGAAATTAATGATCAGTTTTATGAGCATTTGTTTACATACATAAGAAAGGAAGAGACAGAGTTAAAATGTCTATGCCAATATCAAAACATTATTCTTCTATTATAAACTGAAATAAAGCCTCACCAGCACCAGATAGTTTCTATCATAATTAAGTAAAGGTTAATTGTCTGACTTGTTCTCTATATTTTTCAAAAAAAAAAAAACCCAACCCCTAAGCCCTAATCAGTCATCCAAAGTGCCCAGTCAATCAATGCAATACATTTTTATTGCTAGTTGTAAAATCATTATATCAATATTCACATAGAATTTAACTGATTTTCTGGGGAAAAAAACTAACCTCTTTCTGCCAGCACATAGATTATTATATATTTATTGTTCAAAAATAAGGAATGTACGGGAAATGACATTTGAAGAGTTCTGAAGAAAAAAGAAAACACTAAAAATATACAAAAAGCTCAACAATAGAATGAATAGTTGTTTAATGTTTTTAAAACTGGAAAAAATCTGCTCTCTATTTTTAAAACCATTTATTGTAGATTCAGAAAAAAGATTCCTTTCTCCTTTTTTCTCCCCCACCCTTGCTTTCTGTTCAAAATATGCATTTTAATATATCTGCCAACCAATTAAATCATAGGATATCATATATGGATATATTCACTGCTAAATATTCTTTGCAGTAGATTTCTTTTTTTTCTCTTCAATTTATTTGGGGATTATGTTAATCACTCAACTTCAATTTAAAACTGTAGCACAAGCTAATGCTCTTTCTCAGCCATGTAAAATCATTGTGTTAGCCCATCGCTATCTGTTTTACCTTAACTTGTCTGACAGTATGCATACCACCTTAAACTCTTAAAATAAAATAGGTTGTAAATATAGTTTATAATTAATAATTATATAATGGTTGTTTTTGTAAAAGGAGAAAACCCATAGAGTTCTACCAAATCATAAGTCAGATTTAGGCAATTTTGTTGTAGCCAAACTTTTTGTTGTTGTGTGTAATATTTGAGAGACCAAAACTACAGTGGCTCAAGTGTTGATGAAATATAAATGAGACTATTTGGGATAGGGAGATTCAGATTAATAATTTTATTTCCTTTTCTCTCAAACAAATATTTTAACCTTGCATTACCTGTTAAAATATTTTATACTTTGCATGATCTATTGTATGCATTTTACACCTCAACTCTTGACTGATGTAGCTTTTCTTTTATGTATACTGAGAGCATTTGCACCAAGACACATTCCTTGTGTGTCCAATCACACTTGGCCAATAAAGAATTCTAATTCTCAAATGTCAAGAAACCAAGCCAATGTTCAATTACTATTGCCAAAGAAGGCTTTGGAGGCAATAAAAAGACCCTGTCTATATGCTACTTTACTCACCCTACTGTATATAAGGGCACACCATGCTTGTGCTTCTAGTTAGCAAAGCAAAATGCAATATTGTAAAAAGGTGGGTACAGACTGTGATTCTTCAGATCCCTCACATGACAAGATTTTAAGCATCATTGCATAGGCAAGCTGTAAAATGAATCTACTTATAAAGAAGAGAACCAAATGTCACATAGGTGACAAGAAATATATAAAACAGAACAAAGCTGTGTTCTGAAACACTTTATCAGAGGCAGTCTAGGATACATTCATTTCAACCAGAATTTTAGTATGAATTTCAGCAATGGCAATTTGGTAATCCCTACAAAATATAAGGTCTTATGAGAGATGGTGCACACGGAGGGAGAGCTGGAGTGGTGGACTATAGTAAATTATTGTTTCCCATGAAAGAGGGAACATATTCCAAAAGGGGGAATATGTTATACATGATATACATGATATAAAATAGATATTAGAAATTGAATGTTATAATTTTAGAATGCACAAATTCAATTTTTAGTGAGATTTCATATGATAATCACAATAAGATTTAAAGGTTTGACAATCATAGGGGGAATTTTGCTTCTTAAGAATGTTGGAAGAGAACATATGAAATTGTAAACAAGACAAATGAAAGTATAAGTACAATGAATAAAAAGATATAGAAATTTAGGTAAAAGAAATACAATTGAATAAGAAGAAAATGAAAATTAAGAAAAGTAAAGGGAGAAATAGTGAGAAGTTGGAAAAGAGTAATAAGATATGAAGTTGAATACATAAGATGAATATGCATATGAAATTGTGTCTGTATGGAAATGTGATAACCTGGAATGATGCTGTACTCAAATAAGACGTTTTATTTGTTTTGTTAAAACTCAAAAAAAACTTTATTTAAAAAAAAAGATTGGTGATCGCTGTGCTATAGCTAATAATTTTACTTTGTAGAGCCATTTTCCCAAAAATTCTCTCATACCTCTTTGCACTTTGCCTTCAGTGAGGGATGCAAATTGGACTTGGCTGCAAACTGGAAACCTATGTAGTCCGTATCAATGACTACCTTCCTAGATAATAACAGCACCATTCACAAGATAAACTTTTACTTAGGCATTGTGAGAATAACAGCACTAATAATCTGGCAAATATTTCAACATTTTGAATCTCATTTGCTCTTTCTTTCTATCATCTAGCTAGCTTAGCTAGCTATCATTCTAATAATTCTGGTTTGGTTTGGTTTCATTTCATTTATTTCATTTCAGTTTAATGTTTTCTGTGAATCCAATCCATTTAGTCCATAATCTATGATTAAATACAACATTGTTTACAAATTTGTATGAATCCAGTCACTGAATAAGCATTACACTAAGGATTCGACTATAGACTGTATTTCCTATAGACTCTATTTCCTACAGATAAATTCAGATTTCTGAAACAAATGTAACCATATTTCTGATTCAATATGTCAAATACAGAGTTTAAGAAACTTTCTAATGTTGCCAGTGACAAAGTTTTGAAAACGTAATTCCACTTGGTCCTGCCATGATATCAAATTTCTTCCAAGATGTATTTTCCAGTTTGTGTTTACTTTTGGAGGTTAATAAAAGATTGTAACATTGCAGTTTTACTTTCATCTCTGCGGATGCAATTTGGAAAGAAGACAATAATTCAATATTCTGTCTTTAAGGAAGCTATCTTAAGCAAAGAAATTACAGCTCTGAAAGTGATTGAAGAATGAGCACAACCAGGGGTGAAGGAGATTCTTGTGATATTTATAATCTCAAGAGCACTTATTCTTATATATTCTAGAGAAATTGTGTGGATCATAAATATTAGCAGTAATGTACAAGCAAAGGTAATAAAAGAAATTTAACCAAAACTCTTAAAAGTATCAAACATTCTGAAGTTTTAGAGTGTACTCCATAAAATAAACTGCTTCAGAACATGAAATCTATTAATCAATGTTGTTATCATTGATTTAGAACAAAATTTATAGCATATTTACACTTTAGCATTGGATATTAATTTAAAATCGTTTAAATGGAATACCCTTTGTATTGAAGATAGTTTTATTACACAATTAAATTAACCTTGTTTTATTTATTGAACTACATTTTTGTTTCATGCTTAATTTCTTCCAATTGAATTTCACTGTTTGGGAATAATGTCTACATCAATAAAATAAACTGTATTAAAATAAAATTATGGTAATACAGAAGGCCCTGTGGTCTGTATTTAATGTTGAATTTCCATTTATACAATAGAATTTGCCCTTCTGGAAATCTCCTTCTCCTTTATTTCCAGCAATAATCTGATGGGTCACCAAATAATCCAGAGCAGATTTGCAAGTATGAGTAGAATAGAGTAGAGCAGAGCAGAGCAGAGCAGAGCAGAACAGAACTGTCTTCGAGTACTTAAGAGTCTGACACAAAGAAGAGGAGATTGACTAATTACCCAAAGCAGCATAGGGCAAGACAAGAAATAATGGTATTAAAGAGAGATCCAACCTAGAAGTAAGGAGAATTTTTATAACAGTGAGAACAATTTATCTATGGAATAGTTTGACTCCCAGATTTGTGGGTGTTCCATCAGTGGAGGTGTTCAAAAATAGACTGGGCAACCATTGGACTAGGATGGTACAAGGCTCCTGCCTTGAGCAGGGGAATTTACTAGAAAATGTGCAGGGTCCCTTCCAGCCCTATGGCACTAAGTTCTATTAATTATACACACAATTCCTCATACACCCATTTAAAACTTCAGTTCAAATTAACAGCACATTGGTGTGTGTGCGTGCATGAGTGCAGGTGTGCGTGTCTGTTTTAAAAAGCAAAGTTAAAATAATTAAGGAGATTTCTTTAAAAGTCAAAATACTAACTGCAGACAATGAATGCCAAATCAGAAAACAGGCATGCTGTTTTCACTTAATAGAAACCAAATATGAATTAGCACCTTCTTTGCAGGTCTGCAGTTAGACTCAATCTGAATATTCATGGCCAATGGATTATAAGCATTTTATTTTACTTTTTAATATTCAAACTATTTAGAGGCAGAAAAGCTAAAGTATGTATTTCCATCAATCTGGTTTGCACAGCATTATAGTTTTAGCAACATTCAGACATAAAATGTGTAGCAGGGCTAAACTCATGGGACATAGAGTTTTCTCAGCCAATGTCACTTCCTCCAAAATCTCTTCAAACTTTTAGAATTTTTGCTAAAGTTTGACCAAATATCCTGGATTTACATCAGAAATCACATGATGTAGTAGAACACTGAGTTGTACAAAACATTCCATAGGTCAAGCTTTCCATGCATGGGAGAACCAATGTTGGACAATACGTGTCTTGGCACAGCCTGAAATTTGATTCTCAGCAAAAGTGGTTTTGGGTAGAATAGGAAAATTCAGGGATATGTGCAGCATCATGCAACAACCAAAAGGAGGTTAGAAAAAGGAAGCACTAGAAAGATCAGGGGAGGGCCAGATTGGCCAATATAGGGCATGTATATGTTATACTTGGAAAACAAGTATATTGATAGCTAGATATGTAGGAAAAAGAAAGCGCGGGAAAATTGGGAAAGGGATATTTTAAAACCAAAAACATCTACAGCTACTGATGAGAAGAGATAGGGAAGCTTAAATCACTGGGTTGATGAACAGGCAGATCAGGAAGTGCAGAGGAAGATGGGAGAATGTAGTGAGTATATCAGTATTGCCTTACTTATCCTACAAGATACTTCCAGTTTATTTTTATATAAAACCTTTATTTGTGTCTTTGAGTCAGTGTTGACTTCTGGTGACTATCCAGGCAGGTTTCTTAGCAAGATTTCTAAGTAGTTTGCCAGTGCCTCCTTCCTAGGGCTGAGAGAGAATGTGATTGGCCAAAGATTATCCATAACTGTTTTCGTGACCAAGAAAATAACTTAAATTTCCCCAGTTTTTAGTCTGATGCCTTAAGTCCTACGCAATCTGGCCTTCTATATATAAAGCCTGGAACAATTCTAATGTTTCATATTTCAGCCCATCCAAAACATCTGAAACATAATATGTTTGTTATATTTATTATTCCCTGTATAGCACTGGCAAAGAATATATGAATCTACAGAAGGGAGACAACAGTAGTCCATTTGCTGACCCATACAGTGCTATGCAGCAGTGCATGGATATTCAGCCTTTATACTTGGAAGGTTAGAGTTGGGTTACAGGCTCAAATCTCTATTTCCACAGCAAATTAATTTTTTTGTTTTTTTCACAATTAGCTATAGATCTGTTCTTTCAGTATGCTCCAATCATACATTTTTATTCTTATATTATTAATAGTGATGAAGTGATGGTAGTGCAACTGTGGATTACTCTAATATTCTCTACAGGGAGCCACCCTTGCATATCACTCAGAAAATACATTCAGTCCAGAATGTGACTCCACATGTAGTTATGGTGCAACTTGGAATGTCTATGTGATATCTCTACTTTGGAAGCAGCACTGGTTACTTTTGATTTCCAGATACTATTCAAGGTCCCAATAACTTAGGACAATAGTTCAAAGGCTGATTATTTATTGGACTGTCTATCCTTGGTTGACTCTGCCTATCCTATAACAAGCAAACAGGGTGTTCTAGTTTGATTGATTAAATAGCGCCATCTTGTGGGACCTAGATACATGTCTTCTCTGTCACCACTCCACATTCATGAAGCCTCTTCTAAAATGCTTCAAGTATTGAAATAGATTTTCTGCACATCCATGTTTATGGAGAAACCTCTTCCAATTATTGCAAGTTCTGTTAGGATGCTACATATCTCATTGAAGTAAATCATACCACATTTTCATGTGAAAATGCAATATTTCCCACTGAGAGTTCAAGGTGCTTCAGATAGGCCTCTTGGCCAACATTCTCTTGAAGTGTTTTGCCATTGCATTGAATTAAATCATTAAAAATGCACTTAATTTTCATGACCAGAAAATTAATGGAAAATTCTAAGAGTTAAAGTCCACTAACTTGGAGGATACCTCAACTAGGAAAACATGCAAAAGTTGAAGGTCAGTGGATTTCTTATAATGTCTTACAGGAAAGGTAAGACAGGAAGAAAGAAAAGTAATTATTATACCAAAATTTAAGAAAGGCAATAGCAGGTCAGAGAGGAATTGATGAACTATTAGAGGGTTTTTTTTTCCATTGTTTTGAACCACTAAATTTTTTATAATCTATTTATCCTTTCTCATGTTTTTTTTAAACAAGCCATCCTACTTACAGTTTCCTCTTAAACTCAACTGACAGTGATCCAACTGTAATGCTGGATTATTTTCCATTAATCCACCACTGGATAATTGTACAGGAAGTCACCAAGTGTGGTGGGGGGAGGTGGTTTCATACTAAAGTTGTATCAGTGGAAACTAAATGTCAAAGTCCCCTCGAAGGAAAACAAATGGTGCTTGCTTTCCTGGTACAAATTTCCAGGTAGAAATGGGGAAGGGAACAGAATCCACCAATCAAGGGTTATATAACTGCTCACGAGAGAAAACAAATGGCCAGAATTTGCTAAAGCAGTAGAAGGGATCTAAATACAAACAGCGGTTTCTTAAGCCAGTTTCAGCATGGAGGGCAAACAGATTAAGGCTGCTGAATGTAAGAAACCTGAGAAGCAGTGATTGGCCCTACAGACAGTGGTGGGATTCAGAAAAATTTACTACCAGTTCTGTGGGTGTGGCTTGGTGGGCGTAGCTTGGTGGGCGTGGCAGGGGAAGGTTACTGCAAAATCTCATTTCCTCCCCACCACACTAACCTGCTTTCCAGCTCCTTTCTCCTGTGCAGGGCAACAAAAGAAGACCAAGATGATCAGCTGGGACTCGGGAGGCAGAGAATAGATGGAGATGGGGCCAGTCAGAGATGGTATTTGCCAGTTCTATGAACTACTCAAAATTTCTGCTACTGGTTCTCCAGAACTGGTCAGAACCTGCTGAATACCATGTTGCCCAGTAACTTCCAAGTTGAATAGGGAATCCAGTTTAAAATATGCTATTCTGAATATGCTAAATCAATATAACCTAGGGACAAGTCTCCAAAGGAAGAAGACAGATTCAACAATCCTGTTCATTTTATAAAACAGCCCAACTCTAATAGAGGACACACTAGAACCAGTCTCCTCTGCCTTACAATCACCAATGCATTCACAGGTTTCAATAGCAGAATATAAAGATATGCCTGCAATATAGCTGGGTTCACAGTAATCCAGCCTGCATGCATGATTTTGTAGCCACATCAACTTAATAAGCACCAAATAGGTAATAATAGAGAATAGTAGCCATTCCTTGTATAGAAAGTAATGGTATATTTACTATTCACTGCCCCCATTCTACCTTCTACCTGGTTTCTACCTTCTGGCTCCTTACTGGGATTCAGATTAGTTTGACTTTTGACTTCTGGGTAGATTTTCAATTACTTTGCTGTGTGTATCCATGGCTATAAGTAACATTTTTGCTGCATCTACAGGTTAGTCAGGTATTCCCATTCCTCTGCCATCTAGTTCTAAGAAGAATGTTCTGCACTAAGAAAGTGGGTTTACAATGTTTATGTATAAAATTTATGTATAAAAATGCCTGATTCACCTAAGCTTCCAAATCTATTTTTCTATCTGAATTTTTCATGTCAAATTACAAAAGAAATCCAAAATGAGCCTTCATCCATTTTGGGGGAGGGAAGGGATTATAGAAAATGTAACCGATTTATGTAAGTTTCACAAACTAAGCTAACGAAAGAAAAATTATAGAGGCACCATGTTTTTAACACTGCAGGTGAATTTTTGTCCGACATACCTTAGAAAGATAAATTGAACGTCATGATAATCCTCAAGGATTATGAAATATATTAGTCACTCACTGCAATCCATAAAATCAAATTAAAAGCAAAACAGCAACATACAGTGTAGAGTTCAAGTAGATGGATAGTAGCAGTATGGGTCAGAGTTGGACTTCTTTGACATTTGAAAAAATACTTGGAATATTTTGAAGAAAAAAAGAAACTAGCATTTAAACAATTGCATTTTTATCTTAATGTTGATATGTAGATAGGTTCAACTGGGGATTGACTTCCTGCTCCTGATAATATCAGCAGCAAAGGTTGTCAGATGATATTTTTAATGTTTACTTAATGTGCAGTTGAATAACTGTCTATTCAGAAATAAGATGACTAAGCTTGATGGAACATATTTCAATATTAAGTCTTAATATTTAAGTGTTAATTAATGTTTAAATATTGTTAAGTAGGAAGCAGTTTTAAAAAATAAATCTTTTACATTGAATTTGAATTCTTTTTTAAAAATGCAAACACAAAATGCTATTTTCAAAATAGCGTCTGTATTAATGAAAATTCATTTTCTAACATTATCTTCTTTACTACTTCTTTTACTACTTTGGGTGTCGAAGGAGATACAAAGTTCTAGCTCTCCTTCTGGGGGGCCTCAACCATTTTTAATTGATATTGTTGTATGTGTCTTTGATGTTGTCTCTCCATCTTCTTCTGCGTGTGCCTTGTGTTCTTTGATCTTCGCCTCTTTCTATATCTACCTTGTATGGTATGGAATCCCACAACGTCCTCTCCTGGTGGACAAATCATTTTATTTGCTGTTTTTATATGTAATCTAACATTAGTTCTATGCCAATTCTGTCTCTCGTGGTCTCATTTCTGATGGCTATAAAGCAGTTACGCACCATCTAGAAACAATGTATATGTAGTCCTTAGACTCTGATTCTAATTGGGAATTGGAATTTCCATCAGTAAGTGAAGGAGCATTAAGCAAAGTATATATAGGACTGTGCTGTTTAACAATGATAGTTCCAGCAGATTCAGTTGCAATTGTTGGGATATTTGAGGGCAGCAGAAGCAGCAGAAGAGGATAGAGGAAGGAATAGGTAGCCAAAACAATAACTGGTTTGGTTATTTATTCACAACAGCACCTTCCTCAACTTGGTACCCATCGGTCATGTTGGATTACAGTCTTCATAACTACCATCAGCCATAGGATGATAACTAGCTTTGAATGAACCACAGGACGTATTCAAGAACATTACATGATTGCTTTGGTACTTTTAAGGCAGCAGAACAGGGGCTCAAGACAAACATGATCCAATGCAAATCAGGAAAGATGCAGGTTTGCTTCTGTGGTTAATCCAGAGGGATCCAAAGAAAGCTCCCTGGAGCCATTGTTTCCTTCCTCCGTCCCTTCCATTTTGTATTGAATCTAACCAGCCAAATAAACAAAGCATAATCTCGTTTGGTGCATACCTCAGTGCTGGCACTTAAACTGCATCTAATGTGCCAGCTGCTTCTTTGTTTCTTCTTGCTGTATTAATGGATTACACATCATTCTCATTACTTAGTGAAAGAACAAAAAGGGATAAAAACTCCAACACTTGGGATATAAGAATAAGAAAATGGTTTTGCATGTTAGAAAGCATACTAGATAAGGGGATTGGATGGGGCATGTTTTAAGGAGATTGATTTTCTTTTCTCTTTTAAAAGAAAGGAATATTTTCTTGTAGCTATATGTGCCCCTGCTCTGAAATATTCACCCATGACATTTATATTTGTAGACCAGCATTTCCAAATGTTCCACTTCTTTTTTTTGCATTAGGACATTCCACACAAAGAATGTCATCCATTGTAGCTCTGAGTATCCAACTTCCCAGGTTCCTTAATCACCAGTTTCATTAGCAATATTAAAAAAAACATGGAAAAGAAAGGACTGGAGAAAATGCCCTTTTGAATGCTAAACTGTTTTGAACAATATTGTTTTAGAACTCTGCTTTGATAGTATGCAAGCTAAGAAATATTTTAGTATAAGTTTTAGGCTATCTCAATAGGCCCTGGGTAAACAGCTATACCAAACCTGATGCTTATTTTATTACAGTTGAAATCGTCAAACTCAAGGCCCACTGGCTGGATCCGGCCCATGGGATGCTTACATCTGGCCGATGGGGATATCTTGAAACAGTGAAGGACCAGCCCGCAGTGCCTCTTCAAGTGAAAATGGACCTGGGGAGGGCTGGGCACTACCCGTCTGAGCTCTGTTTTCACTGGCAGAGGGTTGCAAGAGGTTGTCAAGCTGAAAACAGAGATCAGGAGCCATTTTCTCTGGCAGAGCACTGAGGCCATCACATGCACCAATCTAGACTTGACCCTAATGTTGTTGGGACACAAATGTACCAAGCGCTGGATCTTTGATCATGCTGCCATAACTTGCTTTTTTAAAATCTCCCCTAATGATACCATTATATACAATTTGTGGAAAGGATTTTGTTCCCTTCATGATTTTTTAAAAGTTATTTATTTATAAGGCTGTCCATATAAATAAATTCTTACAAGGGTGACTCTGGGTGATATACAAGGATTAAAAAACAGCTATCAGCTATTACCCATGACAATCATGATTCAAACAACCAACCCCAATCACAAAAATCATATCAGTAGCAGAGCTCACCTAACTTCACTTGACCCAATGCCTTGAGAACCAATCAAGTCTTCAAAGCCTTGTAAAAGACTAGCACACAGGATCCCCTATACTTCAAAGGAAGAGGCGGTGCCACAGGGAATATATGACTCTACAGTCCACTAATATGACAATGGTTGAGAGGAGCACATTTTTTTGCTATATCTGATCAGCTTAGCAGAAGCAATGAAAGAAGCCCTGCAAATAGTCTGGCCCTTTGCTTTAAGGAGCTTTAGAGGTGATAACCAGCACCATGAATTACACTCTGGGAGCCAGTGCAGTTTCTGTAATGGTAGAGTTATATGTGAATTAAGAAAAATACCAATAACTGTACAGCCCCCTTATGGAGCACACTGCAGTAATTCAGACAGGACATGACTAGGACAAGAATCACTGTTAGCAAAATTTCCTGATCCAGGAATTGGTAGTTGAAATGAAGCGTGCAAAAGTTTCCCCTAGCCACAACTGCCACCAGGTCTTCAAACATTAAAAAGAGACTGTAAAATAACATCAAGATGGCTTCCAAGACTGTGTGAAAAAAATGCCCCCTCTCCTATTTTTACCTGCCGATAAAAATGAGCAGACTGTCAATTACATGATTGCAGATGCCATGTTGACTTTGTGGACGTTCCACTTTGTGGAAAACTAGGTATAGCCCTTTAGTTAACCTTAGTTAAGATTACATCATCTTCTATGAGGTAGTTGTTCATTTATTTGAAAACTGTCACCAGGTCACTTAATCCAGGAGTTGGCATCTTAATCCAAGGATTGACACAAAAGACAGCACTATAAACTGTTGAAAATGAAGGTGCAGGCATGATACTCTCCAAGCCTCTCACCAGAACTGCCAATATTGATGGGTGATGAAATCTGAAGGATAACAAGTTTTAGAAGGCCATACTTTAACCATTCTTGTTTAGAGGATATTTGATTCTTTGTATGAAACAATCCTTAATACTTGCTGACAGATGAAGGTTCTTGTCCATCTTTCAAATATAATGAAAACTCTACCCCAAACCTATGTATTCAATATTTCTAAGCTGTTTCAATCTGTACTTAAATGAAACTTCATACATATTTAAGCCTATGTGATTTCATTTCAGTTTGCCTCTAACTGACTCCACAAGACATGTTTAAATGAAAAAAAAACCTCAGTTATTACATTATTTCAACACATCCACATAGCAACACACACAGAGAATGGGAATCTATTTTTAAATACAAGATTTCTCCAAGTGCAAGTATTAATGTTAGTATTTCTGTATAGGCAATATGAAATGAATGTGCTGTAAAATAAATCAATTGGAGTCCACTCTGGGGAATGTCACTTAGCCATCAATGTTCAACAAACTGCATTTACAAGGCATCCACAATGTTGCTTTTGTAACTGATTTATTTATTTATTAGTTCCGATTTACTTTATCTTAGAAATCAATATTATATTTTTTCTTACCATACCAGCTATATAATGTCATTCTTGGGGGATTATTTTAACAAGTTGTTCAGACTTGGCACATTTATTTATTTAAAATTATTCAATTTGTTTCATTTGTGTGCTTTGATTTTCCCGTCACAACTCCAATGCTTTCTGATGAGTAGGATAGAAGATCCAGTCCTTTTTTAATACAGGTACACTATTACAATTCCCAAGACCAGCAAACTAGTACATACAAAGGAAAAGGAGAATGCTTAAATGATTATCAAATGTGTAGGGTTAGGCAAAGTGGTGAAAAAGCAGAAATATATATTGATCTCTGATTCTAACCTCAACTAGACAAAGATAAAACTTTTTCACTTTGATCTTAGAATTGTTCTTCATTTAGAATCTGAGCAAAGCCAGTTGAGAATTCCATTTTAAGATTATGGTAAACTGTATCAATTTAAGCTTTTCACAATGAACACTTTTTTTATTCCAGCATTTTTGTTTATTCTAATGAATTCTTGAATCCTTACTTTTGCTTATGACTAATAAGTTTATTGCATGATATCTATTTCCCAGTGGACAAATAACACCATCTTTTATTTCCAATTACAGCTAAATTTTGGATCTGGTGGAAGATTAAGAGCATCTGAAAAAAATATATAACATCTATTACCAAGCTTGTTATATCCAGTTGTCATTGGCTATTTTGAGGTTTTTCTTTTTTATACTTATTTACAATGTTGTTGTATTGTGTCATGTTGTGTTGTATCATGTTATATCATGTCATGTTAAAAAAGAATATACAGCATTATAGCCAAGAATTTATAAATTATTAATCAAGGACTTATAGTTCCTACTATACTAAAAAAAAAATTCTGCTCATAGATTTAAAAGTAAAGCCATAACGAATTCTATGCATGTGAAAGGAAAAAATGACTGCATGTAAAATCTAGTCATCTATCTTGGAATTTATACTACATTTATTAATATATTTTATATATATTTATATTAGTGTAATCTAAGAAAATACAATAAGTAGATATTTAATAGCACATTCTTATGGAAAATATAGACTAAACAAGAATAAATGTGAATAAATTATTATTTATTCATTGCCATTAGTGAATCACAGATGAAAGGATTTGTAGCAGTATATTGACATCAATATGTCAAAAGTGTGTATGGTAGTTTTTCATCTATTTTGAATTATCAGCTAGATTCAAATTTGGAACAAATGCTAAATGTGGGAAAACAAGTATAATTTAAAAAAAGAAAGTGTGAAAGTGGCAGATTTGTGTACATTAGAAAATATCCAAAGATCTCTAAGCCTAGCATTTTGTCTGCATTGCTTAAAGCTCTGAAGGAGTGGTGTATACCAAAATAGCTTTAGACACTAAAAATGTGGTATTTGAGTATTGTTGGTTTCTTTGTGTTTATGCATTTGAAGCAATTCATTCAAAAATCTGTTATAAGATTAAGAGCAAACTTTTATTTATTTTGTAGTTCGAAGTTAGAAAATGGAATGGAATGGGATAGGATAGGATAGGATAGGATAGGATAGGATAGGATAGGATAGGAATAGGAATAGGAATAGGAATAGGAATAGAATAACAGAGTTGAAAAGGGCATTGGAGGTCTTCTAGTCCAACCTCCAATTTATAGGCATGAAGTCCTATACCATTTCAGGCAGATGGTTCTCCAATCTCTTCTTCAAAAACTTCCAGTATTGGAGAACATACAACTTCTAGATGCTAGTTGTTACACTGATTAATTGTTTTAACAGTCAAGAAATTTCTTCTTAGTTCTAGATTGCTTGTCTCCTTGATTAGTTTCCATCTATTGCTTCTTGTCCTTCCCTCGGGTGCTTTAAAGAATAGCTTGATTCCCTCTTCTTTGTGTCAACCCCTGGGATATTGGAACACTGCTAACATGTCACCCTAGTCCTTCTTTTCATTAAACTAGACATACCCAATTCCAACAACCAATTTATTTATTTATTCTATCAGCTTCTTTGGGATATGATGTAAGATGCTGTCACCAGAAGGAATGTAGCCAAAATTGTTTTGTGGACTTTGGAGAGAATTGAGTTTTTTTTCAGTAAAATGTATTCATCTGATTAGAAGAGTAGCACAATTGTACTTCTGATTATGTAGGAAAGAATTAAAAGCACAAGTTTGTAATTCTGCAGGTCTGAGGACAGAAAAAAAGGAGCTGAGTTATATATAACATATAAGCAATTCAATATTTGTCTGTCCTATAATATTATAATTTTTTATGAATGAGAAGGATGAACATAGCCATATATTGTTTACATGTTGAAACTGTCAGATGTAATATACGGTCTTCTTATACAATATCTCTATGTGAGCCTACCTGGTTACAGTGAAATTTAAAATAGATTGAAAATATTCTTCCACATGATACTTGCTCAGTGATAGTATTTATTAAAAATGCAGCCCAACAGGGTTACACATTTATATGCTACAGATCACTAAGAAGGAAAACAACAGATACAATTTTTATTAACAACAATAGATTGGGTTTGAAAGGGCAAGACACCTGTTTTCTTAAAAACATTAGCTGCAGTTCATTTTATAATGCCACTAAGGGTCTGCACAACATATCAGAACAATCCTAAAAAGGTATATCTTTGAACAAACCAAATGAAAACCAGATTACCTTTTTAAATTCTGACTTTATAGTCCTCAAGTTACAACCACAATTGAGCCCAGAGTTTATGTTGCTAAGCGAGACATTTGTGAAATGATTTTGCCGCAATTTAAAACCTTTCTTGCCACAGTTGTTTAGTGAATCACTGCAGTTATTAGGTAAGTCACTTGAAAGTTAAGTGAATCTGGCTTCCTCATTGAGTTTACTGGTCAGAAGGTTGCAAAAGGTGGTCATGTGATCACAGGACACTGCTATCATCATAAATATGAAGCAATTGCCAAGCATCCAAATTCTGATCGCGATTCATGGCGATGCTGCAACAGTTGTTACTTTGAAAAAATGGTCACTTTTTTCAATGATATTGAAATTTGAATGGTCATTAAATAAAGAGTTGTAAGTCGAGAATTACTTGTATAGGTCTTATTTTATCGACAGACATGAGATGAGGAAAAATAGAAATATAAGCAATACTAAACACTACAGATATAAAATCACTTTATAAACTCTGCAAGATGTAATTACATTTAATTTGCTTTCAAAAGTATTTTAATGTCTAAATTAGAAAAAGTTTAATTTATTCAAATCTTATCTGAAAATGATCGGCAAAGGTACTTAAATTCACCTCATGTTATGCCATCTCCAGTTTGGACCAGTGTCTCTCTACCTTGCCAATTTTAAAATGTGCGGCATTCAACTCCTAGAAATTCCCGGCTGACTGGAGTTGTGAAGGTTTAGAAATACTAGTTTGGAGGCTAGATACAACATCCCTCCAGGATGGTTTCTGCCTGTTTCTACAGATAATCTTCGACTTACGACAACGATTGAGCCCAACATTTCTGTTGCTAAGTGAGAGAGCTGTTAAATGAGTTTTGCACCATTTTATGATCTTTCATGCCCTAGTTAAGTTAATAACACAGTTGTTAAGTAAATCTGCTTCCCCATTACTTTTGCATGTCAGAAGGTCACATGATTCTGGGACACTGCAATTATCATAAACCAGTTGCCAAGTGTCCAAATTTTAATCATGTGACTATGGGGGTGCTATCACATTATTAGTGAGAAAAACAGTCACTTTTTCAGTACCATTGTAACTTTGAATGGTCACTAAATTGAGGACTACCTATACTTGACTTTTTCAATGTAGATTTTGGGACAGAGAGAAGGATGCAGAGAAGTACCTGAGTCTGTTTCCCTGGCATTATATGTTTTCTGCAGTGCAGTTGAATGACCTAAAAGCATTCTAAATAAATTAATTTTCAACCTACTGTCCTGACATGTGAATAATTTTCAATTTATTATGCTTGATTTACAGCAAAGAAAATTGTTTTACTAGAACAAAAAGACTTTATCATACCTGTCTTAAAACCTTGGAGAGAAGACGTTTGGTTATACTTTCGACATGTGAACAGTCCTTTTATCAATACTGTGGCAAATCTGATCAATATTTCTCAGTGTGTGCAAGGTTTAACCTGCATTTTAAGACTTGAATCATTGTACTATACATACTTATTTCATCATTATTTCCTGTTCAAAATGGATCTTTCCTTCTTTTGATTTATTTCTGTGGATTTTGTTTTGTTTTGATACTCTTATGAGTATATTTTTCCTGTTCATAGATCAAGAATGTTAAGCATCAGAGGCTGACAAGAACTCTACTGAAAGGGAAGTCAAATATCATGATTATATGTTTCCTACAGTCTGGGTCCCATCAGCTATGTCTCTTGCTTCTTTTCTTGAAGATATTTAGAAACTCGGTTCTTCTCATTATATTAACTCTGACTTGCTCTGTCTTTCCCCCATGGCAGCAGTAATTGCAAGAGATTGCTATTTAGTTATTTCTCCTGGGGCATTCTGATCATCCTGGCCTTTAAGAAAGGTTGGATCTATAGTTCTGTGTTTGTGTGGGCATTTAAGGGAGATTAAAAAAAGAGAGAGATGTGAAAAAATATACAACTGCTACAAGAATCCTGTGTCAAATCTGAAATACTTTCTTGATTTTGAAGTTTCTGATTTGCATCATCCAAAGACTGGGAAAATAATGTAGAGTCAGTTTTGGTCTCCAAATTGAAAGCATGTTCTCTTATATGTTCCATAAGTCTTTCAACTGAAGAACAAGTTGCTTTAAAAACACGCCAGATCTCTTGACTCACTTTTAAACTTTCCCTGTGACATAAGAAAATTTTGCAATTGGAATAGGCATTTTTGAAAAAAAAAAAAACCTCAATGGCTTGCAAAATAAGAATGCTTTCAGAATAAAAGCACATACTAAATATTATGTCAGTTGAAAGAAAAATCTCTCTAGGAATATCCCTTTGTTGTGACACCCTTGTTTAAATAATGAGCACAAGTACAAGCTGTGTGTTTTGCTTAACTATTCTATTAATCTTTTATCTCCTGTTATGAAAAGCAAGCAAATATAAAGTTGCTTCCTATAAAGATATATGTCAGATGTGAATTAAATCATAGCAACAATCAAAGAGCTATAAGAAATGTTTGCCCGGGTGGAAATTCATCAGAACTGTGACATTCCTTTATGATGCATTAACCTTAGCAGAATGCCAAATGGCTACAGTAACAGTTTGCATGCTTACGTTATATATTAGATAATGCATTAAGTGCTTGATTCAGCATGAAATATCCAGGGCATTTTGGACCAAGACGACTCAGGGATTCTGTTCCATAGCAGGGTGGTTGGTGATCTCATAGGAAAAGCCATGCTGTTTCAGAAAACAAATGGCAAAAACAACTCAAGTGAGACTTGTTTCATTTTGCACTCTGCCTCTGCTTCCTGCTCTGTCTTTTGAATAACTATTCCCATCCAGTGATGTGAGTTACAACTGGCCTAAGGCTTTCTATTATCTCTGTCCTTCCAATCACGGTCTCCTTTCTTGATTCCCTAATGGATTCTATATTATTTTTGCACAGTTCTACACTTGCCACTATCTGTATCCATACATGTCCAGATCCTATTAGTCAGAAATGGTAATAAAAGAGCCATTAAGACCAAAAGACTTTTCTAAGATCAGAAAACATCTTCTCAGAGAAAAATACCATCCTATAGACTAATTCAAGAATAAGCTCTTTGATTTCAGGATGGGCTTATTTCCAAGCATAGCAGCTGGCTGCTTAAAATTGTATTTTAACCATGTATCTTGCTGAGAGTCACTGCTGTGAGATGGGAAGCCATATAACCATGCTTAAATAAATAGATGATAGATAGATGATAGATAAATGATGGATGGATGGATAGATAGATAGATAGATAGATAGATAGATAGATAGATAGATGATAGATAGATAGATAGATAGATAGATAGATAGATAGATAGATAGATAGATAGATAGATAGATAGATAATTTTCCTTTTTTACAGAAGGACATTTGGGGTTTTTTGCATTATACTATGACATTGGTAAAGTTTAGTTATTTATTAAATTTGTATGCTGCCCATTTCACTATACAAAGGAACTACCATGAAACCCAAAACAAGAAAGTCAGAATACAAAATGAGATTTTTATGCCCTGCCCTAGCTTTGGAAAATTAAGCGACATTGTAGAGATTTGTTTAGATGAATGTAGATAAGCAACATATGTTTTAGTGCTTATCTATCTATGGTTCACATATAAGTGATCACAATATGATTGACTTTTGTCTAACATATGTCCACACAAAAATCATCACAACGACGGAATCCCCAATTATAACTTCAAAAAAGGCAACTATGATCTTATAAACAACGATCTCTCATCCCTTGACTGGCAATTTTTATTCTTTGGATGCAATACTGTAGAAGACCATTACAACATATTTTTACTTGAAGTCAAAAGAGTCATCAAACTACAGCATATGTACCAATAACAACTCCCAAAACCAGGACAAACAGTTTACCCATAACAATAAGGAAGCTTCAATCCAAAAAGAAATCACTTTGGCGGAAAAAACAAATCTGGTCACATTGCCAACTTCAAAAGCCGATACAAAAAGTTATGCCACCAGATAAAAACTGAATGCACCAATTATCACATTAAACAAGAAGAAAACCTTCTACACACCAATTCCACCCACACTTTCTACAATTTTATAAACAAAAAACTAAAAGACTCAGGGTCCATCCCACCCGTGAAAGGACCTAATGGCAAAGACTGCAATGACGACACCATCAGAGCAAACCTCTTTAACACATTCTTTGGCTCAGTATTTGTAAACAGCAATGGATCAAGCCCAGTACTTCCTAGTCAAACCACAGACAACTACAATGATCTAATACATATCAATTTTACAGTAGACAATGTTGAAAAAGCACTGCGCAATCTAAAACCATCTCTATCTATTGGATCAGACGGGATATTTGCATAGTTCTTAAAAAAGCTATCCACTGCCATAGCCGAACCTCTAAGCATAATCTTTGAAAAATCTTTCAGGACCAGCTCCTTGCCAAAACTATGGTCACAAGCCACATTTCCAAAAAGAGAGACTCCAGCCTAGTTGAAAATTACCAACCAATCTCTTTATGCTGCATCACCTGTAAAGTTATAGAATCAATTATTAACCAATCCATTATCCTCCACTTAGAAACAAACAACGTACTCTCTAATAAACAATTTGGTTTTAGGAAAAAACTTATCATGTAATCTGCAACTCTTACAGTGCAAAAACATATGGACTACACAACTCAATCAGGGCAAAGCAATAGACATAATCTACATAGACTTCTGTAAAGCCTTTGATTCAATGGTACACGACAAACTACTCCTAAAACTAAAATCTTATGGTATCCTGTCAAACAGACAACAAATGGTCAAAATTGGGAGTGTCCTATCAAATTCTGTACCTGTCAACAGTGGTCCCCCAAGGCAGTGTTCTAGGACCAACTCTTTTCATACTCTACATAAATGACCTCTGTGATCATATCAAGAGCAACTGCGTTCTCTTCACTGATGATGTAAAGCTATTCAACACCACAGACAATACTGCTACCCTTCAAAAAGATCTTGACTATGTATCAGAATGGTCAAACAAATGGGAACTTCAAATCTCAACAAATAAATACTCTGTCTTACATATTGGCAAAAAAAAATCAGAAAATAAAATACAGGCTGAATAATCAAGACCTTGTTGATGATCCAAACTCTGTCAAGGATCTTGGAGTACTCATCTCTAATGACCTAAGTGCTAGAGCCCACTGTAACTATATAGCCAAAAAGGCGTTAAGAGTTGTTAACCTAATCTTACATAGCTTTTTCTCTGGTAATATTACCCTAATAACTACAGCATACAAAACATTTGCTAGACCAATACTCGAATACAGCTCATCAGTCTGGAACCTACATTATGTATCTGATATTAACACAGTTGAGAAAGTCCAGAAATATTTCACAAGAGTTCTCCACTCCTCTACTGGTTGCAGAATACCTTATGCCACCAGACTCAAAATTCTAGACCTAGAAAACCTAGAACTACACCACCTTCGGTCCGATCTAAACATAGTATATAAAATCATACATTGCAATGTCCTACCTATCAATGAATACTTCAGCTTCAACCATAACAACACTAGAGCAAACAATAGATACAAACTCAGGGTTAATCACACCAAACTTGATTGCAGGAAATACGACTTCAGCAACAGAGTGGTCAATGTCTAGAATACTCTATCTGACTCTGTGGTTTTTTTCCCCAAACCCCAAAAACTTTAACCTTAGACTTTCTGCTATTGACTTCACCCCTTTCCTAAGAGGTCTGTAGGGGGCGTTTATAAGTGCACCAACGTGCCTACCATCCCTGTCCTATTGCTTCTTTTTTATTTTATTTTTTATTTTTATTTTTCTTATATGTATCCATGTATTCATAACTATGTTTTTACTTATACCTATTATCTTGTAAACAATTGATAAATAAAAATAAATAAACAAATAAACAAATAAAAGTGAACGGGATAGCAAAATCATTTTACACAGCATAATAATGTATCCAAAGCAATGTTAAGAATCAGGAAATGTGTACACATGGCTTCATGGAATCCACAATAATTTAATCTAATACAGATACTCCAATTTTCCTTGAATTTTGAATCTTTGAAATGTCAATGTAAACTATAACCTTTCTTTAAAATCAACTGTATCATAGATTTGGGAACAAACTTCAGCATTCTATTGAATTTCTTTGATAATAGCTTTTCGTAGAAATTAATTTAGACATAAAGATAAATATATATAAGCTAGCCAACTAAGGATAGGCCAACTAAGAGGCAATACCTAGCTATTTTTTGATTTTGGAAGAACCTAAGCAAGATCAAAACTGATTTATAAATCTGTGTATCACTTTGGATTCAAAAGCAAAATAAGTGCTTCAGAGAATGTGTGAGTGCTCACATAGCCCCCAGCTGCAGCTCCTTCAAGCAGCTGAATTTTTCCTGTACAATTTCCTGTACAGCTGCAATGTGTTCCTGGAAAAAAAAACCCAAACATTTGATTGAAGGATTTGGAGAAAGATGCAACATGCATTCCAAAGTACCTCTTTGCCTTCAAATCTGAAACGAAGACTTACTGGTAAATACCTAGATAGGAGTCCATCAGGAGACACCCACAGTGACAGCTAGACTAGAAAATAGAGAAAAAAAAGTATCCCAAAAGAAAGCAAAAGAAAATGATGTCTTTATTATTGCCAAGAAAAACTATGTGGATATAAGCACTAATTCATCAAAAGCTTGAATCAAGTTTCAGTCAAATCAGACACTAGACTCAACAGAGATGTTATTCTATAATTAGGCAAATAAAACGGCTGTCATTCTAAAGAAAACCACTAATTGTGAATAGGGTCGTGTGGTGACAAATTACGGTATCACAACATATAGAATGTGACTGCTAGACTGGTTATTAATATCAATAACTTTCTGGCCAACAAAAGCTATAGATAAGATTAAAGTTAGCAAAGACCAAAGTAAAAACAATACAAGTCACAGAAAAGAGGACAATCATGAGATCATGGTTATTTTTCACAACTGAAACGAAGGCTAATACTGGCATCTTCAACAACTTGCAGATAAACAACAATGCTGTACAATTAGCACTAATATTTATTAACTCAACACAGATTATGTATTATATATGTGTATGTATGTATGTATGTATACACACACACATACATATATAATTTGAGTCTTGAATTTTCCTTTTATGAGAGGCATAAATGAGGGACTAGATGGGAAGGGGAGGCTAATTGGGGCCTTAATTCAGTGGAGTAACATTGTTTTTAGACAACTTACTGAGCTTTCTGGTTACAAATATTGTAAGAATGAGACAATCCCATATTATTTTGAAGGAAGCCCACTTAATCCCTCTTCGTTATTCTGATACAGGCTACCAGTAATTTATTCTAGTGCAAGAAAAACTGAGGGAATCCAGGACTTCTGCCTCACCTTTTATCAAAAGTGTATCCATCCAACCATCACTTTGTTACTGATCAGGACAAATGTGTACAGATTAGCAACAAAATGAAAGCTAATTGCTGGTTCAGGCACTTTCTGGCATGGCAATCCACCTATTAGATCTCAAACTGCTCAAGTTTAAACCCAGACACTTCGACCAGTTAAAGTTTGGCAAGATTTCTGTCTGAGAGACAAGAAGTGGAAAGAGGACAGTTTTGTGGTTTCTTAAAATTATAAATTGTCTTAGGGCCCATTATTTTAAAAATGTGGTGTCTTGAAGCATGCAGTCTGCAAAGGAGCTTGTTATTAATATCAAAAATTGAGCTCCCAACTGCTCAAGGCAAACAATCCATTTCCAGTTTTTATCCAAACTATCTTACTTTCAATAAATGAACTTATGTTTTTAATAACTATTTAGCTATTTCTCTTATTAAACAATGTTTACTGATATATTAGTGAAATTTGGATAAATGCTTTTATCACTAAACTCTCAAAATAGGTTCCTTTATGAAATACTGGGAAAAAATAGATTTTATTATTTAATATACAAAAGCTTCCTCAGTCTTCATTTCTCCTTCACTATATTTAATAATTCTAATTTATTTTGCAAGATGACTGTAAGGATTACAGCTAGCTAATGCCCATGAAGTCCTCAGAACACTTGAAATGCTTTATAAAGGCTAGAAAATGTTATCCATGCTTGTTCCAATAACAGTTCAAAGTAAATTTTTCTGTATAAGGAGCTTATCTCCCAACTAGAGCCATTTCTGTTCCTGTTCCTGGATCTCTACTTCTAGATATTTACATCTGAAGAATTGTTCAGCAGAATCTGGCAATAAGAGGCTATATAAAGAGTCTCAAAATAAATTTAATAAATATCTTTTTAGTGTGTGGCCCACTCAGTCAAATGTGTCCTTAACTTAATAATTTATTGTCACTGTCTTTTATAATTAATATTACTATGCACAATTAATCCCAACTGATTAAACTGGCAAATAACTAATTAGACCTGTAGTTGTAGTAAATCATCCAAATGAAATCACAGTTTATATTCACAAGCTAGTTTTTCTGAATAAAATATAATGCAATGTGCGAATGACTTGGGGGGGGGGGGTCAAGAGATGCCACCTAAGAAACAATCAAACAAGAGAAGAAGAAATCCCTCACAAATGGCTTAAAAATAAAAGAAAGAAGCTTGGGAAAGACAGGCCTTAATGGATCAAGCAGTTAAAAGTGGCAGTTGGAAATCTGTGCCTATACAGATTTGCAAGATTCTGTTAAAGGTAACCTTACATCAGAGTAGAGTTAATTCATCTATGCCTATGTCCTGTCGAGTTTACTTCTGAGGGGTGACAATAACTCAGATATATTGGACTTCTTTTCTGTCAATTTTCAGTCAAATTCCTTCAGGTCAGGTAGACAAGTACACAGTTCTCCAGCTTCCTATTTATTTCTATCTACTTGATATAACATCTGCTGAAGTTTGCCAGCACATAAATATAATTTTAGTGGCATGATTTTTCCATTCTTCATTTAATCTCCTCACCAAAGTCTCAATGATTGCAAATACACTTTTAAAATTTGGCCATTTTGCAGCCAAATTTTGGCGACATGATTTTTAGCCTGTGGGGAAGTGTTTGGAGGGAAGAAATGCTCTTTGCTTCCCAGTGGTTTTCCACTCCCTTACTCAGCTTTAAAAGTAAAGGTTCCCTTGCACATACGTGCTAGTCCTTTACAGCTCTAGGGGGCAGTGTGTTTTAATCTCCTTTACAAAGCTGAACAGCCAGTGTTGTCCGAAGATGTCCGTGGTCAAATGGCCGGCATGACTAAACACCAAAGGTGCACAGAACACTGTTACCTTCCCACCAAAGTGATCCCTATTTTTCTACTTATATTTTACATGCTTTCGGGCTGATAGGTTGGCAAAAGCTGGGACAAGTAATGGGAGCTCACTCTGTTATGTAGTGCTAGGGATTCGAACCATGAACTGCCGACCTTTCTGATTGACAAGCTCAGCTTCTTAGCCACTAAGCCACCACAGCTTTACCAGCCCTATAATGAAAAATAGTTGCCTCTTTTTTCCAGCTGACTGGAAGAGAAGGTCACAACCTCTCAAGCCAAGTTAAGGTACTCATTCTACTACAGGATAGTTTTTACCAATCAGGAATCTTTCAGATACTATGCTCTTGAATATCCGTTTCAACCAAAACCCTGGGCTAAGGAAATGGTTCACTTTAATCAGTCTTAAAATAACTAAGCATTTTTAGCTTCAAGCATCCACAAGTAGAGTGGACCCTGGAGTCTTCTTCCCATTCTCTCCTTATTGTCTTTCACTATTGTGGAAGAACAATATCAAATCAACTGTGTACAAATCTTTACTAAGTTGCAGTGTTGCAACTTTTCCATTTTCTTCCTAATTTTTTCTTCTGTGCTATAGTGTGGAAGATAAAAAAATCTTTAGTAGCAAATAAGAAGTGCAGTAAAGTAATTTAGTGTAGTTTAATCATGACAAATTTTTCTCATTATTGAGGGATATTTGGGGTATATATTCCTGTACTTTGCCTCCATACTGCCTCCTAAGAGCAAATTTGTTTTATCTGAAAGTTCTCTTCCAAAACAAGGCACGTTGTTTCTTTTTTGCATTTAAACATATGCAATTTATTTGATAATTTCCAGCATAATTATAGCACACCAAACCTCTAAATAAGGTGTTCAGTTTGACAACATGTGTTTTCCAGAGCCTGAGAAGGCAAAACATTTATCAGAAACAATATGATAAAAGGAACAGCATATGAAAAAGAACTCTCCTGATTAAATTATTCCATTCTGTCCTATCCTTGCATTCATTTCATTCAGATAATATTCACTGAGGAAGTAGACACTGAATATGCACAATTCAGTATATAAATGTACTTCTTTCAGTAACCCATCAATGTGAATTCTTTGTCAGACATTAAAATATATTTCAATTACTTTTAATCATATTGTTGAAATAGGTTCAAGAAATTTTATTGATTACCCCGGTGGTACAAAAGTGTGAAAAGTCAAGGCATAACTCATAACATCAAACTCTTCTGAAATGTCATGTTCATTTTCACCTTTGACTCATAATCATTGTCTTATAGATGCCAGAAAAAAATAGTCTTCATATATGTTAGCTCAGTCATTATAGGTGCTGAAGTCTTCATATATGTTAGCTCAATAATTATAGATGCTGAAGTCCAAGTATCTTCAAAGTTCAGAAACTCTAGAGCTATATTCCCTGAAAATCTCACTGAAGTGAATTTGCATAAAGCAAGATGCTGAACCAGTGAACAAAGGTGGGTTGAAGAGTACGGTATCAAATTTTGTAACTCAAATGCAATGACAAATGTGCTCATATATTTTTAAAGCCTTATTTGTCTGGTGATACTTCTATTGAGAAATCAGTCTTTAAATGACTACAGTTGATAGATTTATTAGAGGGCAATATTAGGGGAATCAACGTTTTTTTAATTCTCATCTTAAATAAAAGATTGAGAAGAAGAAAAATAAAAATTCAATACTGATTGATTTCCATTGATCAATGTTATTTAGTTGAAACCCAATATATTTTCTCCCTTTCCTTCCAATGCATTTTCTCTAGGTTGTAAGTCAAATCAGTGGTGGGATTCAAAAATATTTACTACTGGTTCTGTGGGTGTGGCTTGGTGGGTGTGGCAGGAGAAGGATACTGTAAAATCTCTAGTCAGAGGTGATATTTGCCGGTTCTCTGAACTACTCAAAATTTCTACTACCAGTTCTCCAGAACTTGTCAGAACCTGCTGAATACCACCTCTGAATCAGATACATATTTTTAAGCACTTCCATTTTCAAAAGGAATGAAAATTTTAGTGTTTGCAAAATAATAAATTTGATGTATCATTCATTTTGTAATATTAAAATATCAAGCTTGGGCAACTAGAAATATAAGGATATAAGAAGTGATCCTATCAAGTTTTCCTTTTTATTGTTCTTATTAAAATCTTACCTGATTGTGATAATTAATCAACTGAGGAGAACAACGTAAAGATATTCCAGTACCTCTTCACCTCCCAGCCCCACCATGCTGGATCTGAAGTCTTTGAGTTGAGTTTGTTCTATACACATAGGATCTCCATGTAATTCATAACCTGATCGTGGTTTGCACACAAAATTCTTTACTACAAATCTCCCGAAAAGCATAACAATATGATTTAACAACAGGGATATGATAGAAGAAACAGACTTCTTCATATCATGTATGTAATTTTTTTATTAAAACCTTTAAATGATAAGATAAAAACTAATAAAATAATAATATAAAAAAAGAAAAAAGTCAGTAAAAATACAAGAAAATAAAAATTTTGAAGAAAAAAAAAGAAATAAAGAAGCTTCCAATATTCTTCACAGCAGTTATAAATATAAATATATTTCAACCTTTTTCTCTAAAATTACATTGTGTTACTTTTCTTTCTATAATCTAGTTTTCCAAATCATAAATCACAAGTTCATATTTTTTCAGTTATTGAAAAAAGTTATGGGACTTCCAGTCATCAATAAAAGTAGATAATGTATTTTCTCTATTCAAAGTCAATTTATCAATTTCATCAAATTATGTTAAATTCACCAACTGTTCATCCAGTAGGTCCATTCTATGCATATAGAAATCTCTGTACAGGAATCATATATTTAAATTACCTTTCATGGCTTTTTTGTCCATCTCATCATGTAAAAACATGAATATTTCCATTTTAAAGAATTATTGTCCTTATGTGAGCCCAGTTACTGCTCAGTATTGCTCCGCATGCATGAACCAAATGGATCTACCATTCTCAACCCTAGAAAGATGAATTGATTATTATGATTATTATTTAGCCTTAATAATTAATAAATTATCATTAACTAATAAGTCTCTTTGTATGTATAAGCTCAAGGCTGTTTTGAAATGCTAGAAATTTCTCTGATCTCCAACAATGCTAAGGAAGTGATAAAATATTGACAATTTAAAATGGTGTGCAACCATTCCTTGAAGGAACAATAATAGCAAATGGAATCCATATCTTTTTCAATGGATCAAGATTCATGCAGTATTGGGTGACCTCAGTGGTGGTATTCTACCGGTTTGTCCCAGTTCAGGAAAACCAGTAGTAAAAAGACAGCTAACAGTTCGGCTAAACCGGTATTTCTTTTTTTTTTTCCTCCTGATGATCAGGGTACTGCCAAAAAAAAGAAGAAGCCACGCCCACCCAGTCACATGGCCACACCCACCTAGTCACTCCCACCTAGCCACATTCACAGAACTTTGAAAATATTCGCATCCCACCCCGATTGACCTTACTGCAATAATCCTGGCAAGATACACATGCAGCCCTCAATGTATTAACATCTCCCATTCAATATAATATTGAAAACAATTCTGCATATGGCATACATAAAACTGCTGCCTCAGGTACATACATTGGATAAAGAAATACATATTAATATTCTCTACATGTGATATATACAAAGTTTTCAAAGTGATTTTTTGCACCTATGCAGAAGGCCACCTGGGAAAATCATTTTACATTAGTACAGAAATGGTAACAAGACCACAAATCAGAAGATCCAAACATCTCCAATTATGGTTGTATATCCAAATGAACACTCCCCAAATTCACAGAAGAATTGCATAGTCCAACAATAAAGGCATTGATGAGTAATAAAGAGATATTGCTTGATTGTTTCTTGCATAGATAGTCCTTGATTTATTATCACAATTGGCACCAGAATTTTCATTGCTAAGAAAGGAGGTTGTTAACTGACTCACACCCAATTTTGCCAACTTTTTGCCACAGTTGTTAAGAGAATCATGGCATTTATTAAATAAATCATGAAGTCATTAAGTGAATCTGGCAACACCGATTGACTTTGCTTATCAGAAGCTAGCTGGAAGGATGGTGTGATGCCCGGATACTGCATCATCCATACTGACTGCCAAGTGCCTAAATTTTGATCATGTGATAAAAGCGTGTTGATGATACTGCAACAGTTGTAATTTCAAAGACTGGTTGCAATTCACTTTTTTCAGTGCTATTGTAACTCTGAATTGTCACTAAAACATGGTTGTAAGTCAAGGACTAGCTGCACTTTAAATTAGTTGCTTTCCTAAATACTTTGAAGGTATTAAATATTACTGGGGAATAAAAAAAATCTCTCCAGGGAAAAGAGTCTCATATTAGAAAGTGAACAGCTGAACAAGGACAGATTAAACAACCATCCTCTTTCTAATTGTCCTTCTGAAATACAGAAACAAAGTGCTGTAAAAGCTCATGTACAGTCCTGTATTTTAATAAGCTTCTGTTTTTATCATAATCATCCCTATTAACATATCTCAGTGACAGTGTTCAAATTGCATCTCTCATTATTGTGATACAGGTTCTTTCACATACACATCACTAGTAAGTATATGCTTCAAAATGCCAGGTTAAAACAATATAACAAACATTTTCAGAGAATCTGCTTTAGTGGATAAGAACAAAATCATTCCAGCCTACCAGATGAATATCTTCCTCTACTGTTGACAGTCAAAAGAACTGTTCCCTTTATCTGTAACTCTCAATATTTATTTTTCCCACCTGGCTGGCAATGCAGCTCTGTCATTCCTCTTTAGAATAGGTACCTTTGGTAGCTGGGCTACCCTGCACTTTCATAACCAGATAAAGGGGAAAGCTTCAGCACACTATTGAATTTTCCATCTTTAAGGAAACTAAATAAATCATTTTCCTTTTGTCCTCCAACAGTATGAGTATTATTTTTCAGTTACTGGAACAAATCAAGATGTGCCATCCAACTTATTCTCAAAGCAGAGGAAAGCAATTGGATGCATATCTCTAAGCAATCCATAATTCTCAAGGAGCCTTCAGACTTCTTAAAGTGTATTCCAACCATATCTGAAAAATTCTCACCTCTCTATTTTGCAGGGATTTATGCTTTAAGACCTTTACCTTTGATTTTTATTAATCTCTTCTTACATGTTTAAATAAAACACATGACTTCCCAAAGAATACAAAAGGAAAAAGACTAGCGAGGTTGGGTGATCAAATATTAAGTAGGGAGAGTGGATGGTAAATCTGAAGAATCAGATACCTTTACTACCAAGTTTAGTAGACAGTTGGAAAGACCTGTATATAAGACATTCGATTTGCAAAATTCTAAATAGAAGTTTAATTCATTACAAAAACATCTCTAGCAATAGAGCCATTAGCACAAATACATTTTTTGCAGAGTATTTTAAGTTAGGAGAAAAAAATACTGTCAAAGAATGGCTTCCAACTAAATAAAGCATGTGTTAAAGTAGAGATACTATAAGAATTCAGACTTTACAAGTTCCTATGCAAAAAAATTGTTTCCATTTTTCAAGCCAAAATTGGTTTATTTGGTTTATCCATCAGGTCACTTTTATTACAGTTCTATGGAAGTTAATATTTCATTCTTGTACATCACCCAGACTGGGTAACTTCCATTAAAACAAACAAAATTGTTTATTTCTAGCAGAAAATAAAAATAGATATCAGATAAACCATGTTAAAATCTGAATGAGATACTTGTTCCACAAAAAAAGAAACCACAAAATCCTTCAACCTACATGCATTTTACACTTGTCTGAATATTGCCGTTGGCATTATCACCAATTCTAATGTATATAAAAAATTTCATGAAACAGCCCTATTATTCATTCTTTAATAAATGAATACTTAACTGAATTTCTTCTAGGGCCTGTTCCAGACAAACTATGTTTCCAAATCCAAAATCTGTCACATTGTGGAAATACAATTGATTTCTAATACATATACTGGTTCACTACCACTATCATCATCTCCAATCCAATACATTTTATTTCAGTTGAAATAAAAATTCATGATCTCACATTCATTTCAGCTTCTATATCCAGCCTTACTGAAAAATAAAATGTTTTTTTTATATCAAAGATTTAGAATGGGTGACATCTAAATCATTCATAATTCTTTGCCAGAAGGAAACAATTGTCTTACTGTTTTGATGAGATCAGCCCTTTCTTTCTATACATTGCCCCTTCCTTCTAGCTAGATAACTGTTGAAGCTTCTTGTTTTTTCTACCACTACTGTATATACAAACTGGTTGTTTGTTCATGCTAAGAGTTGAGTTTATGCCTCTAATAATTGGTTCTTTTCTACACATGACCATATAAACTGTCATTCTTACATTATGATTGCTGCCTTCCATATTTGCAAAACTACAGTTTCCTACAGATTGTCTGCATGCAGTTTAAAGATCTTAAAATAATCTTAAATTTACTGTCCTCAAAACAGTTTGGTTCATTTCCTTGAAATGTTTATTTAAACAAATCCCAAAATCAACACCATGCAAGATTGTTTAAT
This sequence comes from Pseudonaja textilis, assembly GCF_049901715.1. Taxonomy (NCBI): domain Eukaryota; kingdom Metazoa; phylum Chordata; class Lepidosauria; order Squamata; family Elapidae; genus Pseudonaja; species Pseudonaja textilis. The sequence goes on along the minus strand of NC_142008.1, from coordinate 30,487,403 downwards.
ATAGTTAATATGGCATTATGGGATTATCATAGCAAAGTGAGAAGTTCAGTAATGTAATGAAATATTCATTGAGAAATTAACCCAATTCTACATGCTGTGCCCAGTTATAAAACATTCTGCATTAATGAAATATTTTTGTGTTACTGTACTTTTCTTTTTAATGAAGAGTGAAATTTCTTGCTACAACTATACCAAAATTAGTTCTGTGATTTAATGATAAAACTTTTTAAAAGATTTTAAAGTAGGATATTATGAACAATTACCAAATCACGCCTTAAAATATTTATCTTTTACCTGAGTGCCTGATTGTCTGGTTATTGCCATCTGCATTCAGATAAGATAAAATTATGCTTTATCGAACTCCTTTTATTTGGAAATTATCTTATTTAGAAACTCTCAAGATAAACTATGTTGGGATGATCAGCTTGTTACCAATAGTTGGCTATCATGAACACTTACATAAACACAAATACTATTACAATTCTAGTTTGAATTAAGATTTCCTATAAAGTTGTACACTTTGCCAATACATGGCATTAATTCTCAAATCATTAGATTTTTCAGAATAATTGAATCATGCTTTGACAATGGTTGACCCAAATTATTACATTAAAAAAAACACAAGTTAAATCTTTCTGCTTAATCTACCATGTAAATAAAGTTTAAATTATTACATGAGGAACACAATCATGTTGATGTAATCAACAATAAAGTGATTAGTTCACCAGTAAATTGTAACATTTTTATAATTCTGTCCTTAGCCAGGAATAATTTTATAATGACATATATTTATTGTAAAATTTTGCATGCAACAAATCAGTTTTAATATGACATGAAACAATGATTTTTATTAAATACTTTCTTAGAAGAATGCAGTACCAGAGGGCCTCAAAAACCTGGGAACAGCTCAGAGTCCTTCTAAAATTTGCTGCCATATTCTTTAATAAATAAAAATAAATAATGTTATGAATGTTCCATGAGATCTATATGTAATTAATAAATAATTAATATAATATTTAGTCAAATTTAATTTTGTCTTGTCAATCCTATTTTTGGATTCATGGTGGTGCACTGGTTAAAATGCAAAATTGCAGGATAACTCTGCCCACAGCCAGGAGTTTGATCCTGACTGGCTCTAGGTTGATTCAGCCTTCCATCCTTCTGCAGTCAGTAAAGTGAGGACCTAGATTGTTTGTGAGCAATACGCTGGCATTGAAAACCACTCAGAAAGTGCATTATGTTTATAATGCTATCTCCTTTGTGAAATGCAACCACTAATTCTTTATTCAAAAACTGAATAATACTGTTAGACCTGCATCCCCCCAAAAATGTGAACTTCTACTGTGGAATGTTATATCATAAGTTCAAAAACTGATAACCATCTTCGTGATCAAACTACTTTTAAAGTATATCAGTGTTCAAGTCACAGAACAACAACTGTCTGAAAAAAAGCAATGATCCAACAATATTCAACAGTTTGAGAAATAAGATGTAACAGTAAGCCAGAATAATATCTGGTCCAATATCCTAGTTTCATCACCATTAAGAAGCAGCTATTTTTAAGGTATCACAAATTCATACATAACATTAAGCCATAGTTTAATGCTATGTTTGAATGCCACTGCTTCTAATATTTATCCTCTATTTCCTCATGGGGCAAAGCAAATCACTCTATGAAAATTGCAATTCACGAAGACCTTGGACAGTTATGATAAGTTCAGTGAGCCAAAGGTAAGTCTTTGGTTGTAATTTTGGTTTTTAAATATAGATAGGTTAAAAGAGACAGACAAAGATCCTTCCAACCACCCAGGGTAATAAATAAAAACATTAAAATGTCAAAGGGTTAGCAGGTACATTCTAATAAATTCATTTTTTCCAATATGTGACAAATAGATCATCAGGGGACCCAGAGCATAAACTGGAAATTTTTCATTTATGCTCTGATGTTCCATCTGATGACCCATCCAAGGATGTGGGTCAGATTGGTATGATTTGTTTCCAATGTCTAAAGTTTCTTGATCCATCCCTCCAGTCTGCTGACTGACTTTCCATGGCTTAGTACTAAAATATATTTCAAAATGATTTCACCAGGATCAATGAATTTGAATTTGTCCTGACCTTTCTTCCTGGAGAGTTCTTCAATCTCTTCAATCTTCTTGTAGTCAGAAGATTAAAAGAAAGAAAGGGAATCAGTTCCCAGGGTAAGCAATTTTAGAATACATGAAGAATAAACAGTGAAGATTGAAAAGGTTAGAACCTTTAAAAAGTGTATTAAAAGCACATTTGGAATCTTCCAGTTTTTACATGATGTGGCTATTTAATATTGATAAATAAATAAATGTGCCAGCTTCATTGTCTTTGTGCTATACAGCTTGTGGACATTCAACAGAGAACATAAAGAAAAATTAATAAACACCCTATGCCTTCTCTGCATATTAACCTGAGTTTAAATGATGAAAACCACAAAATATTCAATCCTGTGATTATATCTAGGCTTAAATAATTAGAATGTATTTATCATTGTCTCATGCTCCTTGATAGATTAATTATTTATCAATAGTAGGAATGCCAAAATAATCACTATTCAATTAATATCAGTTTTAGATATTCCTAATCATATATTAATTCTATCCAATTTAGCATCATTTGGTATTATTTTTAAAAATTCCACTAAAATTACATTTTATACTTTTCTCCTATTATATATATATTTATACGCATTTTATATGCAATATGTTTTCTTTTGAGCACATTATATTTTTATATGCAATTTGTGAGTGAAAAATGTAAATAAATCCACAATTTTAAAAGTAACCATAATAATCTACATATTAGTTCAGAAAATATAATTTAGGCCATAGTTATTAAAAAGTGGACTGAACTATATTGTCTAGCATCTCTAATCCCAAGGTGAAGAAATTATCACTGTTTAAGTGACATTATTTGGAATTTTATAGTGATGAATAATTCCAATAAATGACTAAACTTTATTTTATTATTAATTTCCTTATTTGTAGAAAAATAGACAGTAACTGATAATTTCAATTTCATTATTGAAATTCAGGAATTGTCAGCTGTTAGCAATTGACAAGCATGACCAAGATATTCACTTAGTACAATTGACTAACACTGTCAAATTATCCCTAATTTCAAATGATCCTGCTTTTGCAAGACTGAAAGATGAGTTCTTAGTGAGCATAGTGAGCCAGAATTGGTCAACATTGAACAGGATCCTTACCTAACATGATGTCTACCAGGACTCATTGTTTAAGTGGGGTCTTGTCTCTAATCCTCAGAGTGACTATGGTGCTCCTCGACAAAATATCCATCACATTGTGTCTTAATGTCCATCAAGAGCTTACACTGGCCCAATGTCTGATTTTTTCAATATAAAACACCCTGTCCTTGAATGGCTAAGTGGACTGGACATTAACATTTGAGCCATTATAAGTCAATGTATTTGCCATATGCTAAATAAATAAATAAAGTGAATATTCAATAGATATTGATTGAGAAACCACTGAATTCTGAGACTCTGCTCTGTGAAATCTTCTGAGCAAATATGCATGAGGTGATAAAAATAATATCTGGATCTGCTCAGTGCTACAGACATTCTTCATACATGTGAAAATCCAAACTGATGAGCAAATCTATCTCAGATGCAACATGCATTTAACCCAGCAGACAATAATTTTTCAGATAATTATATTTCATTTCTGCTAAGTTAGCGTAATACATTTTAATGCTATATTGAAGAGGGCTACTTGATCTTAATGAGACCACATTTTGATAAGAGACTCTACTGGGATAAGAAATCATAACAGTAATGTAATCCAAGGTTTTGATTCTTGGTTCATTAGGCAACATAGATAGCTCCTCCAAAGCTTTGTTCCCAAAACAGAGTACAGATGCCAGGACTTTTATGTTCCCCTAAGGAGATTTCTCTGTGAACTCTCATTGCTTAAGAAATGAGTCTTTGAAACAGTGGAATAATTCCAAGTTTTCAACCATTGCTGTTAAAATTCTTCTTTTTTCTTCTTGCAACCTACAGATATTGCATCCTTTAGCATCCAAATCAATCACTCAGTTGATAGTGATCATCTGGTACAAAAATATATGTTTCTGCCACTTTTGCTGATGCTCTACATCAAGGAAGTAAAGAACAACAAATTATTCTATCAGGTTATTGTTTCATCAACTTCCAGCAGATATGCAGATTTCAAGCTAAATAATGTTAAAAGCTGACTCATAATAAGTGAAACCATCATGATCCATCATACATGTATTGTCTGTTTTAGCCTCACTCACTTGGGATCATCTACTTACAATCAAATCCAAATAAGAATGCTGGATATGTATTTAAGGGATACCAAGCTCATGGGTGCTTCTTTGCATCCCACAACTATCACTCCATAGTTGTACCACTCTGCCAATAGTAGAGGCAACTTCTATTTTTCTCAATTTTTCTTGTAAAATTATGCTCTTTATTATAACACAAAGGAAAGGGAAGAGAGCAATTATATTTAATAATAACAGAGGAAAACTAAAATTATGATATAATTTATAGATATCTAGAGGATTTTTTGCACTAATTTCTACTAATTCTGTATTCTGTTTTAGAATATTTCTATTCAGAATAACTGATATGCTTGTTCAGAAACTGATGTTGTTCAATGAACCAGCATTTTATCAGGTCTTCTATATCCACAAGCTTGCTGACTTTCTTTGAGTTTTGATGCTAAATGAGAAGTGCTACTTTTTGCATTGTAAGATTTATTTCTCATCATTAATCACAAAATAAATGCCACTGAACATAAATGACTTAGTCACACCTAAAACATTACCAATTTAGAATTTCACTTGGCTAAAAATTGCAAGAATTTGCATTGCTTTTTTATAAGCAAAACAAAAGTATCAGATTTTAAAAGGGGGGGAGGTAAATAAGAGATAATCGCCTTGAAGAGCTAAACTACAATTTGCCAATTCTTTCCTCTCTACTCCTGACAACATTCTGGCAATCCCTAAAGCACCCCTGATCCTGTTACCACATATTAATGACACAGGTGCCAAACCAAAGGCTTCAATCTCCAGCGTGGAAACAGAGGAAATATGTAAAAATTATACTTGGATCCTAAAATAGATTTGACTACTATGTATAATCACTACATTCATTCTTCTTCCCCACCCCCACCCCCACAAAAAAGAGTTAAATTAAGCTTCTGGCTACCAAAAGGTTGAGTGGATCTGACAAAAATAAAAGTGACAGAGTCATCCATCATACATACAGCTCTTCCCATTTGAATCACAAATGAACTATATATATTTGAATCACAAATGAACTATATATGTTTTACTTGGGGTTAAACAAGGAAAAATGGTGCATAAAATATAGATGTAAATTCATTGCTGCAGTTAACTGAAACTGCCAAATCTTGCAATTTACAATTGGTGTGCTTTAATTACAAATGTAATCAATAAAATAGAATTATGAATGGATATGAGTATGAGAAGAAGACAGCTGAACAAAACAAACTGTTAATTAACCTATTGATTAGAGAGCAAGAGAAATATATTCTGTTTGAACAGCTATTCAATTACACAATGATTCACCCATAAATTCACAATGCATTTAGGTCTATAAGCATATAAATCTTATATTTTAGTGACATTATACAAAGAACCAGACATGAGAAACAGATCTTGCACATTTATAGTCAGTTCTAGTAGCTACTAAAATAATTAGAACATATTTTGATAGTGTTTAGTCCAAGCCTCATTACATTTTGATTAAATAATATATTTTAATCTGATACATTCCTAGAGTCCCACAATTCCCAGCCTCACCCTAGAATTCCAAGCCATTTTTTTTTCAAAGTTGAGTTAGAGTCTTCATTTCTATGCTGATCTGTGATGGCATGTAGATATGAACTTGGAAGACAGAAAGACCCATAGTTAAGGCAATAATCTCACAGGACAACAGTTCATTCTGCAGGTGAGGGGAAATCATGGGAACCACTTCAGAAGGGATTCTCCCTAGTTTTTCCAAGGTCTAAAAAGAGAGGAATAAAGAAATACTTATATCTTCCAAGTTTTTGTTTAATGTAACTTTACACTAAAGATAATGCTGATGTTCCTAGTTAATGATTCTTGCCTGGACTACTTCAGAAGACTAAAATGATCCCTGAAGTTAAAAAAAAAAGAGTAATTTCTAATGTCCTTGAGACTAATCCATTCCATTAATGTTAGATGGTGATCTCTGGGTTGGGAATCAGCATTAATTACTGAACTATACTAAACTGAGATGAAACTATATTGCCAATCACACCCCAATCTTCACTTATTTCCAACTCCAAATCAATGATTCTATTTAAAATAATTTTCTAAAACATGATCCCGTGGCACATTTTTACAGAAAATAAGTAGTTTTTCTTCCTCTTTCTTAGAAAGACAAAAATGAAGACTATTTCTCTGGGTGGCATGTCTGTGGAGATTTTCAGTAATCCAGGTTATAGTTGTTCCAAAGTTGCTTTTACAAGAGGCAACAGGACTTTCTGGTTTTTCTTTGAAAATGTTTCACTTTTCATCCAAGAAGCTTCTTCAGCTCTGACTGGATAGTCAGGAATGGAAGGATTTATACTCCTCGCAAGACAGCTGGTCATTTGCATTCTTTTAGAGAATCATTGAGACCACCTGGAGTCTGTGGCTTTGACCTCTGTTTGACATAAATGGATTCTTTTACTCCTCCCTCAAACTATCTTCCTTGTCCAAAATGTGAATGTTATTGTCCTCAAATGAGTAACCTTTTTCTTTTAAATGAAGGTATACTGCTGATTCTGTTCCTCTGGTGTTATTTTTCCTGTGCTGGGCCTTCTGTTTAAATAAGGGCTGGTTTTGAGCTATGTAGACCTCTGAACACTCCTCACTGGATTGTATACATTACATTATTTTTATGTTAAAAAATATTCAACATAAGAAGAATATCTTTCTTATGTTGGTGTCCAGTTTTTAAGGTGGATAAACCCTCTGTCTCTATGAGTTTGATGTATAACGCTATGTGATGTTTTCCAAACAGTTTCTCTGTTATACCAGCCATGTAAAGAATGACTAGGTTCTTCTGTTGACTTAGAGTTTCAGCTCTGACTGCCATCTTTTGTTGGATCCTGACATTGACTTAATAAAGGCCCAATTTGGATACCTGCAGGCTTTAAGAGCTGTCTTCAGGTGTCTGTTTTCCTTATTTTGGGCATCCCTGGGGGTGGGGATGTTTTCTGCTCTATGATATAGTTTCCCCGATGACTCCTAGTTTGTGTTGAAGTGATTGGTGGGAGTCAAATAGCACATATTGGTTTGAGTTTTCAATATATCTTTATTTTTAGGTTGCCAAGATCCCAATCAAAATTTCACATTCTAAGAATACCAGCCTTGATTAACTTGATGTTTGAATCCACTGTGCTTATATGACCTATGAAGGCCCATATTTCCTAGACTCTAATGCTAACCTTTAAACTGTTGACACTTGAGCCAGCAGGTGCTCTTTATCTCACAAGATTCCATTCCAAAAAAAAATTTCATACTAGGAAATACTATGCAAGAATGCTGACATATCATTAAATTACATACAAAATATCATTAATTTTATACAGCTTTTAATTCTTTGGCATTTTCATCAGAAATTTTGAAAATTCATATGATTTCATGGGTTTTCATTTTTTTGAAATTTAAGCATTTTTACTGTTTTATTCGTTGCTTATATTATTAATTCATTTTTCAGTAATCTTTTAATTTATGATATAAAAGAACAACTTTTTAAGAAATGTTAGCTAGGCCTGATTAAAAAGTAAAAAATGTTATTTAAATATTAAAATTAGAGGTCAAATGGCTCAGCAGTTTAAAAGAAATGCTGGATTGATAGAAAAGGTAGTCTCTCTCCATTTCAGCAATTCCAGACCTAGCACCAGGGGTGGGATTCTATCGGTTCGTACCTATTCACTAGAACCAGTTGTTAGAGGAAAATACTGGCCTAATCCTGTAACGAAGGCAGGAAGGAAACATTCTGGTGTTGCTTACAGAAACTGCCTCTCCATTAACCCTTATTACATTCTTGGCAGGACTAGACTTCCTGTCTCAGGAACGTCTCCAGAGTTTTTTCCCCCTCCTTTGCTGGTATTTTGCTTGTGCGGAGTGACCATTCAAAGTTACAATGGCATTGAAAAAAGTGACTTATGGCCATTTTTCATATTTACAACTGTTGCAGCATCCCCACAGTCACGAGAGGCCAGGCGAGGAGATGCGTGCCTCAATGTGAGTGATATTGAGTTGGCCACACTCAGCCAATAACATGAGCACCAAGCCATGTCCACCCAGTCACATGACCACCAAGCCACGCCCACCACCTAAGCCATGCCCACAGAATCGGTTGTTAAAAAATTTGAATCCTACCCCTGCCTAGCATTGCATCACAGAGTTTAGCTCCCATCACTAACCTCAGCTTCTGCAAGCTAGAAGTTCAAGAGCATGTAAATGCAAGTAGATAAATAGGTACCACTTATTTATCACTTAATAGATAAATAGGTACATGATGTAACTAACAGCCAAATGAAGAAACCAACTGATGCTGAGCTGGCCTGAATGTGAGGTGAAAACAAATGTGAGGTGAAATGTGAGGTGAATGTTAGGTGAAAAAAGCCCCAAATGACACTGACACTCCTACAGAATTGATACTATCCAGGGTGCACTACAGGGTGTGAATTAGCTGCTTTATGTATGGAGCTAGTTCACCCACTGTAGTGCACCCTGGATAATATGAGTGAGAACTGAACAAACTAACAATCTTAGACAGCCAAATTACTATTCTGTAGAAACATTGTAGACTCCTGGCATTCATGTACCAATGTCATTCACTAAATAAATAATCTTAAAATAATAACATCAGGCTTATAAGAATAAAATGGAGTTAGTTTCTACATAGCTCTATTACCATCTATAGAAAAAGATAACTTATTAAAAAAGTAATATGAGAATTTGTTATTTTGCCCATATCATACTAATAAGAATTTGTTTTAAAAAAATCAAGGAGCAGACAGCCTCCGAAAGATGTCTTTCCATGTTATCTATTATCTGGTGTTTCTGGGAATGTTAATGTTCTCCCAAAACTTCAACAAAAATGCCATTGTAACAGATTATTACAGGAGAATTTTTGAAAATGTTGTTAAATAAAGTTGCTGATTTTTACAACCAATTTTTAGTATGAAAAACTATGTTTGCATTTATTATGTTTTTTATATTTATCCTTCCCAAATATTGTCTATCTGCACAGATGTGTTGGAAAGCATGACAATTTAGAAATACAATAACCCATATATAAAATATCAACACATGCTAAAGAAATATGTCTTGGGTACAAATATAGCAGGCTTCTGTCAGTGCTTTTCAAACAGTGACAAAAGACAGTGATGTCTCAGGTAGTAATCACAATGATTTTGCATGATTTTCCTTCAGTCAGGAGAAATAGGGTGTAGAGAGACAACCACTTTTCAGTATAAAAAAAGCATACTGTTGCCATCAAAATTAATTCTCCAGTTCTACTTTATCATTTGCTCTACAATTAGGTATAAGAAATAATTCAAGCAATTGTTACAGCTTTTTATTATTGTTTTGGATCATTGCACAGTCAACAAGATGTTTATTATGAATTGGCCTTTTTATCCACCTATTGAGTCCTTGCCAAGGATTTGGGATATGCAAATATTGATACTGATATTGATAAAGATACTGTAGCAGGATATAAGCTGTTCTGAATAAAGTTGCCTTTTGAAATTAATCACGATGATTTTGTCAATGCTGATGGTGTTCAAGTTGTTTTAGGATTGCACCCATGGTGTCTATTAATATTGGTACTACCTTTGCTTTCTTTTGCCATAGTCTTTCTATTTATATTGTAGTTCTTTGTATTTTCTACTTTTCTCCAGTTCTTTCTCTTCTCTTCTGCTGTCTCCAAGTTCTGCCACATCCATTAGCCAGACATTTTGTTCTTTCTTATTGACTGTTATTTAGCCTGGGTGTTATGTGATAGATGCTTGTCTGTTTGAATTCTAAAGTCCCAGAGCATTTTAGCTTCTTCATTTTCTATTACTTTCTCTATTTTAGCTTCTTCATTTTCTATTACTTTGTCTTGTACTATTATTTTGTTTATTCTACTTTGTTCATTTTCTATTACTTTGTCCAAACTGGCTGGGGAATTCTGGGAGTGAAGTCCATATATCTCAAAGATGCTGGGGATGAGAAACACAGATCTAAATTAAGGAATTCGGAACACACCAACCCCAGACCAGTTGAACAGGTACTCTGGGAGACATGGTCCCTTAAGTAACTAAGCTCTATGCCATATAGAGTTTTATGGACAATTATGAGCATTTTGTATCACACACCTGGAAACAAATTGGTAACCAGTGCAACCAAGGCATGCCAATACACAACTTATCATAATTACTTAATATTCATATTTGACACACTAGGCACATAGATCTATCATATCTCTCTCCCTCTCTCTCTCCCTCCCTCCCTCCCTCCATGCTCTGTATATGTCGCTGGGTGGGTGGGTCCATGTGTATGAAGTTTCTCATTCTCCTTCTTGCATTACATATACACCCACCACAGAATGATGTATATAATCAGTTTATATAGCTCTCAGGTCATTTCATTTTTCTTTTGTTTTCAGGACAGTGGCAGATGGCAGCATTTTTCATAGGCTATCAGAAAATGAATCTTCTTTTTGCTCTACCTTAAAAGGATATCCTATTTCTTATATATAGCAACTGTTTTTCTTGTTTTGTCCTATTGATCTCTGCCTCTCCTTTTGAAAAGCAAAATATTTCTCCTTTAAAGTCAATCATTTCCATAATGTACAGCATGCAGACACTTTTCTAAAGGAGCTATCTTGTTCTACAGAGTATCCACTTTGGTTTATTTTTTTAACCGTATCTCTAGCTGTTATGGCTGTAGAGAGAACTCAGAAAATGAGAACTGTGATTGATTCAGAAACGACTCTTGGATGCTGCATCTATTCATCTCTATGAGATGTTCTCAAATACCCAATAATTTAGATGTCAGCTAGTTAACAATATACTTCCTCACTTAACAAAGAAGTGGGCTTGTCATAAATCTAGAGAGCTGGCAAGAGTATTATGTAGTAATATTGAGATTTGGAAGGTTTCATGTCCTCACATTTTGAGGGGGGCGGAATTGAAATGTACTGCACAAGGTCACATTTCAGTTCATCTTTATTTTAAGGAACTACGGAAGAATAATAGGAACAGAGATTTTAAATATTTGACACACAGAAAAGCCTAATTAAATCTTGTTATAGAATTTAATTTCTCACTACCCAAAACAGTAATGATTCCAGGCATAGCAGTTACTTACATTTGACTTTGTTTGGAAAAGGGCTTCACAAAGGAATTATCAGAATTTATACATACAAGAATATTTGCAGATATTTGAGGTAAAGCGTAGGCAGAATACATAGTACAATCTTTCTAAAACAATGAATTATTATCCCAAATCAATGTTCAGATGAATCCAACTGTTCTGGTTGTTTTCCAGTCCTTAAAAGTTTATTCTGAACATCTTTATAGAGTGATAGATGACCATACCTTTTTCCACAACATACATCCACACCTTGATTCCTTCATCTTTAGCTAGAGCAGGTGGTGTCCAAATCTGGCAACTTTAAGACTTGTAGAATTCCTCCATGTTGGCAGAGGAATTCTGGGAGTTGAAGTCCACAAGTTTTAAAGTTGCCAAGTTTGGAGACCCCTGTGCTAGAAGTAAGAGGTGCCACTACAATAGAGAGCCATCTTATCATTCAGGACATAAAAAAGTAAGCATAATTAACTATGGCATTTACTAGAAAAGACTATAGAGATGATTTTCAATGAGTTTGAGAATGCTATTGCTTTTATATCTTGTTTGAAGTGGGAGATTCTCACCTTGAGTTGGAACAGATTGCTAGACAAACAAATTTATGGTTGGAGTTCAGAGAATTCATTTTACTTTGTGAAAGAGCAGCAACAAGTAGTGTTCCCTCCCCTAAGATATTTCCAGGTATTTTCTACTAATGTTGTTGTATATAGCCGTAGTTTGTTTATCAACAATGTATTTAATTCAGTAGGTGTCTGCTCATTTAGTTATTCTCATCACACATATGACCTGTGGATAATTTTCCTGCTAGGGTTTTAAAGTATGTTTTCTTTTTAATGCTTCCTTGAACACACCAGTCTAGTTTGTCTTTACTTTATGGTATGTTTTACTTCGCTGCAGAATAACCCAGCTGTTCTTGCCTGCTTCACTGAAGTTAGGAATGCCATCTCATCTAGGTCAGTTGTTACCATGGTCATTTACTACTTCTAGAGCTATTTTTACTAATAATGGTACAATTGTTCTTGCAGACATTTCATTACCAGATGAGATAACATCATCAGATAACTGTAGGGAGTAGGGTTTGCTCTTATTTTATACACTCGTGGCTTGGCTTGTCAGAGTTCGGAGTAGTCAGTTTTGGGGGCTCCTTGGTTGGGCTGTTGTCTACTGTCAGCTTGTCTGGTTTCTGAGATGTTTTTGAAGTTGCATGGATATCCATTTTGTTGGATAAATGTGATATAGATGATCTGTTTTCTTTTTCTGATGTTTAGGGTCATTGAAGTGTGTTTGTACTTGTCTAAATGGAGCAGTGTGGTGGACTAATGGTGAAGGTGTTCATATATCACTTAGAAGATTGAGAGTTCAATCCTAGGCAGCAACAGATGTTTCTCTCTCAAGGCACAAAGAGAAAATATCTGTGGTGAATTCCTCATAGGTGTCAGGAAGGCCACTGGCCAGTATATGCTGAACTCTATTCAGTCATCTTGACTCTACCCCAAATTAGGAGTTACAGGGTTGTAAAAAGAAAGTGTGTACTAATCTAAATAGTGTTCTTACAACTTATTTTGTGGGATGTTGGGATGTTACTGTAATAGTGCAGCTTTTGATTTATGTGAGTGATTTTATGATAGATAATCTCAAAACCCACCAACAGACTATTATAACCACATCAAAAAGTTAAATATAGCAAACGAAGCTTTTACTAGATTATTAAAGACCAAATTATCGTGCTACCTGAAGATCTTTCCATTCGTTCCACAACAATGGGCCAGTGTTCCCTTCCATTCAACAAACTCAGCTTTTGCAAAAATGTTTTCCAAAGTGGTACTAAATATTTTTGATAAATATTTATTTAGTTATGAAACATTTGGGGTACTCCTATTTTAATCAAGAGGGTAAAATAGGATAGTTCTCAGAAACTGATTATGCAAATTCATTATGGTTTTCACTTAGAATTGGGCTATTCTACTACTTAAAGTAATTATGTTCATTTCCAGTGCAGGGTAAATCCATGTTCTTTTTTTTTTCCAGTGGCTTATAAAGGATCCAATCTTCAATGTGCAGATTGTCACTCTGCCTGGCATCATTCTTCCAGGAGCTTTGTAGTGCAACATTTTTGAAGAGCACCAAAAATTGACTATAGCTGGAAAAGCATAAAATTTGGCTTCTGTTCTATAAGCTATTTGCTACAGACTCCTCCTGATCTGCCTTCACAATTTTCTGACAGCCTCTCTTCTCTTGTAGAACAGCCATTTCTGTCCTGTCTTTAATGGTAATAGACTGACTACTGTACTTTATTGACATCAACAGCAGATGTCTTTGTTTGGCTTGAGTCTCCTTCACCACCTGTCAGCGTATCCTCAGTAATACCATCAAGTTCTGAGAGCCTCATGCATAAAATCCTCCAATATACTGACAGTTTTTCAAGCCAGAAGCTTGAAGTCAGAAGAGTTTAATCCTTTCCTCTGATAGTTCTCCCCCATTAAAAAATCCTTTCAGCATCTTGTCATTTCAAAATCTTCCTAGTTTATGTGCATGTTGAATTTTCCCATATCAGGTGCACAGGCCAAAGCAATGGGAAGGTAGTGTAATAGGTGGATCATCCATGCCAGGCAACAATGTCTCAGAAAACAGGGGGGACAAATGTTGAAAATTTCACTTCCTGCTTTCCCATCCTCCTTTATTCTGCCCTAACTGAATAGGTACACCTTAGCTAGCATTCAATTTATTAAGTAACTATAAATTAGAGTAGTTATATCTGAGCTGGTCATCTACATGATAGCAGCAGAGATATACAGAAAACTCAGAGCCTAACGAAGTCTCATTAGTTAGGTTTATTCTTAAAAAAGTGAAATTAGGTTGCAGAATATTAGAAATTAGAAATTTTTGAACTATAACCACGTTTTATCTGCAAGTATGTTAGGATAGGTCCTTCCTGATACCCTTGATCACCTTTCTAATGCTTGTGATTCATGGGGAAGCTGGCATTTATGAAATGCAAATAGAATGTCCATCTTTGGTTCTGCAATGTTTTGCAAGGTGTCCTGCCTGATCCAAGGTCAAAAAATGTCATTACATCATTTAATCCTGTGGCTGTGTTTTACACAGAGGCCAAACACATACTTCAGGAATGCTACCACTCAATAGATGAGCTCCAGTTAACTTTCATTGCTCACAACTGTTCACAGCTCTACACTCCATGAATTTGCTTAGTTCTCCTTTGAAGCTATCAGATCCAATAGCAATTGCTGAGACTTGAGGCAATGATCTGCAGAAGTGAATCGGAAGTTTCCTAAAGGATTTTTTTGTTTCTGTCTTATATTTTTGGCTTAATCAATTCAGTTGAATGACTCCTGGGCAGAGAAGAGATAGGAAAAATGAGTATTCAAGTCCTAAATTCATTTGAAGAACCTATGACCCTCCAACTATTGCTGAATCTAGCTAGAATGATCAGTGATTCAAAATCACATACAGGATCAATTAAATAGAATTATAGTAAACAGGAAGATAGACAGACAGACAGACAGACAGAGAGACAGACCTTCAAATTGGTATGTAGGACCAATTGGTTTTTAACTAATTTTTCATTATAAAAATATTTTGCTGCTATAACAATTTATAGCATTTGATACTGAATTATTATTCCTTTCATTTCATTTCTGCTATGCTGAAAGGTTTCTAGTTATTGCTATTCTTTGCTGAAGGAGTCATACAGGTCATCAAATCCAACCTAATCCAAATTAAGATACCTCTGATAAACTCCAGGCTTTACTTCAAGATATCCAATAAAGAGAACCCATCACCTTCCTGGATATTAAGTCTCACTGACAAACCAATTACCTTGGACATTTTTAGCATTCATATTGTTAAGAAGTGTTTCCTACCATTCATACTGCGATTCAATTCATTTCTATATCAATACCATGTGAAGTTTGTGCCATTTTTATATTTATTGTAATTTAAGCTATGTCTGACAAAACTCATCATGTGAAAAGTTGATCTTACAAAATCATTGTGGAAACATTTAAAATAAATAGATAGATAATTAACTGGGGGTTCATTGAAAAGCTCAACAGACCTTCCATAGATGATGCCAGCAATGGAGACTTAAGGTAAGTCTGTGTGCTTTGCTACCTGGACTTTCTGAAAAAGCAGCCTGAGAAAAAAGTTGACAAAGTAGATAACATATTAACTAGACAGAAGGGAAACAGATAGTATAAAATGTACCTGCAATGCCTGCAAGGTTACTCATCCTGCATCTTGTGACACAGGGAAGCTGTTGAGATGAATTTTAAAGCATTTTATCATTCTGACTTAATGGTTGTTTCATTTTGCCTTTAATACTCTAGAGGAGAACGGAAGAACTAGCTTAAACCAAATGAGCAGCACTGACATCATTCTATTTAAAATGGAAACATAAATCCTTGAGAGCTATCATGTAGCTAAAATGCCATTAACCTAGGAACTTCAGCAGTGTATAACTAAAGTTGCAGTAGCATCCTCTGATTCCTAAGAGGAGGAACCTTTTATAATCTTCCTCCTGTTGTTCTAAATCAGGAGGAGAAAAGAAATTCATCAGAAATTATTATTTGAGTCTTATGAAAACATGGAGATAATACTGCTATTGGGGCAAGATTAATACCCAGCTGATATTCCTAAACATACCCTTGGCATTTTTCATGCTCCTGTAAATGGAGCCTATCACAATAGTTCCCCCCTACCCCCACAAGGCCATGTCTCTGTCCAGTTCTCTGAAAAGAAGTCAATTTTGTAACAATGGGATCCAATTTGGCAGCTGTCAAGCAGTGAATATGACAGGCCAACCGCACAGTGTTTGATTTCCTGTGCTATAACATTAGAATCTGACCTCTTGTTCAGGTTCTGCTCAGCTTTTGTAATAATGCCAAACTTACAAAAACCCTGCAGGTCAAACCCTTTGGAATTATTTGAGAAACCCTAGTAGTAAATCCATTAACAAATGGGTTTCCTAGCTTCGTGCAGACCTACAGAATAATAAACCTGAATAAGTTTGCTTTTAAACAAAGGCTCTGTAGTCTTGCTGTGAATGAATGTTTCCCTTAATTGTTTATGCAGGGGTGCAGAGTATAGAATCGCTGAGCTGTTCTAAATACAAGTATTCCTGTGAAGAAGTATGTGCCTTCAGAAACTGAGAGTGGTAGGAGATCTAAAAGCCTTTTCTTACAGCCATGTTTTCTTAAATAGTATCTCTGGCTTTCTCAGTCATTGCAGAGAATCTTCTGAGCTGAGTCCTCCCAGGTTTGAAAAGACTGGCTGAACGCTGAGTTAGCTCTGGACAGTCCAGGTTCAAATCTGAAGATTCAGTTATCTTATATGTTTTCTGAATTAGCATCCTTCAGCCTCATATTCCTCAAAAATATAGTGCGGTGCCTTTTTGTATAGGACTGTGATAGGAAATATCTGAGTTTATGTGGCATTAGTTAAGTCCTTCCTGCTAACATCATGTATCTATCTTGGAGAGTCAGCTGGAGGATGTCTTGCTCATCTGACAATTTTAGTTCCATGCAATGCTTTAAGATTATGCAGCCTAGAAAAGAAGTATCTTTTCTTATAATGAAATGAGATTAAAATAAGGAACTGTTAGCAAGGGCTATTTTTGATCTGATTCACTAACAAAGATGCTATGGGATTTGCATTTTACAAAGAATAATTCCCTGTCTGATGAGCTGCCTAATCCAGTTTTTGAAGGTTAAAAGTTTAAAAGTAAGAATTCATTTAAAACGAGAAGAGGGCTTTTGATGCTGCCTATTCTTAGCTACTGTAGTGCCTGAACAGTAGACTGAGAAGTATATTTCACCTGGTCACAAATTTCTGTTGCAGTGAGACATTTGCACTGCTATTTAAATCATAATTACTATTTACAATGTAATCCATATAAAATAGCCTATACAGATGCTTAAGATGGGTTGGTACTAAGGATTCCCATCTCCAGAGTCTGCTGCAGAAGCCAGTTGGGTGACTTGGGGCCAGCCACTCCTCCTCAGTCCAACCTAACTAGTAGGGTTGTCCTTGTAGCCTGATCCAAGATAAGGAATCCAAGGGCTCAGAAAAAAACAGGCCAGATAGGGATAAATGGAAATAGATTAAGACAATTTAAATATACATAGGAAGAAGAAAATTAGAATATTCTGTTTTACTAATCCATATCATATGGTTAAGTAAATAGATTATTGTGCAGTTATAAATAGAACTGGAAAGAAATATAGAACAGCATAGTATAAGAATAATTCTTGGAAATAAGAAACTAAAATAATATCATTTTATTATAAACCATTTTGGATTGTATTTTAATAATATAATTCTTTGCAAAATAAATTGTTTGGCTTTTTGCATCTCTCTCTCACCATTTCCAATAAGGGTCCTGCAACATGCTCTCAGCAAATGCCCAACCTGTGATCCTGCATCCATGTCTACTATTTCTTTTTAACCTAGTTAATACAAGAATCAGATTCATTCTTAACATATGTTTCACTTATAAAGGCCTGGAGAACTATACATTATGTCATACAATCTCAATAGAGCATTACAGTACTGACAGATTGCAGTAACAGGGTGACATATGATATTCAAGGACAAAAACAAAATCCTCAGTTTAAGCTACCGTATCTAGGTTGCAAAAATCCAAAACACCACTAGAAGACAGCAGTAAGTTAGATTTTTATCTGTCATTGCTACCATCCAGAGGTGTTTTTTTAACAGCCTGTTTATGTTGGCCTTATACATGGCTGACTGGATGAAAAATGCACCCAAACTGATAAATGTTTGTATAAGAAAGGAGCAAATGTCAAAAATTGCCTCAGAGACTTCAGAACAAGTCTTCCCCAAGAGTCTATGGATGTTTGAATTTCAAATTATTTTCACCTTCAGCATATTTTCATCTTCAAAGGCAATCAACCCTCTTTTCTTTTCTCTTGTGTAATTTTAGATGAATTTCAAGTTAAGACAATAAGTGTAGTTATCAGGGATAATTTTATTGCTTATGCAAATCTATCCCTAATTCATACCTACTACTGAAAATGTACATCTGGTCCTAAATGCTACTTCCAAGTAGTGCAGAATTTTTAAAATCAACTCTCAACTGTTTTTCTTCATGTCATTATTTTGTTACACCTCTTCCCAACTCACTTCACAAGGATACACATACACAAAACACATACACAGAGTGTCACTGATAGATCTGTTGGAGTAACAAAAGAAAGGGGATAGGATTAAATTTTCTTCTTCAAGTAGTTTTTGCAGCTGTGGTTAACCCTTCCACTGCTCTGTTCTTTGGAACCCTTTTGCATTTAAGATTTAACACTGAACTAATGGTAGAGTATCATAAAGGGCAGAGACTTATCCCTTTGGGCCCTCTCTTTGCCTAGTTCTTTGTTGATAATCCAAAACCTTTCCACTCTAAATCTATAAGCCAATTCTACAGAAACATAAATAAGCTTTAAAAAGCAATCAGAGCACAGCAAAAACAAAGGTGTTGAGCAGGGGTGGGATTCATTTTTTTTAACAACCGGTGGCCGTGGCTTAGTTGGTGGGCGTGCCCAACTCAATATCACTCACCTCGAGGCATGCATCTCCTCGCCTGGCTTCTCATGACTGTGGGGGTGCTGCAACAGTCGTAAGTGTGAAAAATGGTCCCAAGTCACTTTTTTCAGTGCCATAGTAACTTTGAATAGTCACTCCACACAAGCAAAGTACCAGCAAAGGAGAGGAAAAAAACTCCAGAGAAGTTCCAGAGACAGGAAGTCTAGTCCTGCCAAGAATGGATTAACGGAGAGGCAGTTTCTGTAAGCAACACCAGAATGTTTCCTTCCTGCCTTTCTTACAGGATTAGGCCAGTAATTTCTTCTAACAACCAGTTCTCCAAACTGCTTAGAATGTTAACCGGTTCTAGCGAATAGGTGCGAACTGCTAGAATCCCACCCCTGGTGTTGAGTTATTAGAGGTTATAATGAACAAAAAAAATGAATAACAGAATTTCTTTCTAAAATAGAAAAATCTATACTCAGCCCCTTCACTAATACCTAAGAGGACTTGGGCAAAATTAACTTGAAAGGGAATGAAGTTCTTGATGCTCTCTCAACTTGGTTGTTTGCTTGCTGACATTTCATTATTGAGCTAGGTAATATCATCAGTGCAAGTGAGTAAGGGTTTGCTCCTTTGTGTATATAAAGTAGCTTATATACAACAACCACTATTGTACAGGCAGGCAGAAAACTAGCAGAGTACAACTGCACCAACTAGCAGTCAGTCAGCACAATAAAACTTCCTTAATGAGGGTGTCAAACTGATAGTGTCACCATGGTGTCACATAATCACATTATCAGGACTTTTTTCCCCTTTGCTAAACCGGGCATGGGTGTGGCTAGTACATTTGACAGCCTTGACATAGACAAACATAGTTTCAGCTGGAAAAGTGTAAATGTCTTACAGCAAGCTAAATCCAAAAACATTAGGATATTAACCATCCATAAAAAGCTTGCAATACACATGCTACAAAAGAGACAATAAAAAGTTAAGAAAGAAAGAAAAAAAACATAACATATCCTTTCTAGCCCCGAAGCTTCAAAGAAGCAGGGAGTAAAATCAGAGAAACAACTAAGCACCAAACAATGCAGTAAACAAGGAACTACCAAGGAGAAAAACACACTTTGAATAACACTAGCACAGCAAGCTACCGTATATAAACAGGAAGCAAATCTCATATTTACTCACACTGATGATGTTATCCAGTCGGGTAATAAATTGTCAACAAGCAAACAATTAAGCTCAGGAAACATCAAGGTTTCCATAGTTCAACCCTAAGCTACATATATTGTCATCTATTGAACCGAGTCTCGTAAACTAAGTTCCACTGTTAAAATCTTGTTCTTAATACTTCCTAGAGTTCCTGCATTGGTGTTCCATGTTCATACCATTTAAAATTATATAGGGGGGTGGGGGTAAAATAGTGAAATATCACTATTGCTGGTATGACTGACAGTGTAACTCAGAATGGTCACATAATAAGTGGGATGCAAAAAACCTGATGACCACCAGATGACACCAAAAAGAAAAAAGAAAATAAGAGGTGCAAAACTAGTTAATGGTCCCTTTTATTTTTGCAGCCCAGGTTTGGTATTCTTAATATTGCAATACTACCTCAAATTTAATTGAGAATTTGGGATATCATGCAAAGAAACATAATCCATAGTATCATTCATGTAATATACAAGCTGGTTCCTGACAATATATTTTCTGAATTCCAACTATATATTGAACCATGAACTAACTTGGGATCATCCATCATTTGAGTTTACATACAATGCTATTTAAGTTCAGTGTGTTGAAAAAAAATGCAGGGGCACCTTTTGGAGTATATTTAGAAATCGTCTGTATAACCACTCATATGCATTATTGACATAACTCCATAAGTAATTGTTGTTGTTGTTGTTGTTGTTAGTTGTGAGATTGTGTCTTCAAAGAAAGCAGACTAATTCATTCATTTCTGATCCCTGTTACTTTATTGCACTCTTGACCAGATTAAAATGTTTGTTGGTTGTAATATGACCACAACTACTTAATCACCAAAGAAATCTTAAATTCATAATATTAAAGTGTAAGTCCTAAGCATGCAAAACTGAAACTAAGATTCACCCAGGTGAAAAGGCTTCCAGAGAACTTCACTCTTTTTTAATACAGTGCAGTTTTCCAAGAGAATACAGCAAATTACCACTAGTTGTCCAAAATCTCAGGGAACATGGACTCTGAAATGGAAAGTGTCAGCTTAGTGACTTTGCCCTGCAGTCTTTTATTTGAAGAATTTACCTAAGACTCAGTATTGAGAGATCAAGTAATAGAGGTTTGTTCTTTGCAAATAAAATGTTTCACTGCTCAGCAATTTGTCCGCTACTGGAATTTTAAAAAGTATCTCCTAAGACATTCTCATTACCTGTTTTATACAACAGAGCCTAATCTGTGTAAAGGAGACATGACTTTACCTTTGATAGCTGCACATTTCTCCTGAAATATGGGATTTGTGAGACTCAAATGTAGTGTTATTTATTACAGAAGATTTTCTATCACAAAGGGCAAATTTCTATCATAAAGGGCAATTTTCTAACCACAACAATTAACCTGCTGAATATTTGCTATCATCCTTTGGAAATATTTCTTGTAAAATATTTGCATTTTCATATCAGGGACCAACATACTAGAGCCAAACATTTTCTTCAGCTTATTATTCCCTACACAGTTATGTCTTCTGTTGAAAGACTGGTAGAAGACATAACACCCACCTAGAACAGTTTTGGACAGAAAATATGAGTTCTCATTTATAATTTTAAAAAGTTCAAGAACTATCCTCTTTCATTCCAGAATGCATGATAAAATAGAATGAACTCAGTTTGCTGAATGGCAAATTCTCACTGAATGGCAGGGAACATAAATCTTAATATAAAGAGTAGTTTAATGGCGGAATCTATTATGCAGAGAAATTGTGAACTTTATGCTGCTAGTTGTATTCAAGTAGAAGTTAAATTGCATTCTGTTAGAAACAGAAGCCACTCAGAATTGCTTTGAATCTCAAGATGAGTGACATATAAAGTTTAAAAATAAAATAAACATTCTGGGATTGATCCAGGACTTGGTTTCCATGGTCCAAATGACCCCTTTCAGCTCTATAATTCTATGGAATAATCATGATATAAACCAGAGCTGGGCATTATATAACTTGCTGGAAACAAGAGCTAATAGTGTAGCCATTATTTAGCATCTGGAATGTCATATATTGCCAGTTTCACCGTGCATCAGATTTCCCCAACCTGAATTCTCTCCAGATGTGTGGACTTTTAAGCAATGATCATCTTAGTTCGGAAGGCTGATACAGTTCTGTAATGAATAAATATTTTGTCTTTATACTGAACATCACTCATGCGCAAAGGTATCAGCAAGGTGTAATGAATCATGCAAATGATAAGTAGCTATGGCTAATATGAAAATCTATCTAGAATTTACAGAACCTTGATATAGCATTATTCTCCTTAGGTCCCTAGTATGGTTTTGCAAAGTTTCTATCAGAAGATAATTTGACAGGTTCACCTCTTTAAATTGAATCTTCAGACTGATTTCGTGAATCCATTTGATGTGTCAAATTGAATCTAGTTCTTTCAAATCAATTTGCTGATTTGATGGAGTCACGCACATGCATGAACACACATGTTATTGAATTGATTCATCTCATTAAATCAGATTGACAATTTAAACCACATTTTAGTTTCCAGTGCTTTCATTCTTTTTATCAAATCCAGTAAATGTTTTTGCATGCCCCTCCTTTCAATTCCTTCCACCTGTCTCTTATTTTTCTTATTTGGATTTCAGGACATCTTCATATCTTTGAACCATCTTTGGAGAACAACAATATCTCCTCCCTTTCCTCAGAATAAATCAGCACTGTGCAGCTTTATTTTCTAAGCAAAACATTCTAAATGATCAGTCAACCAGTGTCAAAGTTTTTGCCACTGCATGAACAGGAATGTGTTAATGGACTGATTTCTTTTTTTAAATCAATCTCATCTTATTGCTTGTGGAGTATATCACCCATTATATCACCAATCTGTTTTTTTCCCCACTAAGAGCACCTTAAGGATCCAAGCTTCCACACACTATTATATATAAGATTGCTATTGCAATTTGCTTACATCCTCCCATCTATCCTCCATTAGTAGTGCATTGACCTCCACCCAACTAGAGTACAATATGACAAAGCAGTTAGGACAAGCATCACTCTATTTGATGTTTGTGTTGAAAAACAAAATAAAAGGTACAAGGTAAGGTCGCTCACTCACACACACTCACACACAAACCCCAAGGAGAAGAGTAGAGTTCAGGTGATAGCTCATTATTAATGAAATTATAGATCAATCCAAATAACCACATATTTCCTTGAACTTACACTCAAGGGTCTTTTTGTAAGACATTCAGCCAAGAAGATCAATACCACTCTGGAGGTAAGTGGCATAAATTATGTCCCAACATATACACCACAGGAGTTTTACTGTGTGTTGTATACAGTAATTGCATTTTATAGATGGTTGTTGAAAGCTTCAGTCCTCATTGATTTTGATCATAAACTAAAAGGTAATAAGAAGAAAAGAACAGCACTTTGATATGAATAAGTCAGTCAGCTGAAGCTGTAAAATCAAATGAAAAAAAATAGCATAGTGAATGTGATCAATTCATGTTCACCAGAAAAGGAATGCAGATATCAGAGCTTTCATTGTATGAACTGGTAGCAGAAAACTTGAAAGCTGAATGAAAATCTCTGTTCATGTAAGAGCCAGTGGAAGAGCTGAACAGCAGGATTTTAAGACTATAGGAAGTCTTCCCAAATTATAGTACTTTTTATTCACACGTTTTTTGCATTATGAATGTCATCTTAATAGCTTATGAAATAAGGTACCAAGGGTATTTGTGTTTTTATTATTATTCTTAATGTGTCTGCATTCAAATGTAAATGGAGATTTGTGACATAATCCACAATCATCAATGTGTTGCACATTTGTAACTTTCAAAGGCATACTTTAAAAAGCATTCCTCTTTTGATTTCCTTGGTTTTTCTTGCGCCCTTCACAGCAAGCAATTCAGGAGGGATATTAATGCAGCATAACAACTCTTTACCCTTTTTCAAGGCCAATTTTGCAATATGGGCAAAATGATTGGAAATGGAGTCCTGGAAAGAAAAAAAGCTTAAACCATCTGTCAGGGACTCAGTTAAGAGATCCACACTGTTTTACAGCCAAAGATAGGGATAAATTATGCCTGGCAGGAAACAAGCTACTGTTCATGTTTATAAGGATGAATTACAAATTTGTTATTGTCCATTACCCTAGTAAAATAATCTTTTCAAATTACAATAAGCAGTAAACCAGGCAGATTGGAAGGGAAGCAAGAGATAAAAAAATTGTGATAGTTTCTTTGAAAAAGGAAGGAACGGCTTATATCATTGAAATATCACATGCACACATGCATATTTATTCATGTTTTCATGCATTTCAAGGAATAGATAAAGCATTTGGACAAACTGTAGCAGCTACTTCTTAGATATTTTTCAAATAATCAGTTCATAAATGTTTAATCAATAACTTATATTTATTTATGAGTTCTATTAATTTAAACATTTAAAAAACTCTTAAAGTAGAGCACACAAGATGAAATTACACAGCATTGGTTGTCAAGCACAGGGACAAACTTAATGCTCCAAGGGTTAATATGTAATTTTTCCTCGCTATTGCTTTTTTTTTTAATGACATTTTTTAGGAAATGGCACCCCTAGACCCATGCTACACTTTAATATAAGATTTTGGAATGTGAACCTTAAACACCATAATTTCCCCAAAATCTGGATATCTTGTACCACTTAAAAATAATAATAAGGGGGACTTTAAAGAATGGTTAAGAGAAAGTGATATTGAAAGCACACCCTAAAATTTGAATCACTCGGAAAACTTTCCTGGGTCAAAGGAGGAGAAATTCAACAAACTGGAAAAATAGAACTGGAAAAATAAAACTTTTTTAATTGAATACTGGGTTTAATAAATACTATCCACACAGATCCACCAACATGGGATGTAATCTAACAAAATGATTGAAATATAAATCATTATATTTATATATAATTAAGGAGACAAATATATATATATTAAGGAGAGAGAAAAAGAATACGAAATAACATGGCAAGGAAAGGAGTTTGAGAAGATTACTGATCAGGAAGATAGCACCAGAATGCCAAACAGAAAGAATTAAGAAAAATGCTATCACATGGTATTAAAAAAAAGGAATGTGATATTTTATCTACTTTACACATTCATACCTTCCTTGTTCAATTTTCAATTCAACTGAAATAGTAAGAAACTAATTAGCTAAAATGATCATTATAAAAGTTATAATTAATGGAATTTATAATCCAATACATCTGAAGAGCACCAGGTTGGGAGAGGCTGGTACACATGAAGTTATTAATCTAATGAATAATAACTCACAAGAACTATTCATTCTTGGATTGCATTTCTAGTGTACAATGAGGTTACTATATGAAGATGCTTCCTAGACAGGACACTTTGGGGCAAAAATATTGCTTATTAAATGTTTTCAGTAGTTTTACAATATGCTTTAAATATTTGCTTTATTTTACCCTTTCTAGAGGAATCATGTTTGAAATGGGTAGCCACATAAGATAGATGATTAGAGAGAGAGAGGGAGGGAGGAAGGGAGGCAGAGATGATACATCTATGTGTCCAGTGTATCACACACATCACTGAATGTCCCCAATACAGATACGAGCAATTATACCTTGGAATTTTGTTTTTAATTGTAGATGCTACAATAAAAGAAATGCCAGTACTAATTCAGTAAAATTTAAGTAGTGGAGTACCTAGGTTTCCACTAAGTTAAAAAATAAAAGGCACCCAAAAAAGTCAAGATGGCACCTGTAGCCAGGATTTTACAGTATCCTTCCCCTGGAGTAGAGTGAGAATAGGGATGTGACAACATCCTTCCCCTGCCATGCCCACCAAGCCATGCCCACCAAGCCACACCAGACCCACCAAGCTATGCCCACAGCACCAGTAGTAAAAAAAATTGAATCCCACCACTGTTACAGAACCTAACAGTGTGCTGGTTATCATCTATAAAGCTCCTTAAAAGAAGGAGCCAGACTATTTACAGGGCCTCTCCCAGTGCTTCTGCTCAGCTGATCAGATATAGCAAAGGATACTGTCCTCCCAAACAGTGTTATGTTATTGGACCCAGAGTCATATCTTCCCTGTGGCAGCACCTGTAGGGAATCCTGCATGCTAGTCTTTTAAGAGGCTTTGAAAACTTGATTGTTCCTCAAGGCATTTGAGTCAAGTGAGGTTTAGGTGAGTTCTACTACTGATATGATTTTGTGATTGGAGGTTCATTGTTTTAATCATGGCTGTCGTGGGTAATAGCTGATAGCTGTTCTTTTAGTAATAGCAACAACAGCACTTACACTTATATACTACACTGACATGCTTTACAGCACTCTCTAGACAGTTTACAATGTCAGCATTATTTTCATATTGCTCCCAACAATCTGGGTCCTCATTTTACAGACCTTAGAAGATAGATGATTAAATCAGCCTCAAGACCCATTAGATATGAGCTCCAGGTTTTAGGCAGAGTTTGCCTGCAATACAACAGTTAACCATTTGTGAGATGGACAGCCATATAAATAAATAAACTAAAAAATCTCTGAGGGGACAAAGATCTTTTCCACAAAACTGTATCGACAGGTGAAATTTGAAAAATTAGAATATCGTGCAAAAGTTCATTTATTTCAGTAATGCAACTTAAAAGGTGAAACTAATATATGAGATAGACTCATTACATGCAAAGCAAGATAGTTCAAGCCGTGATGTATCATAATTGTGATGATTATGGCTTACAGCTCATGAAAACCACAAATCCACAAACTCAGAAAATTAGATTACTACATGCAATCAATAAAACAAGGATTGTACAATATCGGACCTTTGAAAAGTATAAGCATGCATATGTACTCAGTACTTAGTTTGGGCCCCTTTTGCAGCAGTTCCTGCCTCAATGCGGCGTGGCATGGATGGTATCAGCCTGTGGCAGTGCTAAGGTGTTATGGAAGACCAGGATGCTTCAATAGTGGCCTTCAGCTCTTCTGCATTGTTTGGTCTCATGTCTCTCATCTTTCTCTTGGCAATGCCGCATAGATTCTCTATGGGGTTCAGGTCAGGCAAGTTTGCTGGCCAATCAAGCACAATAATCCCATGGTCATTGAGCCAGGTTTTGGTGCTTTTAGCAGTGTGGGCAGGTGCCAAGTCCTGCTGGAAAATGAAGTCAGCAACCCCGTAAAGCTCGTCTGTGGAAGGATCTCCTGGTAGATGGCTGCATTGACCCTGGACTTAATGAAGCACAGTGGACCAATACCAGCAGATGACATGGCTCTCCAAATCAACACAGACTGTGGAAACTTCACACTGGACTTCAAGCATCTTGCAGTGTGTGCCTCTCCATTCTTCCTCCAGACTCTGGGTCCTTGGTTTCCAAATAAGATGCAAAGTTGTTCTCATCAGAAAAGAGGACTTTGGACCACTGAGCAACAGACCATTTCTGTTTTTCTTTAGCCAGGTAAGACGCTTCTGATGTTGTTTGTTGTTCAGGAGTGGCTTGACAAGAGGAATACGACATTGGAAGCCCATGTCCAGGATCCATCTGTTTTTAGTGGCTCTTGATGCACTGACTCCAGCCTCAGTCCACCTCCTTGTGAAAGTCCCCAGCACTTTTGAACGGCCTTTTCCTGACAATCCTCTCCAGTCTGCGGTCATCCCTGATGCTTGTGCACCTTTTTCTTCCACACTTTTCCCTTCCACATAACTTTCTATTAATGTGCTTTGATACACACTTTGGGAACATCTAACTTCATTTGCAATTACTTTTTGAGGCTTTCCCTCCTTATGGAGGGTGTCAATGATGGTTTTCTGCACAACTGTCAGGTCAGCAGTCTTTCCCATGATTGTGATTCCTACTGAACCTGACTGAGACACCATATAAAGGCTCAGGAACCCTTTGCAGGTGTTATGGCTTAATTAGCTGATTAGAGTGGGACAGTTTGAGCCTAGAATATTGAAGCTGTTCACAAATTCTAATTTTCTGAGATTGTGGATTTGGGGTTTTCATGAGCTGTAAGCCATAATCATCACAATTATGACAAATCACCGCTTGAACTATCTTGCTTTGCATGTAATGAGTCTATCTCATATATTAGGTTCACCTTTTAAGTTGCATTACTGAAATAAATGAGCTTTTGCACGCTATTCTAATTTTTAGAGTTTCACATGTAATATTATCTGCAGAGGGAGATTTTAAAAAGCAAGTTATGGCAGCATGATCAAAGGTCCAGCTCTTTGTACATGTATGGCACATCAACATGAGTGTCAAGTCTAGATTGGTTTACAGCGATTGATTGGATGATGTCATGCAAACTCCCTTAAAAAAATTTGTTGCTTAAAAGTTAGGGGCATTATTCTACTATTGCATTTTAAACATTTTTGTGTTTTGTGATCCGAATAATGTACAGTAAATGGAGGAGACAGAATTGCTATTGCTCCAGCATAACAAACAAATTGGAGAGACAAGGACCAGAAATCGGTAAGTGTTTTTTGTTTTCTGCATATGATTATGACAGGTAAGACTAATGAAAGACTGTCTTGCCTCATTTTATGACCTTTCTTCCACAATTATTAAGTGAATCACTGCAGTTGATAAGTTAGTAATATGGTTCTTAAGTGAATTTGGCTTCTCCGCTGACTTTGCTTGTCAGAAGGTTGCACAAGGAGATCACATGACACCAGAACACTCCAACTGTCCTAAATGTGACACAGTTGCCAAACATCTGAACTCTGATCATGGGAATGCTGCAATGTGAAAAATGGTCATAAGTCAATTTTTTCAATGCTGTCATAACTTTGAACAGTTGCCAAACAAACTGTTGTAAGTCAAGGACTACCTGTACTGTTGAAAACCTGCTGGTGGTCAGGTCCTGTTGATATATTCTAGAATTTATACAGTACAAAGATAAAATTCATCTTAGTTTGATTTTACTATCAAAGCAGAGTTCTAAAACAAAATTATTCAAAACAATTTAGCATTCAAAAGTGCATTTTCTCCAGTCCTTTCTTTTCCATGTTTTTTAATATTGCTAATGAAACTGGTGAATAAGGAACCTGGGAAGATGGATACTCAGAGTCACAACGGATGACATTCTTTGTGTGGAATATCCTAATGCAAAAAGAAGCGCAACATTTGGAAATGCTGTTCTACAAATATAAATGTCATTGGTGAATATTTCAGAGCAGGGGCACATATAGCTATAAGAAAATACTCCTTTCTTTTAAAAGAGAAAAGAAAATCAATCTCCTCAAAACATGCCCCATCCAAACCCCTTATCTTGTATGTTTTCTAACATGCAAAACCATTTTCTTATTCTTATACCCCAAGTGTTAGGGGTTTTTTCCCCTTTTTGTTCTTTCACTAAGTAATGAGAATGATGTGTAATCCATTAATACAGCAAGAAGAAACAAAGAAGCAGCTGGCACATTAGAGGCAGTTTAAGTGCCAGCACTGAGGTATGCACCAAACGAGATTATGCTTTGTTTATTTGGCTAGTTAGATTCAATACAAAATGGAAGGGACGGAGGAAGGAAACAATGGCTCCGGGGAGCTTTCTTTGGATCCCTCTGGATTAACCACAGAAGCAAACCTGCATCTTTCCTGATTTGCATTGGATCATGTTTGTCTTGAGCCCCTGTTCTGCTGCCTTAAAAGTACCAAAGCAATCATGTAATGTTCTTAAATACGTCCCGTGGTTCATTCAAAGCTAGTTATCATCCTGTGGCTGATGGTGGTTATGAAGACTGTAATCCAACATGATTGATGGGTACCAAGTTGAGGAAGGTGCTGTTGTGAAAGCATAACTGTTCAAAGTACTTGAGGAAATAACATTTTTAAAATTATATTTCTCATGTAATTTCTCCTTACTTTGCTTTCCAGTGCTCATAATTTTATGTCTGTGTAATTACTTACAAATAAACATATTGAACAGGTTTTTTTTCCATTTTCGTGTTGTTAAGAAGTCTAATAAAAATATGCAGTACATTAAAAATCAATAAGTATACTTTTTAAAGAGCTAAATGGAAACTTGAAATTGAATATACACAGTACTCAAATATTAAAGATGGTCCTCAGAAAATTAAATATGCTCCTTTTCTCCTTAAATTGTAATTCCTGTCTTTTGAATATGATTCAAATATAACCCACGTCTTTCCAAAGCAGAGAAAGTTCAAATGCAAGGTTTCCAAGGAGAAAGGATGATTATATCAAGCAAAAAAACAACAACATTGAACTTGTAATAGATAAGCAAATGCATGAAATATAATCATCTGTGATTAATTAATACATTGTGACTGAATCACACAATGAACTAAAATATAAACCTTGGCTATCAAAATACAGAGCCTGAGTTCATATAATAATTTATGTCTAAACAGAACAACAAAAAAGAATAACTTAATGTAATGGCCTGGTACATCTTATTCAACAATCACTGAGTTCGTACAACACTCAATCTAAAGCTACCTACCAGCAGTTATCGAAGTCTAATCCAGTCTTTTTTGTACTGTTTGGGGAATTCTGGGAATTGAAGTCCACATATCTTAAAGTTGCCAAGTTTGAAAAACACTGAACTAACCTGTTGCATGAATTCAATCTTTCCCTTCATACTGGGCAATAGCATATGTAGCATAATTTAGCAGAATATAATGTACTACTAAATATGCAGCTATATAATCTCCTACTAAATATCCACCATCCAGAGCAAGAAGGACCAACCAGTGATGTAGCAGGAAACAATTAAGTATGAACCTTAAAGCAGTAGGTTCTCAGTCTATCACTTAATTTCTATCCTTTTGCTGCAGTAGACAAATCTTGTCCAGATTGTGTTGTGATTCACAGGGTCACATTTTTTTTTTAAAAAAAATGTTTTTTAAACAGACTGAACTAGTTGGCAAGCTAATTCTGTTTTAGATCCAACATTTCTTCTCCG
Source organism: Pseudonaja textilis (assembly GCF_049901715.1). Classification (NCBI taxonomy): domain Eukaryota; kingdom Metazoa; phylum Chordata; class Lepidosauria; order Squamata; family Elapidae; genus Pseudonaja; species Pseudonaja textilis. Next base: position 30,456,319 of record NC_142008.1, on the reverse strand, counting down.
TTTTAACAGGCTGCCTTCAAACACCATTTACTTGACTAATTCCAGAGCTAACAATAAAAACATCTGCTGACCTGATTGTTTTGCTATCAAGAGATTAACTGTTAGTTGATGAAAAAGAGGGGGGTGTCCTTTTGATTTATGCTCATTAATTCAGATTGCTGCTTTATGTGGTACAATTAATGTTGCAATTTTTTTTTAAAAAAAAGAAATCCTGCACCTCATGTAAATGAACTAATTATCTAACCTCTGATCTTTATGCACTTAATTTTCCAGTGACCTGTTTTATATCTTTTTGCCTCTCTCTTTTCTACTTTAAAATCAAAAAACTGTGTCAGACAGAAGGGAACTATTTTTACATTCATTTTATGGGTTCTGCCTCATAATTAATTTGCTACCCAGATTGAATAAAGGAATGTGCTTCATCTTATGCAAAGTAAATGCTTTATTTATTTTTTTAATTATTGAATGATAATGTGGATTGAAATCATCCACCACTATATTCTCTGCCTAGTGAAAATATTCTTTTAAAAAATTGTTCTAACACCTCCATGTCCAAATTCATCAATAATAATGCTGCATTTTCAACAGCCACTTAAGATGGAGGATTAGAAATCTCCATCAGTTTCCATATCTCATTAAGCTTCGGTCACAGTATCTGTGTTCACTTCATCATTGTATGGTAATTTACAAATGGCACATTTCTGCTCAGAGCATTCATATGCAAGCTTCTGTCAGTAAGTGAAGGGCACAGCATAAAAAAGAAGCTAACAATGGAGTGTAAAAATGGGAGAAAAACCAGGGAGCTAATACATATTACATATTACATATATTACATCATGACACAATGATCTGAGCTAAGAAGGAGAAAAGGCTATCCAGTAATTTTCAGAGAAGTATAAGTTTGGTTTCCTAGAACTGATTGGTAAAGAATTATTCTCCAAAGCAGGGGTCCTCAACTCCAGGTCTGTAGACCAACATTGATCCATGGGGTAGGAAGATAGCACCCACCACTCTGCTAAAAGAATGAAATATTTTGAGAAATATTAAAAAGGCAGAATATTGTATTTCCCAGGAAATGTGTTAAATAATTCATGCAAACAAGCTAACTTCACTACTGATGTGGGCTGTCTCTTGGCCACATCCTCTTATTTTTCTAGATGACCTCAACTTACCTCTTATAAATTGGACACTAAAGGAATGTACATCCGAACCCATTCATGCAACCCTATAGATGCCTATACCACACTGGGACTGGATCAATTAGCATATAACAACACTAGACTAAACAATTACTTCAACTTCTGCAACAGCTCAAATTCAATTTATGGCCTACAAAAACAGGAAACATTTTCAAATAGTGACCGTATCATGATTGACTTTTGTCTAAGATTACACCCTCTCAAAGAGGGTTACAATGATGGATCCCTAAAATACAATTTAAAGAAAGCCAATTATGAACTCATAGCTGCTGACTTATCATCTCTTGATTGGCACATTCTGTTCTCTGGCTATAATACTATAAAACAACATTATAACGCTTTCTTGCTCGAACTCAAAAGAGTCATTAAACTATATGACTACTTCAGCTTCAACCCAAACAATACAAGAGCACATAACAGATACAAACTCAATGGTTCGCTCCAAACTTGATTGCAGAAAGTATGATTTCAGCAACAGAGTGGCCAATGTCTGGAACTCATACCTGACTCTTTTGTCACATGCTCAAGCCCCCACTCCTTTACTCTCAAACTAACCTCTATTGACCTCACCCCATTCCTAAGAGATCTCTAAGGAGCATGCATAAATGCACAATCGTGTCTACCATCCCTGTCCTATTGTCCCCAATTATTCGTACCTATTTCATGTATTTATACTTATGTTTATTCTTATTTCTATTATATTGTAAGTGTTTGACAAATAAAATAAATCAATGTTTCTTTATACAGATAGGAAGCAGACTCACTTTTAATAGTCTACAGCAGATGTCAGCACTTAAGAGATAAAGAGATAGCTAGCTCTATTCATAAGCACTTTCCCTGAAGCAAAGTCTGAACAAAAGTAGGATTAGCCCACAGCCTTAATAGGAATTCCCCAACACTCTTTCAGCATACAAGCTCCTTCATTGCATCATATTAAAAACTGCAATAGTTGCTGAGAAGCTGCACTTCACAGTAATTGCTTGCTTCTATATTTTGCAGCCCAGAGTGCATAGAAAGACACCACAATTTTCAATTTAATCTACTGAGATTTATTACCTAGTACCTTGGATCAAGAACCACAAAGATGTTATCTCAGTATCTCAATAGTATTGGTAAACAATTGCATTTGCAACAAAAAGTTGCATATTGTCTACTGTGAATAAATGTGTTGTTCTGTTGTAAACTGTCGTGGTTTCAGCAAGCCTCACTCAATTCACTCAATTTCTTTTGCAATTTTTAAATTTTCTTTTCCAATGACATTTATCCTATCATTCCAGAGATCAGCAAAGATAGTGTGTTTTGGGGAATAACAGTTTCTAGATTTATACAAACATTGCAATTTCTTCAAAAACATCACTCCAATCAATTTTACAGAACAGTCTAAAAGACTTATACTCATGTTTTTGTGGGATGAAGGTTCAATTTTAATTATTATCAATTAGCATTTTAAAAAGGAGTAGATGATTGGAATTGTTTATTTATTTTTACATTTATATCTTGTTCTGTCACATTAAAATTACCAAAATTTGTTAACCAATTACTGTTGGAGGCCTCCAGAATGATCCCTAAAACTTTTGGGAGCCATGCTGTCTTATGATACATATTGTAAAACTTGTATATTCCCAGGTGTAGATTCACAGACCCTAATATCTAGTTAATGTTGGTTAAGAACCTTCTGGCTTCAAAAAATAGACGTATTAGCAGGGATGGGATCCTACCGATTTGGACCGGAGCAGTAGAACCAGTTGTTATGATTCTCCGTAGTTCCGAGAAACAGTAAATCGGGCCTCTGGCTGGCCCCACCCTCTCCGCCACTTCTCTGCTGCCTGCCCGTCAGTCCTTATCATGCATGCATGACATTGCACACATGTGCAACACTGCTGCCTGCAGCCTGCTCTTGTGCGCCTGCCAGGCCAGCCATTGCTGGCTACCTTCCGCTGTGACCCTGCCTTTACTGATCTCCCTGGGTGGGTGAGGCTCTGCAAGCTCTGCTGCCACCACCAGTTGCCTTCTGCCCCCCCCCCCACTTGCCTTTTGCTGCCACTGCTGGTTGCCTTCCCCCCCACTTGCCTGTTGCCACCGCTGGTAGTCGCCTTTCACCCCCACTTGTCTGTTGCCACTGCCAGCATCCGCCTCCCCACCCCCACTTACATTGAAATCAGGTGCAAGAGAGTGGTGGTAGATAAATTATTGGGCAGTTTAGTATGGTATTTATTTCAGTAGGCTGATTTTAGAAAGCTAAACAGGATCAGACCTGGTAAGTACTTTGCTGGGAAGCCAACACAAAATAGGGTGTGGGGATGAAAGGGGTTGGGAAGGAAAGAAGGAAGGAAGATAGGATAGGATAACTTTTTATTGTCATTTTTTTAATGTAAGTACACCGGCACACATTAAAGGTGAAATATATATACATATCCATACACATACATAATATACACATGCTACACACACACACACACACACACACACACACACACACACACACACACACACAAAATCATTGTCCATTTGGAATACATAGCAGACAGGAAGAAAGAGTATTGGATACATATACACAAATGTGTGTGAAAAAAACTTCAAAGAAATAGGATTATAAAAAAACAGCTTCCAATCTTAGCAGTTATAGATGAGAGAGAGAAAGAGAAATGAGAAACAGAGAGAGGGAGAGGGAGAAAAGAGAGATGAAAAAGAAAGAGAAAGAGATGAGAGAGATGAGAAAGAGAGAGGGAGAAAGAAAGAAAAACAGAGACAGAGATACCTGTTTAAAAGAAAATAGAAAAATGGTTCTTTGAGTGTTTAAGTTTGCAGACCTCTGGGTTAGGCAAACACCATGGTCGTTAAGTGAACCTTGTGGTCATTAAGCACTGGTTGTTAAACAAGTCCATTTTCCCCAACGGACATTTTAACCGGAAACCAGAAGGAATTGTTGGAAACTGGCAAAAAAACATAGAAAACCTCAGTCACAAGTCTGTGTGGGGTGTTGTAATTGGTCATAAATGTGTGTGTGTGTATGTATGGCTGTCAAAACACCAAAAACAGGTCAAGTAGCTTGGGAATGTCAGTCATAAATTAGTACATTTGCTAAGCAACTGGCCATTAAGCAAGGACCCCTTATATTTGGTTTACCGGTCACATGGCCACCTAGCTATGCCCACCCTACTCACATTACCACCTAGCCATGCCCAGTCAGCAAGCCATGCCCCACCAGTCACATGATCACCAAACCACACCCACAAATTAGGCCGTGCCCACAGAACCAGTTATTAAGAAATTTGAATCCCACCCCTGGGTATGAGTAATGTCTAGGATGAAGTCAGTGCTAAAAGCATATCATTTCACAGTTTCTCAGATGACCTGCTTATGAGTCCAAAGGAAGGCTCTGCAAAATATCAAAGGGATTGGGGAGTTCCTTCAAGTGAAGCATCTCTTGGGAAAGCAATGCTACCTACTCTACTTCTAATAGTGAAATAAACTTGATTACTCATTTCAGAGCCTCTTCTGGCATACTGGATAGTTGAAGTCTACATAAGCTGCAATGCTGAAGCAAATTTCACCTTCCCCTTAACAAGGAAAAACTTATCAACTCCAAAAGAGTTAATGTTAATTAATTGTAGATTCTGAAAATCTTCATGAAATCAGGCAGGTTTTGTGTCAAAACAGATTTGTATCCATTCTGTTCAGCTCATAAGAAGCAAGAGTAAGCATGCTCTGAGACCCATTTATCAATCAATGCCGTCACATGGGACCCAGAAATCATGCCTTTTCTAGAACAACACTCATCCCTGAAATAGCATCACATTTGATGCTGGACATTTGAACAGCCATGAACCTACTTCTCCTGAAGGCTTTTTCTCTAGGTTTTGGTCCAAACCAGTTGTTCCACTATATACAATAGGCTTTCTATAATTATACTGTATGCTTGTTCCCTGTTATGCCATCTATTTTTTTAATTTTGGAGCATTTTTAAATATTTGGTTTTTTTTTAATTTGTTGATAGTTGGGAAGCTATAAAAATACATTCTCTGCAATTGAACAAAAAAAATTGCAGGTTTCTGGTAACTCTTCTAATTACACTTCTAGCTCTATTTTATTATCACTATAGCAGTCCTTTTGTAAAAGAACCTCCCAAACATGATCACAGACCTAAAAAAAAATGAGGACCCTTGTCTAAGGCCACAATACATTTTCTAAACCAACCTCACGTGAATACTGATTACATGAATGAGCAAACATTGGCTAATAATCTAGTCATGCATTTTAATAGAAGTGTTGTTTATTTAAACAATTTACAAATACAGATTTTGGAACTGGCTTAGCCAATGGTTAGCTCTATTCAGTAACCACATTTTGGATGGATATAATGAATGCATATAATAGGTTATTAATTTCTCTGTAATTTCCTCATGGAATTACTCTTTCCCAAAAGACCAATTAAGTATTTAAGTTTTATCGTAAGAGCCATTTTAAAGTAGTCAACATGCCAAGAGATCAGTTACTTGTTCAACTGAATTCTAACCAGGTGGTTCTCCAAAGTACTTTTACTCTGTAATAATTTCCTTAATAGATTCCATTCAAACCAAAATGACATACTTTGCAAATGAATGAATATGGGGAAGGCAGTTTAGATATTTATAAATATTTAATTAAAATGAGAACTAAAAAATCAATAGAAAAGATCAAATACAAGTCAGATATCACTGTTTATGACAATATATTTACTTTTAATTGGATCTCAACTGTCACTTGGAACTAAGAATATGTGATCCAAAGCAGTCATAGCATGTTTTTGTGAAATGCTTAATTAGATGCCCATTAATTACTGACTTCTTTAATATTATGGAGACTTGTGTGTGCCAAAATTGTAAACTAAGATTTGATGGGATGTTTCCACTGAAAATGAAATGCAAAAATTATGTTGATGCCATCTTCAATTACATTTAAAGCAAAGTCCTGTTAGCAGACCATATGTTCATCTTTTATTATTTTGCATTGCTTCCACTAATAAAGCTATAACTCTAAATAAAACTATAACTATAAAACAAAGAAAATCAAATTATTTTGGAAATAATTGAAAACAATATGATTTATTCTTCTAAACATTAAGGATAGCCTTTCCAGTATGTTTCTGCTGTAACTGTGAGGACATCCATGAGATCAATGGGGCGTGGATTAGAAAGTAGTGTCTTCTATGTGATTGCCCCCATATCACGCAATACACTATCCCTGTGACACTGAAAAACTTTGAGGGGTTCTTCATGCTTTCTGAGCTTGATTCTTTTCCTGATGATATTTCATTATCCAAACTAGGTAATATCATCAAACTTTATTTTAAAATGGGCCTCGATACTTAAGTTGATGGCAACTGGCTTATTTTAATCAGATTTTTTTTACTGAGAGTTTTATGTACATAATATGATTGTGTTTGTGTCAATGTTGTATTTTACATCAACCATCATTGCTTTGTGACAATATAATAATTGTTCCTTCTCACAAGGAGATCACAGGACAGTGCTCTTCCATGGATTTGAGCACAGAGAAACAAAGTGATTAGCCACCTTATTCACAGCCATGGGGGAGCCTTTTAAAGCACAGTAAGTTTGCAAGCTTAATCGCTTTCTAAAATTTCTTATTAACTGTCTTGAAGTATAGAATGACATATTTGAAAAATTGCCAGGTGATTTTATTTTCAATTCTGAACCAAATAAAAATTAATTAAAAGCTAAGGAATTTAAAGCATTTAAAATAAATAGCAAAAAGTTAAATAAGACATTGATTTAAGAAAGTTACAAATGTTTTAAATGTGTTAAATTTAGAATATTGATTTTTACTATTAGATTTTTGAATAATAAATAGATTTTATGGGGCTTATTTTGCTATTCTGGTTCATAATAAAGATAAGCAACTTTATGACTTAGAAACTAGACACAAAGAAGAAAATCCGTTTTTTTAGGTTTAGTTTGAATCCGTTTCCACTAATCAAAATCCTCAATTAAAAAGTATATACAAGAAATATAACAAAATGTTAACTTCAATCCCTAACTGCCTTCCAAATTCACCGTAGTGATTATATTTTACTAATATCGGTTCAAAAATTATGAAATGCTTACAGCTTTCATTTATAACATTAGGAAATAACATACAATCAAATATATAAACTGTAACATAGGTACAGTTGTAATATAACCAACATTAAGGTACTGAATGAACAATCTCCTTGGGGATGCAATATCTTTCTAAAATCAAGGGCATACTAAAGCCAAACTAACCACTTTTACAACTATATTCACTAAATTTGTCCCGAGATAAAATATTTTGGGGACTTCCTTCCTCCTTTCTTCCAACTTTCCCCTTTATCTCTTTCCCTATTTTCTCTGGTCCATCTGAATCTGGCCTGTTTCTTTTCTACCATGTGAGCCACAATCTTTCACAGTGGAACGTCCTGTTGCATACTGGTTACCTGAGAATTGATGCTCCAGGACTTCTTGCACTAGTGTGAATATAAAGAATTGGGTTCCATATAGATTTTTAAAAAACTTTTCTATACTCAAAATTTCAATTATTATTTATCAGGAAAAAACTTGGTTTGGTTTGGGTTGGGTTGGACTTGTCATTAATTTCTATGTCCCAATTTTGTACTTGTTATGAATGCCTTCTTAACATTATCTTAATATTACTTGCAGGTGTGGTGCTGGACCCATAAAGAAGGGAGTGATGCAGTTCTTCACCTAACTCATAGCACTTTAGCACAGCAAAAGCCCATCTAGTAAATATATTGACATGAAGACAAAACAAGTGGTCTAGATAATAAACAGGCCTGAGTGAGGTGGCTTGTTTTGCTCAGGGAAGTACTTTGTGTTGCAAAGACAATTTAATTTGCTTCATTGAGCAGAAGAGGCAACACAATTAGTCTCAGTAAGATCTTTTGCATCACCACTGGGGTTCCTCTTAGGGCATTTTCTGCACAACAACTTAAGCTGCTTGTCTTCCATGCTGCTTCTTGTCCTTAAAAAAAAAAAAAACTAACTTCAAGAATCCCCATCAGGATTGCTGTAGGTTGGCAATAGGATTGACAGTAGGCTCAGTCCAGAGCTGACTGGACATTCCTCTGCTTCTGGTTCTTCCCACCTATGCAGGAAATGTAAGTATTATTGGATGATTATCATATAGGGGCGCCTCCCTCTGCTTGCCTTTTCGTTTAAGGGATTAGTCCCACCTCACTGATATCCTCAGTTTAGGAGGACCAGATTTCTAGTTGTTAACTCATTGCAGATCTAATTTGAAGAATTCACTGAATCCAATTTTACAATATTTTTTGCAGTGACTGTTAACCAATGTTAACAAACACTGTGGTCATAAGTGTGAACACATGCTTCCAAATGGACTTTTTTGGGGGGGGGCAGAAATGAGCAAAAAAATGCTGAAATTGGCTAACAACATTGCAAATTGTCCTGTGATCATAGGGGAGAATCATTTATGAAGGCCTGAAGTGCTTTACCGCATCTAAAGCACCTGTTCTTGGCTCAGCATAATTTTCAGCTATTCTTAAGTAACTAGTAAAATTAGTTGATTATTTAGGTGATTCTTTTGTGCTGGTGCATAAAAGTCTTCTTTTATACATCAGGCTTCTTTTGTAAAGAAATGCCATAAATGGAGGCCCTGTCTGCCAAAGAAGGCCCCAGCTGGTATAGTTGTGGCTATGCATTGCAGCAATAGTCAGGGTTGGACAGTGGGGGAGCTGACAACAGCAGGTAGTCAAGCAAGCGAAATGGCAGGGATGGAGGGGAAGATAGGCAGGTAGGGGAATTCAGGAGGATAGTAAATGTCCTTTACTTTACTGAAAGGAGAGACTTCTCCTTGGGAGAGACCAAACCAGATATGGTTTGGATCAGGAGGGGTCCTTGCCTAATGACTGGTGGGATTCAGTTAATAATGGCAACGGGGACTTGTAAGGCTACCATCACTAACTGCTGCAATCATGTGGTGTTTATGCAGTCATGAGTGTTTTATGATGTCACTGCTTAGCAATGGAAATTATAATCACAATTACTGTCATTAGCTGAAGATATTTGGACACGATTCCAGAATTCCATAAGATGACCCTGTGTCAGCATTCCAAGGAAACTCTCAAGTCAATTCAGAACTCCAAGACAAAGTCCATCAGAGTAAGAATTTATTAGAGAACTCATGTTGGCACATCTGGGGAAAACCCAAATCTGAGATCCCACAGTTTTCCCAATCCACACTAAACTCACACCCTGCCCTGTTCAACGATATGCACATCATGGGACCCAATCAGAGGTGGTATTCAGCAGGCTCTGACCAGTTCTGGAGAACCGGTAACGGAAATTTTGAGTAGTTCCGAGAACCAGTGGTAACTTTCCCCCAGGAATTGGGAGGGAATGGAGATTTTACAGTATCCTCCCCTTGCCATGCCCACCAAGCCATGCCCACAGAACCAGTAGTAAAAAAAAATTGAATCCCACCACTGGACCCAATCAATCTGTATTCTCTGCTGACTCCAGACTTCAGCCTCTCCTCCTCCAAGTGCCAGAAACCCATCCTTGATCTCATGTGAAAATATGTTGTAATGGCTATACTCCCTTCACTATGCTCCCTTTTCTATCACTCTCCCATCCCCTGCTGTGGCAGCCCTGTTTAGTCTGTCTCAAGATGGATCCAGGGCTGACACCCTGTTTAACTACTAGGAACTCAAGCACACTCATCCCGTCTCATCTTTAGGAAGAGCATAGATAACGGAATGGGATGTTCCCATAAATGACTAGGTCCCAAATTATTCAGGACTTATAAACTTATACAAAACAATCAGTAGTTTGAACCACTAGGTGGTAGTTGTGCACTGATAAAAAACCATTAATAAGCTACTCGTAATCAGTACATCTTGCAGAGCAAAGGTATAACAAGAGCGCACTGAGATGTCACATAATTGCTCATGTAGCTACATTCTGGATCAACTATAGCTTCCAAATTTTGTAACCATTATTTTGATATCAGAAAACTCTCCCAACACCAATTTACTCATGTATGATCAAGCATTATGAATCTGCACTTCTGTGGTACCTTGTTAAAGCATCCACTGGAATCTTTCAAAAATCATATTCATTGCCATCTAGAGCAAAATATATGGTATGTCAGAATATTGAGTAACCATGTCATACTTTCAGAAGTAACTTCAGAGCAGCCCTTCCCTTTAGCTATAACTTTTCCCAAAGGTATACACTGATTCAAACATTTATAAACATATTACTGAACATTGTATTTAGTTGCTTTTGAAGGAATTCACTATTTCATAAAGAAGATAAAAACATCATTGCAAATTCACAGCATAGTCTCTGCTCCTTCGAGATGTACACATGAAAAGGCATGGGACTTGGTCACAACATCAGGCTGCCCCTTGTCCCCTCTACCCTGAGGTTGTTACTTATCACATTTGAACTGAATCAAACATTTGAGTATATAGCCATTTAAACCTAGGTTTAAACCTAGCCTTGGGATGTGATTATAATGTGATTATCCCCAAAGAGAGCACATGAAAATGGATATAAGAGCAGACTGGGACTTTTTCAAGTGAGGCTGGGAATAAATGTATTTTTCTAATTTTTCATCAAATGTATGGAGAGAAAAATTGAGCAGATCTAAATAGTAACTTTAGATTCTGACATATCCAATAGAAAGAGTTTCCAAAATATATTTTCCCTGGAATTTAACAGAACTATGGAAAGACAGGGACAATCTAGGCTGCTGGAGAGAAGACTATCATGAATGTTCATGAATATCCCTTGGCCATCATACCAATAGACAGCTTAGTGGCCTCCAGCTGAGTAGGATTACAACAGTTTATGGTCCTGCTAGCTACTACTTACCAGCATTTTCACCCAAACCTTTTAGATGGCACTAGATTGCATGAAAAGCAATTTCTCTCATACTTCAAATGCAGTTTTTGTACTTAACTTATCTGAGCAGCTTTTCCACACTTCCAGATTCTTATCCTGATTTCAGTGGTCCAGTAGATGCTTTTTATTATCATTTCTGACAACTCTATGATGAGAAACTCTCAATGCTTGTTCTTCATGCAGCATTTTCTGCTCCTCCTGTGCTGCTACTTTCCAATATAAGACTTCCAGGACGAGTAGTAAGTGGTTATCAAACGCATAAACATTACTCCATCTACCTTATCAAAAGCCGTGGAATGATAAAGGAAAGAATGTGTAAGGGTTTAGGTGCTCTGTAAGGTGGCCAATTCATTCAGCAGCATCCTTTAATTCTATTCTTCAGTGGACAGAATTATATTGTGATTAATGGTCATGTTCACACGAAACCCTGCTTTCACTGTCTCTGTTTCTCATCAGCTGGCAAGCAAGAATTGGCTCTGACATTTCTCTCTCTCTCTCTCTCTCTCTCTCTCTCTCTCTCCCTCCCTCCCTCCCTCTGTTGTCAGATGTCAGATTCAATCCAAATAGTATAGTTTAAATTCAAAATGAATAAAGATAAACACAGTGAGCTAAATACATCAAGTTTGGCCCAAAGAAAATTATACTTGAAAAAAATAAAAAATAAATAAAAAGGTTCTAAAAAATAAATAAAAAGATTATATTTGCATTATCTGTTTCATCATAAACATACTCCCAGTTTTTAAAACAGCAACAGTTATGTCTCTTTTATAATATAATATTTTGAAAACAAGATTTAGCTTATAAGTACTGACTCCATAGTATTTGACTCTTTAAAAAGTAAGGATTTCTTTCTTCTGGAAAATGATTTTTTAGTGGAATTCAAACATTAGAATGCGGAGAAACAATTGCAGCATACTGTAAAAGCATTTAAACCACAAAAACAGAACCTATACCATGAAATTTATTAAGAAAATGGCTGCAATAAGGTTTTTACAATGAATAATGTTTACTGTTATGGCAAAGAATTTTCCCTACAAGTTTATGATTTTCCTCCTCACAGCCTCCAACATTTGAAATATTCTTCTTCCAAATTAGATTCACCCGAGCTTGTGTTGTTACCCCAGCTCAGTAAACTGCTTAAACTGAACTACTATATATTTATATATGGACTTAGTGGCAATTACTGTACTTGTGAGAAAGTATGCATCACTAGTCTGGTTCTTATGAATCTTCATTGCATCACATTTTAGTAGTTTCATCAAAAATTGATACCAAGATACTTTCCCTTCTGTTCTTTGAGTTCTAGGTCAATTTAAAAAAATAGATCCAGGAAATTGGCTTTTTTAATTACCCCTGAGAAATCAAATATCTGAGAAAACATAGTACTAGTCTCACAATGTCCTATTTCTTGTATGACTTCATGGTTATTATTGTCTTTTTTTTCATTTTTTGCTCCCAAGGATTCTCTGAGAGGGTCAGAATCTGAAGTGAGCTAAAACTGAATACATTATTATTGAGGTAGCCCCAAAACACAGCAGAAACCAGATTTCATCAGCTCTTGATTTGTTAAATTGGTACCATTTACTAATGTTAAAATCAGCATTAGCATTTGCACTGTAACACCCATAAGAATATCCATTAACTTTGTGGTCCATTACCTGTATGTATGTATGTATGTGTGTGTGTGTGTGTTTGTTTGTTTCTTTGTTTGTTTGTTTATATCTTGTCTTTATTATTTTTACAAAGAACTTAAGGTGGTGAACATATTCAACACATCTTCCTACTACTACTATTTTCCCTACAGCAGCAATCCTTTAACACAGGATTGGGCTGAGAGACAGTGATTGGCCCAAACTCACCCCGTTAGATTTCACAACTGAAAGGGGTCAAAGAAGCCATCTTTGTCAAAAATGAACAGCCCTCTCTCAACAGAGGGGAAGGGATCCAACACCATCTATCTCCAGTCTACAACACAGTCCTTTTAGCAGTTCCAAGAAGCCTCCACACCCATTTGCACCACTCAGGTGACTCTGCCAACACAGATAAACCTCCAGGCGGCCTTAACGACTCACTAAAACAATGCAAATGACTAGCTGTGTACAATGAGTAAAAATCCTTCCATTCCTCATCATCCAGTCAGAACTAAGAAGAGTCTTGGATGAGAAGCAAAACGTCTTGAAAGGAAAAAAAACCTAGAAAAGCCCAGTTGCCTTTGAAAAAACACCTTTGGGACAACCGTGACCTGGATGATTGAGAATCTCCATAGACTTTCAGGACTAAAGTGGAATTTGAACTCACAATCTCCTGCTTTCTAGTCTATGGTGTATGGATTCATTATTTAGCTTAAAATCAAGTATAAGGATATATGGGACTACAACTGAAGACCATTCAGAAGCTTTATTCATTTATTTAGCATATGGCATATCATACATGGACTAGCAATATACATTAACATTTCAACTAGATTAGTAGAACCCAATAAAATATAAATGTCAAAAAGATCTACATTCAAATATCAGTGTCTATGCCATTTCACCATTGAAGCACAGAATTGTTTATATTTAAAAAATCAGATACTGGACCACTATATGCCCTTAGCTGACAGCCAGTCACAATGAGATCTATAGTTTGAGGTGGAACCCCACAGTAACACTGAGAGAAGGAGGCCCTATTTATACAGAGCACCCTAGCAGATGCCATGTAAGGTGTGAATCCTATTTAGGATTATTCATTGCTGATATAGTAGTTTAAAGCCTGTCATCTTTTTTCTGGAATCATGTGTCTTCCTATAAGTGGGCATTCAGATAACCATTTGGCTTTCCATTAGGAATTGATGTGTGAAGTTAGCTTGCCTCCTTGTGGTGCACCCTGGATAGTGCAAAAGTGTGAATTAGATGAACTAGTAACTGCAGGCAGCCATACTACATTGTAGACTTTCCTGGGCTTTCAAAATATATAGCAATATAAAACATTCTGAAAACATTCAGAAGCTACAATTGATCCAGAAGGCAGCAATGCGAGCAGATCCCTATTGTCATAGCATTGAACAGCATTGGCTACCGATCTGCTTCCAGGTCCCATTCAAAGTATTGATCATCATCTTTACAGCCCTATATGCAGGGGTGGGTTTCTACCGGTTCTGTCCACCTCTGTAGAACCGATAGCTCTGAAGAGCAGCAGACATAGAACCGGTTCTATATCTGCTGATATTTTTGCCCATCGGCCCACCCGGGCTCTTACCTGATCTTTATTTCCTGATTTTTTCAACTTCAGCTGCCAAACGAGGCACAGCTGCAGTTAAAAAAAAAAAAGAAAAGAGGGCTGTTTCAAAGGCTGCTTCTCGGCACGCAGCGTGCTAATGACGATTAACAGGTGCACGGCTCACAGAGGGCAGGGAAACTCGTAAATCCCGAACCGGTAGTTAACCCTGTCGTATCCCACCCCTGCCTATATGGCATGCCCCAGTGCGATCAGCCTGCCCCACTCATTGTGGCAAAAAGGGGTGGTCATCATCTGCAGACCCCATCAGCCAACGAATTTTAACTAGAGAAGAGCCTTTTCTACCACAGCCCCCACCCTTTGGAATATCTTGCCCCTACACATGAGACATGTCCCCTACCCTTCTGGACTTTAGGTGGAGCCTTAAAACCAGGCTTGCCAATTGGCATAGGGACGTGAGGAAGAAGCTGTAGTGTTGCTGCAGGGACAGAGAAGGCACCACCACTGTTCTGTTCTACATTTATGGTCTTTTATCTAGCATTTAAACTTCTGTCATTATAATTGGTTTTTACATTTATAGTGGTTTTTATAACTTTACTTTTTATTATAATATTGTGTGCCACCTAAAGTCACCCCAAACAGGCAACATATAAATTTAATAAATAAATAATAGGATAAATAAATAAAAAGGGAAAGTCTTAATTTTGATCAGTCCACTGGCAAAGACTAAGGATATTCTATTTATATTTTCTTTTCCTCTAATCAACCCAGCCTTCTCTATTTCAAAAAAAAAAATAAGTACAAGTCCAATTAATAAGTATAAAATTAGGCACTGTACAATTTTTGTTACAGCTATTGCAGTTTTAGTCTTTTAATGGAACTGTTATAGTTTCTGGCAGGTTGGTTTCAGTTGGGAATTGAAGAAGAATGGCAGAAGGAAGAGAGAGAAATCAGAAAAATGTTCACAGGCAGGACAGTTTCGCCCTCTGAAAATTTGCCTTTTCATACATACATAATTGTCCCTTCATTCTTCTATTTCTAGAGATCCAATCGTTCTGAAAGAAAGTTCTACGGAAATAACCCTCTAAGAAAAAAAAGGGCAGTTCTTTTTTTAAAATGTCACATTAATTCCATATTTTATAATAGTAGTTACTTATATTTATTGATGTATTGATTGCTAATAAAATAGTGAGCACTTGCTAGTGTAAAGATATATGTAAATGTCCTTGTGAAACAGGAAGAAGAACAGCAGCCTAGACAATGGTCTGATAAATGAAAATTGAGTCCAGAAAAGAAAAGTTGGTGAAAGCACTTCAAAAGAGACCCTCCCTAATTTATGGGAAAGTAAAAATGAAGGATGGTGCTTTCAGACTTGCAAGATGCTGTTAGTATAACTTTTCAATAATAAAGCTGCCTGTTTTTAGATTATTCCATTAGGCTTCTTGACAGGAATACCTCACAAGGCTAACATCTAAAGAGGGATGGGGAGGGCTGTAAAAAGTTGTGCCTCTGGCATGCATAGCTAGTTGGTGAATAGGTCTCAAGGCAAAAGTTAATTAGAGAACTAGAAACTACCCACCGGAAGTTAAGTGAATGCCTACTGCTCTTCTAAAACAGTAAGATGGAGAGCTCAGTGCCAAGAAAATTATCCAGTAGAACACATGCTGTGCAGACTGCAAACTGTTACCAAAGGATCACAGTCCAGGCAGAATTTTCTTAAACCAGCTTAGAATCAAGCTGGCAATGCATAGGACAAGAGCAATTTGAATAACAAGTGTGGATATGTCCCATATGTCATGAAAGCTTAGCAAATCATTTGTTTCTTTTCTATTACTGAATTTTTCTTTCAAATGTTGGGGAAAGCCCTTGTAAAATTTTATGACCCATGAGCCTCTTCTTGCTGTTTAATGCCATTTTGTATGGAATATATACACCAATCTGAATCAAATCAAACAAGGATCATAGTAACAACCTCTTCAAGTCTTTAAGGCCATTAAAATGAATTAAAAGTTCTTTCAATTATTATCTCACTGGACAGATTATGAATAATTTTCATTCACAAATAAGGAAATAAATTTTAATTTGTTCAAAGATGTCAACCTTTGGCAAAGGAGTTGAAAGGCCTTGTTAGTTTGAAGTAGAGGCAACTAAACAAAGAAAATGCTGGAAAGTTCCACAAATTAATTACTTATCTCCCATAGAATAATACAATTTAGCAGTAACTATCAAGTAACTCGGTAACCTGGTTTAGAGATTTTACACCATATCTAGAATAAGTTGAAGGCCACATCCAGTGGTATATATCCATTTATCAAAATTTTTGCTGTTTTTAGTTCTATTTATGAAATAATTAAAATATTGATTTTTCCTAAATTGTCCAGAAACATTGATAAGGTACAATCAAAAAAGTCATGATAGTGACTTTACTTTTTTTTTAACCTCCCTATGAATATCCCTATTTTATTACTATTTAATTATTTTAAAATGCCTTTATGAAATCATTAAATTATTTTGGTTTTTAAAAAACGACATCCATTTTGGTTTTAAAAAACCAAAAAATTTGTTTTAATAAACCCCCCAAAAAGAGCTTATTCTCTTCCAACTAGTTGCCTTCTGGATATATTATTTCATACTCACACCTCTCAGCTGTGACATCTGGAAATCAATGGATCTTTAGTCTAATTTAGGGAGTACTGCTACATTTCCAGAGTCTCAATAGCTGACATTGTTTAATTGATGGAACTAACCCTGGCAGATCAAACCAGCTATTAACCAACATCTTGAATCTCACAAACTAATAGAAACATGTTTATGAATGAAGCCTTTTTTTAAAAATGAGAGGTGTGAATCAAAGAAAAACCTTAGTAAATCACATGGGAGGCCTATTTATACAACTTGTTCCTCAGAATGACTGGTTAGGCAGTTCTGCAAGATTGCCATGCCTACCAAAGTTTCTCCTCCAATCAGCACAATTCCTGGGGCCACACTCATAACAATCCAATTTAGAAGCAGTGGATAATTTTTAAAATGATAGTAGTGAAGTTGGAACCCTACAACAAAATCTCCTTATGTTCGTATCGGGGCTACATGGAGTCTCTACTAAAAACCTTTTGTTTCCTTCCTTATACATGAACAGTAGTTTTCTCTTTTGATAGAAAAACATACACCGAAAAACAGTTTAGCAATAACCCATGGAAAGAAATCACCTTCCATGCTCAAAGACATCCATCAAATGATGAAAGCACTAGATCAACCACAAACGCTGAAAAGGAAGCAGGTCTGATAACTGAACAATTAGACTGGAAGGTCAGGTTATTTTCTTGAAGCCTGCATTTTGTTAGAGAATTATTATGATATATTTGTTTAGTTAAATCTGTCATAAGAAGATGCATTGTTCTGAGGAACAAACTGAGACCATTGCAATGGAGATCATGCAGTGCATCCTGCTGTAGCAAAATTTACCTATGCCCTCAGCTAAGGTGGAAAATTCCAAAGCTCAGGGATATTATACTATGAAACTGGAAATTAGACTCCATCTATCTAGATGTCAACAGATCTGCAGGCTATCCAGGTTCAAGCATTTCCACCCTGCGTTGCTGACAAGTTGAACCATGACCAGAGAGGAGGCCTTGAGGGGCAAGAGACCTTCTTTATGGTAATTAATTCTCCAGGAGAGCTTGGTCCCAGATGGGAAGGGAAGAAAATGTGTGCAGAAAGGTTACTACTAAGGACCAACCTCTATCCATCAACTCAGGGCAGAACCACCTATGGCAGGTTTTAAATGTTTCAGAATTAAAAGACTGGCAATTCCGGTTGCCGGCACACACTGAGCCATTTAATGCTTCATTATTTATTTATTAGGGTTTTCGACATGGTAGGGGAGCCATGCGGCTTTAAAAATAAATGAAAATCAGCATGACGTTAATATGACCAGAGAGAACATCTCACTCTGACTGGAACATTACAGTCCAAGTTGACTTTCTTATTAGTTTGTTCAGAGAGATTGTTGTTTGTCAGGATTAAGATATAGTTTTCTTACAGGGCAGAATCTAATACCTTTAGTTAATGAGACACGATGCAATTCAACTAGATTACACAAGGGGCATCTTTAAACATCACTAATGTGGCTGGGATTGATGGAGGGCTGTTTCTATGATAATATAGTAAACGGTAGTGTATTACTTCTTTGACTGGAATCTACAGATCAATGCCACTAGAATATCATGCTCCAGGAAGTCCGGAGACTGTGCTTCTTTGTTTCTTCTATTCCATATCATAATAAACATTAACATTAAAAGTTATCTGATACAGGTGACACATTGGTTAATATAACCCAGTAATACCAAGGCTTCACAGAGGAGTATCTACCTGCCTTTCTTGTAAATCCAAGATATTTAATTTAGGGCCCTCTGCAAAATGTTTTCTTATTTTATTCCTAACATTGTATACAGATACATCCTTCAAATGCAGTTAGTTCATTTGAAACTGGGGGAAACTTTCTATACTGGGATGGAGGAAATATTAATTGCTCATTAAGGGTTGAGCAAGCATTAACAGTTATTCATATCACCACCTTGCTCTCAAATTCACCCTACTAAATTTGCTTACTCTTGAAAAAAAATAGAAGGTAAACAATCATAAAAATTATGTGATTGTGCCCAAGATATCACCAGACTCAAAGCAGAGTCTTAATTTATATATACAGTATATATTGGATATCCTGTAGCCACTAACTCAATTCAACAAAATCCAGAACCCAAGTAATAAAAGAGCTGATTTTAAGCAAACATTAGCTAGAAAAGGCTAAGGCATGTCTCATATGAAGATCTAAGTATGACTGAGATACAATAACTTTAAAAATATCAGCAAGATGATATAAGATGAGGAAAAGTATTTAACTGGTGTTTTGTCAGTCAGATCGCTCTGAGAAGACCATTCCTTGCATGAGAATCTATTATGAAAAGGCTTTTGCCTGAGTAACTACTTATAGTACCTTATCATGCACCAGCGCTTGGAACTAGATATTTAATGAGGATCTTAGCATTCTAGAAATGTAAAGGTAACAAAAATTTTATGTTTACTTGTGGGCAGTACAGAGATTTCTAGAGAAAGGAAGATTTAAAGTTAACAATTTTCCAAAATAGTCCAGGAAGGAGAGTTCTTATGGTGCAATTAGCCTAAAATTCCCAATCTTAATAAGACCTTTTTTTCCTTCCTTCCTTCCTTCCTTCCTTCCTTCCTTCCTTCCTTCCTTCCTTCCTTCCTTCCTTCCTCAATTTAAAATCAAATATTGTAACTTCCTGTAGGAAATGCACAGATCCTTTTCTGTCTTGTTTAGAAGAAAATTAAATAGATATATCTATATTTGTGCCTTTGAATGACTTCTTGGATGAATCCCTGCAACATTCTTGGCTGAAATAAAGTAACTGACCCCAAATCCCCCAGATGACTTCCTGTCCAAGGCATGACTAAATCTCATGATCTCTTAGTTTCTAAACTGGTGCCTTTTACCATTACATCAAACCACATCATACACATATAACATATCTGATTATAAACTAGCATACATTATATATTCAATAAATCATCTGAATGTACCAAAATAATTATTTCTCATTGTAGCATTAGTCTGGTTCCAAACTAATAAATATGTATTCTTCTAAGTTCAATAATTGCTAATGATGCGGCAGGAACTACATTAAACTACCATGAGAGATTGGTTATAAAATTATATCTCTTAATAAACAAAGAAGACAACTTTATCCTTTGATATAGTTACAGCTAAATAAAGTATTATTGGAACCAACATTCTAAACTACTGTCACCCTAGGGCACATTTAGAACAGAAATCTAGCAGGAGTTTACATTAATCCAATTGCTTTAAGTCTGATTCTGTTCAATGAATCTTCCTTAGATTAAAGATCCAATGATGTTCTCAGATTCAAGAAAATTCTGTTCAGTCTTGTTTGATACACTGTCAGAGGTTGAGTCCAGTACTATCAAAGATAAATCCTCTATGGTCATAATAATCATACATAGTATTGGAAACCAGCAAGCATTTGCAAAATTGGTGAATATATGAGGGTTCATCCTCCAAGCTTGTGGGTTGGTTTCCAAATATTTCATTACCAGACTAGATAACATCTTCAGTAGAGTTAGAAGATGTCAGTGTCAATGTTCTCTTGTTTATAATGGCTTGAGGTGTAGGTGTATCAAATGGGGGGGGGGGGTCTTGTGATGGATTAGCTGTGAGTCATCAATGAGTCTTGTGATGGGTCTTGTGATAAGGAGATTACATTAGGTCAGGTCATTGGGAGGTGAACTGCTGGTGCAGGGTTGGTTCAGGGTCAGTGCTGTTTCTAGTTGGCTGTATAGTTAATTTGGATTCTGGGGGGTTTGTAGTCTGGTTGTAAGTCAGTGTGTCTGTTGATGGAATTGCTTGTGGAGTGCCAGGCTTCTATGAACTGTGGCAGGTGGTAACATGAAACTGAAATCTCCCATTTCCATTTACTTAGTCCTCACTAAATTGCTGCTGCTGTCAGCCATTGTGAAAGTCCTGTAACCTACACAGGACATTTCAATTTACTCAGGATATTGATTTGATTTCTTACATTTATCTCTTTGCTTTCTTCCAAAGAGTTCAAGGTGTCATTTATGTGTCCTCAAGTTTATCTTACTAATAATCTTGTGTAAATTAAGGTAGAAATGATGATTAGCTGAAGAATATGGAGTGAGGAGAGTGAGAATTTGAAGATGAGATTTTTTTTTGTTCCAGTCCAAAACTCTCACCATTGCAAGCTGCAATTCCACTAATCTTATTATTATATAGGAAACTTAATTATCATGATAAGTCTGAAACAAGTCTTAAAGTTCAGGCTCATTTTTCTAACTACCTCTAAATGCAAGGCATATAATCTGTCATTCCTCTTGATAAAATGGCAATTACATTACTGAACAATTCAATTATATTTGTGTTTTGTCACTAGAATGCATCCCTCAGGAAGTTACATTAATGTAATATAAACATCTTCAATACTTTCCACAAATGGTATTTGTATTCATTTATGAAATTGTACACAAGATAAATATATCTAATTCTCTCTCTTTCATCTTTTCATTAAGATAAACATGTTTTAGAGGCATTTACACTGTGTATATCGCAGTTCCAACAATGAAGGTCCTCATGTAAACATTAGATTATACTTTTCAAGATACTGAAAATCTACATATTAGGTTGCTAGGATTCACTTGCTATTTTTTTTTTACAAGACTACTTTACTTAGCTGCCATAATAAAGAAATAATTTTGCTTTGCTGTTACCACCCTCTATTATATAAGGAACAATACATATTGTATTCTTGGAAAATAAATAAAATAATATGGAATATTTAGGGTTTAGGACAGTGACAGCATGGCTTAGCATGTCAAAAATTCAGAAAATGCCTATTTATACTCATGCCATACCATAGACAAAAGAGGCCACTTTGGACAAACACTCCTGTGCTCTCTTCTCTGGACTCTCTTCTCTGGATTCTCTTCTCTGGACTCTCTTCTCTGGACTCTCCTCTCTGAACCCTCTGTAAGTGCTTTCAAGGGATCTTTGATGCCTCAAAAACTTATAGAAGAATGCTCACACTATTTTTGCATATCTCTGTTCTTAATTTATATTTGCATTTGCTAGTTAAAAAGGTATATAGAGAGATTGCTTCAGAAAAAGTTCCAGTGTAAGACATTATTTTCTTTTAAACCAACAAAAAAATAGCTACCTAAATGGATTTGAGATCAGCTATGCCATTTTCTAAGTAGCTGCTCATCCAATGTCTTCCTTGAGATTTATTTCCAGGTAAATCATAGCAAAACACTTTCAGCTTTGAGTTTATAAAAAATAGAATTGTGTCAATTTCAGAATATGCATAGCTCTCTCAGAAAATGGCAGTGAATGTAAATGCATAGCTGAGATGTATTTGGTATGCAAGGCTGGTAACAGAAGCAGAAAATTAAATAAATTTGCTGAATAAAAATGTGACTTTCCTGAGACAAAGTAGCCTGGAGAAAACCATGGCAGAAAAGTTTCCCGTCTATTGCTTTTCCCTACAGCTTCCTGTTCCCTGAAAAGTTTCTCTGAGAGGATTGCCAAGGGAGAGATAATCACTCACATTAGGCTTGGATCCTAAGGCAAATTAAGAGAGAAATATTGATGAAAGTAAATATTCCCATCTCATGGTTCAGGATCATCCAATCTTCTAGAAGAGCTTTCTGGGGGAATCAAGTAACTGCCTAGGAAATTATTAGAAATATTAGCCAGCTTTCTGCCTCATACTTTAAATGGCCATACATACATACATACACACACACATATTTAATCATATTTTAATAAAGGGTCTTGTGCAAACCCAGACCACATGGGTGATACATAGCTCAATGTGTCATGCAAACCCACAAAAGGTGGTTGGGTAAATCCCGGTCCATTTAACCATAGGTAAGTTTCAATGCCAGAGTGTCATCAAAGAAGAAATTAACTAAGATGCACTAATTTTAAAAAGCAAATCCTTATTAACGAAATCCGGGATCAAGCAAAATCAACAGTGGGAAGTGTAGTTATTTTCTGCCTATCACAATCTTTAGGAAATTACTTTCTTTTTAACATTCTTATTTAGAACAAAAGGAACATTCCAACAGTGGTGCCCAAAGAAGCCCTTTTACAGCCTTTTATGAAAGGGAGGTTCCCAACTCACTCTTTGTTTGTCATGATTCAACAGTGCTTTTCAATGTAAGATTTTCTCTACTTTGATAACTTACACAGAAGCTATTTTCAAATTGAGGCAGGACTAGAAATATTTAATGCCTTTTCATATCTGCTGAGGGCCTGAACTCGTTTGGATCTATCAATACATGTATTTAGATTTTAAAAGCATCCACATAAAATGTGAAGACTAATTTACTTTCATATTTAATGCAGTATCTACAAAGGTTATTGCATTTTGAAAAGACCAAGTAATTGACCACAGTACTTTTGAAGTTAAGAGCAATTTTTCATTTACCGTAAGTTTCTGTTCAGTACTTTTTGTAGCAATAAATATTAAAATTATTCAATCTGTAGCAAATGGTCTGTTGTCAAAAATAATAAAATTGAATGACTGTGTTCTTCAAGCATGTTGCAACTGTATGTCAGATACATATTTGAAGACTTAAATCACATTAAAATTATTTTTCCCCATACTAAATAAAAAATACGTTCTTCATAGTTTGAAATGGTTAATGACACATTAAAAGGAAAAGACTTTTAGATAAGGCCCTTTGTTATAGCGTAAGTAAATGTATTGGTTAAATCTGCATGACTTGTTGAATTGAAAGCAAATAAAACATGTTTAATTGTTAGGTCTGAGTCTATATGACTAGTTTATTCTTCAGTGTGTCACACCACCTGAGATAATCAACTACATTAAACTACAGCTAATTTAATCAAGTTAATCATGAGCAGGAGCCTCATGACTAGGCAATTAGTAGAGGGTACCAAAAGAGTTTCTTCTATGAAATTCACCTTCCCGTCACCTGGTGGTGTTTCAAATATTTGTAGCACAGAGTTGGTACTCCTAGAAAAGTGTATCATGTGAACTTTACCTTTTTTGTGTGTTTCTCAAGGTATTCAATTTGTCTATTTCTATTTCTTATAGCAAGGGAAATGGTCATAAGCATGAAACTATTGGTCCCATTATTTCAGCCCATATGGAACCTATAAACTAAACAATTCTTGGATACTGGAAAAGGAGAAGATTCCAATGGTTTCTGCATCTTGCTCTGGAATACAAAACCAAATCTTTTCTCTGCCAGTTTTTTAAATGTGCAAGTTGTCCTGCTGGAATTTCAGCTGGAATTTCAGTTGTAAGTCATTGTAGTCATAAACCAAGACTTCACTTGACTGGACGTGATTTCATAACCATTTTTACAATGCTTGGAAATTGAATCACCATGGTCATTAAATGAATCACATGGTCTGTAAGCAAACCACATGGTCGTTAAGCAAAACCAGCATATCCAGTGGACATTCTATGATGTTTTCTACCAAAAGCAAACATTACAAAACAGGGTCATGTGGCCAGAAAACATTGCAACTGAGTGTAAATGCGAGTCAGGTGTCAAGCACCTGAACTGTGAACACATGACTGTGATGGGGTGCAGTCGTAACTTTAAGAATGCATCACAATAGCTTTTTAAAAATCTATGTTACTTTGAATAGTCAATAAACATTGGTTGTTAATTGAGGCTTACCTGTAAAGACCTTGCGATTTCAGATTGACAGATTGTATAGGTGCTAATAACAACTGTTACTTTCTGTAGGTATTGCAACATCCCTTCCTTTTTGCCAGACAGATTTTTAATATAGTTACAAGTCTGGCATTAAAGAAACGAAATACATCTCTTTGCTTTAACAGGGTGCCTGGTTATCAGATATACCATTCCCTTGAGCAAGTTAATTTTGTCATTCCTTCGGTAGCTCTGCTACAGAATATGTGCTTTCAAAGGGGAAGGGGGGGATTCACTGATAAATATCCTTCAATTTCCACCTCAAAGTTCCTGACTTGGATTTTTTTTAATGGAATTGCTTTACTATTCCATTTATTTGAAAGCATTTGTAAAATTAACAACAGGAAGATTTGTCCTGAAAGTCCATTCTGTCCCATAATTATTAAATGAGGATGTATAGTCAGAATCAATCTTTTTAGCACAATTTTTCTCAAGCAGCCTGTTTCTCAAAATGTTGGTCTATACATCACATCATTCCATGAATCATGCTGATTACGAAAGACTTTTCAACACACCAGACTATGGGACACTATGGGAGCCACCATAAAACTAGCATATCAAAATTAACAAATTTTACTGATAGAAACTGAATCAGAAATTGCATTTGAAGAAGTGATTATATATTCCATGGCAGCATCTGCTAAAATAAACTAAAGCTTGGAATAATATCTGATTACAATATTCTGTATTATATATCTGATTATACTATTATAACCATAATTAACTCATTACTCTACTGTACCTCAAACATTCTTTAATCTGGATCTTGGGGTAAATTTGTAAACTTGCATAGCAACAGGATACAGCACTACAGAAGAAAACTATCATAAATTATTTGCTTAGTTTTGTGTGATTTATGAAGTCAGTCATAGATTTCAGTTCATATATTATACTGACTCTTGATTTGATTCATTTGGTTTTGACTTGGTGTATTATATTAATTCAGCCATTGTGACCTCTATAGCATAGTTTGTGTTAATATGTTATTTGAACGCAGGATTCACTCAGCAAACCATAATTAAGCAACCATAATTACTTTAGTGTGATGTGTATTATAGTTTTGTATTTAGACTGGAAAAATATTTACAGCATTATTGTTTTACACTTTTGAGTATCATGATCTCCTTACAAGTCTTCTTAAAACAACAGATTATAAAATGTTCAAATTAAACCCTAAAAATTAAAATATCCAAAAACACATGCTTGCTGAAAAAACTTTTGTAAAGTGCCAAGAAGGTCTCAGTAGGGAGTGCTGACAATGTTGAAAGCCAAGGGCATTGACAAGAATGATCAATAGCAACAAAATGATAGTCCATTTGGACAGCAAACAGACAAGTTATCGACAGTAAGGAAGATTACCTTGATGGAGATAAGCAGGAATGCCTAGAAAAAAATTGGCTGTAGCGTTTTTTAAAAAGTCCAGAACTATGAGATAATATTTGGAAGCCGCTGAAGGAGATGCCTACCTATTTCATTGTATAAGGGATCACATCAGCAGACTTGCCAGTTTCTATTATTATATCCCATCTCAATAAAAACACTTTGAGTTTTCCTGATCTGGTCTACCTGCTGGGATAGACTACTTGTGGGAGAAAGAGAGGGAAAATCATCTTGCCATTCTTTTCCTGCCACGAACTTGAGTTTGTTAAAGGTGAGGGGTTTCTAGACACCCTGTGCTTACAAAATAAACTAACCACCCTTCTTCTATTTGTACACCACTGCAAACATGCTATTAATGCTGCACCTAAGCTTTTCAGAAGAAGGGTAGGAATAAATACAATGTATTAAAAATACAACATATGATAATATTACAGAAAATCAACTCTCTTAAATGAAGAGCAGAGGCTTAGGGAAAAAAGGAAAAAGATTCATGTGCTTCCCAAGTAAGACCTCCCACTACTATATGTTGCTACTTGAACACGGAAGATATGTATGCAAAAAAAAGGGGCATATTTTCTGGAGATTTTTGTGGGGGGTGGGTGTTCTTTTTTTATTTGCTTCATTGGCTTATACCTAATACCTTGCTGTATAGGAATGGTGAGATCTGACCCCTTTGCAATGTTCATTAATTAAGACTAAACTCCCAAACTGCATTTCTCATTCATCAAATAGCCCAAAAACTTTTTTGCGCATTCTTATGCATTCATTCATGTCACCTAGCAGAATGTTTTCTCTTACATCACATCCATTTGGAACAAGGCATAAACTCTTCTGGTATTCCCATTATATTATGCCCGTATTCCATCATTCCATGTACCATGACAGCGCAGTGGTTAGAACTCTTGCCTACTGCCAAGAGTTTAATCCTGATCAGCTCAAGGTTGACTCACCTTTCTATCCTTCCAAGTTTGGTAAAATGAGGACCCAGATTGTTGGGCTCAATATGCTGACTCTGTCAACCACTTAGAGACGACTGTAAAGCATTCTGCTATTGCTATTATCACTTTTGCTGTATACATAATATACAGCATATGAGTTCCTCTTTCATGCATACAAAAACATAAATAACACCAATTTATTCTTTCCAACATATATTTCAGACTTTTCATTCATAATTAACTCTATACATTATTTTCTTACTCATATGCAGAAATTCTACTCTACAAAAGTCAGGCAACCTTCGTACAGTTCTACTATATCCTTCTCCTTTCTCTTAGTTTCATAGGAATACATCATATTTAATTTTCTTTCATTTCATTTCATTCATTAGAATCTTTTGGAGTGACGCATTTAGAAATCTGTGAGTAAATAATATGATAAATCA
Organism: Pseudonaja textilis; assembly: GCF_049901715.1. NCBI lineage: Eukaryota > Metazoa > Chordata > Lepidosauria > Squamata > Elapidae > Pseudonaja > Pseudonaja textilis. The sequence goes on along the minus strand of NC_142008.1, from coordinate 30,428,921 downwards.
ATGCATCTTCCTTCCATTCATCCTTCTTACATTGCAAGTCATAATGCTCTTAGGTATCAACATATTCATTATTTGTCACATTCAATATTCCTGCTAACAATATGCCACAACTACTACAAATGCTTAATTTTATTCCAGACACGCTTACATCAGCCTATGCTAGCTGGATCTCTAATCTGAAGACACCTTAGAAGCCAGTGTAATATTTCCTGCATTCCACCAAGAAAGATATACGCAATATACGGCCAATGCCAGTAAAAAAAAAAATCACCTTCTATAATTTCAAGATACCATTCTGATCTACCACTTCAAATCTGTTACCACCTTTAGTGAGGACCATCAATATTTCATATTTTTACCTATTTTATTGATATAGAATCAAATCTCAGTTGCTATATCTAATTGTTTGTTTTAATTATATCTGAAAGAAAGAAAACCAAACCCCCAAACCAAGATTTAAAAAATAGAGTAGAAAGAACAATGATTCAAGGAGAAAAAAATAAAAGGAAAAGAATTAAAAAATAATGTGTGTATGTATAAGTGTAAATGCATACGAAATGAAAAAAAGATTAATCCCTTAAGGAGAAATATTATTAAACATCCAAGATCATTATTTTTAACTAAAAATTACAGTTGTAAAGACAAAGCTAATGTATTAGTAATATAGTTAATAACTTGCAGACAGATTGGAATAAATTATTGTTCATTGTAGGATTTTTCAAAGGTCTTTTCAAAACCAAAACAATTTCCCTTGCTGATCCATGGAAGATGTATGTTAGTCTTCTTATGCTTGCTAATAGCAATCTGGGAAGCTAAAACCAGAATTGAATCTATTTCTTTAATGGCATAAATTTATATGCCTTAAATGGTTGGTATCTTAATGAATTCAGGCTACTTCCTAAACCATAGGCAACATATTTTTAACAGACCAATGCTAGGGAGAAACCATAGAACAGAGCCATCTCCTTTTACCCATTTTCCTAGCTGCTTGAAAGTTCATGGCTGACCTTGATGTGATGCTGAATGTTGGTCTAGAGGGGCACTGGACAAGATTCAGTAACACTTTTTAATATTGTTGTTCTTGTTAATATACCATTTTAGACTGCCTTTATCTACATTAGTATATATGTAGTTCCACCTCATTTATATTAATCCTAGACTACCCATGCCCCTCTAGGTCATCATTTCAGATATAATTTTTTACCTAAACAAAAAACAATAAATAATCAAAGGCAAAACAATTCTTCCACAATGGTGGACGAAGGAGCAATTTAGGACTTCTTGCCAGCCTCCCCATTGAGCATTGGAAATCTTCCTTTTCTCCCTTCCCATCCCATCCCATTTCCACTGGCAGGTAAGTAGCTGCTATTGGGTGACCAAAGGAGTGAGAGATTGAAAAACTGGCTGGGAAACTGTCATGGAACATTGAATATGAAAATCATATAACTGCAACCAATAATATTGAAACAGCTACAACTTTCCCAAATTTAATTCCATTGACAGTCATGGGTTCTGGTTTTTGGACACATGTAAATTAGTCCATTTAAATGTCATGACAATGAGTTTTAGAAGTATATAGAATAGAACATTGAGAAGATTACTATCCCTAAGTTTATATACATTCAGTACCATACGTATCAAGTTGAATTGTTTATTAAGTAGTTTGGTAGCTGGAAGAAGTTATCTTAATATATATAGGAGTCTGCAATCCTAGGGTTTCAGCAAATATCCTAGAGTATCAGTTAATTCCAGGTCTTCATACCTGTGAAAGCCTTTGCTAAAATATTTTGAAACACATAGAATAATCATCCTAAATTGAAGTCATGATTTAAAAGGAGTATGCATTTTTACAAGTTACATGAGGACCCAAATTGTTGGGTGCAATATGCTGACTCTGTAAACCACTTACAGAGGATTGTAAAGCACTGTGAAGTAGCATATAAGCCTAAGTGCTATTGCTATTCTAATGTCGCTTTATGCTTGACACTATTCTTGATAGTCTGTTTCCAACACTTCCATAAAATCTATGTAATCAACCCTTGCACTTCCACCTTTTAAAACTATGAAACATATTAAAATTATGAATGTAAAAATGAATGCTATGTTCTAGATTGCCAATATGTATATAGGTGTGGTCATGTGTATATGTATGCATGTACATATGAATGTGTATGTATATACAATATGTTCAAGGCAACTATTACTAATGCTATAAATGACTTTTTGGCTATTAACTAAATGTAAACCAACTCATTGCAATTTAAAATTTGTATATTTTAAAATATACAAATTGTTGTAAAAAAAAATCCTGACATTCTGGTTGAGATTGTAAGGTAAATTATTAATTGCAATTCCATCAACTGTGACTTTAACAAATGCATATAATCTTACCTATGTTTCCACAAAAATAAGACGAGATCTTTTTTTCCCAGCAAAAAAGGCACCAGGTCTTATTTTGGGGGGACATCGGCCAATGACTCACTTTCATGCATTGCACCTGGCCTTTTTTTTGCTGTCAGATGCCTTCAGGAACAACTTCTGCGACTAGCAAGGCCTGCAAGACTGCAATCTTTGCAATCTTTTCAAAGAGAATTGTATTTTAAAATGTTAATCTTGAAGATTAATAAATATTATTGTTTAAAGAATTCTTGTAGGGGAAATCCATTTGCACTTATTTAGCTATAAAATGGTGGAGTTGTTCACTGTACAGTTATTTTCTGGTCTTGACAGTTCAAGAGAAAACAATATGAAGAAACATATTTCCCCAGAGTTTTCTCAAATTTGGATGCTCAGTCGGGAAAAAAGTGCAGCAGAAAACAGTATTTCTCACCATCTCCAATACAAAATTATAATACAATTATAATAGAAATTGCAAAGAAATTCTCCAGCACTTAAAAACAAAGTAGAAAAACAGATGTTTCTATTATAGCAGAAAACAACTTTTCAAAAAATTTAATTTCAACATAGTACTAAATTCCACCCATTTTACAACCCTGTGCCTACATATCTTGATGTTGTGGTGCTTCCCTCTGAACTACTCATTATGTTGCCACCTGAATGGGTAAGTAAACATGGAGAACAGAATGCTAAATATTGTAGCTTCCATGATATGGAAGAAGCCCACATGTATAGAGAATGCTGACCTCTACAGACAGATCCTTTCAATGCAGGAGTGGAGGAAAATTGAGGTATTAACAGACCAGTAAATGAACTCCCACTCTTCTTTCTGGTAGTTGTTAATGGGATGCAAAAAAACACTGATTTGCAGCTGATTTTATGAGATTATATAACTAGAATTTTTAAAAAGAATGAATACACACACACATACACACACGCATGCACATACACCCACCCCCCCACACCCCCACACATATTTCATAGGATTATCATTTATATGGCGGAAGAAATGTTTTCTGCCTTTTCTCCATTGAGATATAAATATTGTATGTACTGCAGGAAACCCCTCAGCATTGTAAACAGGATAATATTTAATAAATACATCGTTGTCACACACATGGTAACATGAATGTTCAGTGCACATCATTTCCAGAACTGAATTGATAGAACTTAAAACAGGAATCCATTCAAATGGATTTCATCAGTTTGTTGGTTGGATATCATGTTTACTAAATAAGTACATATTGAAAGAGTACGACACAGCTACAGATTAAAGCAAGAGGAAAAATAGATCAATCAAGATTATTCATCCAATTAATAAAAAATTTAAATTGAGACCTTTTATTAAATTTAGTACTCAATTACTAAAACATGAATCTTCTTTAAAGATATTAATTACTGCAAGTAATATCTGTATAGCTCTTAAAAATCCATTGTTCACCTTAGAAAATCCAAAGGACCAATTCTATGAAAGCAAGAATTCAACATGTCAGCAACAGTAAATGTCATTTATGCAACAAGAAGATGAAGCAGTGGATTACCTTATCAATGGCTACAGCAAAATTTCACAAACTGATTATCTACAACGTCATGATCAAGTTGCTGAAATTATAAATTGGAAGCTTTGCCAGAACACTAAACTAAGTTCTTGAAAATGAGCAAGTCAAGATCCTGTGACATTTCTGGATCCAAACAGACATCTGGCCCACAACACATCTGACATCACTATTGTGGAAAAGAAAAAAAAAGCCTGATTCATTGATATTGCAACATCTGGTGATGCATGAATTGAAGAGAAAATGCTAGAAAAAAATGACAAAATATCATGATTTGCAAATTGAAATTGCGCAACTATGGAGGAAGAAACCAATGGTTGAACCAATAGTACACTAATAGGAACCCTTGGACCAATACCCAAAGAGCTACCTAGATACATGGAAATTTTGAATTTATTAGACTTTAATATACTGACTTTGCAAAAAAAAACCATGGGACTTTAGTATTCTGGGACTTTAGAATTCAGACAGACAGGACCTGCCAAACATAATACCCACACTAAACAGTTGTCGATAAGAAAGACAAAAAAGTCTGGATAGTGGATCTGGAAGTGCCCTGAGACAGCAGAAGAGAAGAGAAAAAATTGAAGAAGGTAACAAAATACAAAGACCTACAAATAGAAATAGAGTGATTATGGCAAAGGCAAGCAAGGGTAGTACCAATAGTAATAGGTGCCTTGTGTACAATCCCAAAGCAATTGGAGCACCACCATAAACATTGACAAATTTGCCACCAGTCAATTGCAGACTGCATTTCTTTGTGTCAGCACAAAGGGATGTTCTTAATTGCTGTTTCAGTATCTGAACTGTAAGGAGAGTCAAAAGGGGGTTGAGTCAAGGCTAAAGATTCCCAAAACCATTTCTGAGCCAGCTACTTAAACTAGATGAAATAAAGCATAGTCAAGGTAGTGACTGATTTAGGCTTAAAGAAATCAGACAGGCCACCATCAAAATCCAAAGATCAATATGGATAGCTCTAACCTAGTAATATTTTTCTTTTTCTTATTGCTCTGTATGCTTGCTCCTTTTCATGCTAACCTGTTTTCCCTGAATGAAAACATTATCTGTTCTAAACTGCTTAATTCTGGAGGAGTTGGTTGCAAAATCATATAATAGAATTTAAAAGCATAAATGTGAAATGAAATAAAGTGAAGATAATAAAATCCATATTTCAAAAAATCATTAGCACAAAATCAATGACCTTTTTCATACGATTTCTACCCCCATGCTGTTCAAGAACCTGAAAGACCCTTCCAGCTTCAGTGTAAAGATTCCATTTTCAATGTTTCCTTCTGTTAATTGTTCTCAGTGGGTGAGAAATTTCTGTCTATATATGAATGCAGCTAGTCGGAGCCTTGACAGCATTCTTTCTACAGTCATTATGACATAAATTTTAAATCTGCATTCTTCATCATGATATAAAGTTTTTCTGTTTATCAAAATGATATTTTAAACCTAAGTCTGCTTCAAATAACCTCACATAAGAGGAGATGCAATTTAGGGCTACCAGATCTGGGCTGCAAAATCTAGAGAAGGATTAGATGACAGGAAACACTTTTTCATAATCTTTTGGTCGTCCAGTTATCTGAAAGCCAGATCCAATAACTGTATGCATGATGAAAAAGGAATTACTTCATACCAACAAAATAGCATATAAGCAAACATTGTTTAAACTAGAACATATATCTCTGTTGTATACAATTTCACGACAGCACAAACCACCAGTCAGCTTCTACCCATATCTTTAAAACTTTTACTACTGTATGTTTATTAAGTATTCTCAATTAAGTATGAGTGAGCAAAAGTTAAGTGCTTTTATTTTGTTTTTATTTAATAAAAGACTAAAATCAGTGCAGCTTATAGTGTTTGGATTGTACCTGATTCGATATATTCAATTGTATATAATCAAATGTCAGGTTAGGATCAAGGTAAACCTCATTATTACATGGACATATCTGGCAAAAGCATAGACACATTTTATTATATAAAAGAGCAATATCAGTTAGTTGATTACTCATTTGATTGATTCTTCAATTATTCATTGATGTCTTGCCTTTCCTCCAGGAACTCTATACTAGTTACATGTTGATCTTTCTCTACAGTTTAACCTACAAAAGCAATTCTGAAAGAAAGGCTGGTCATCCAATAATTTTCCATGGATGAGTAGATTTGAATCTAGGTCTCTCCACTTGTAGGCTTAATCAATCATACTACACTTCTGTTTTTAAAGCAAAAGCACAGCATTTTTCTATGACAACCTCCTACTTGCTTCCATTAGATGATATTGGGCCTTCAATTCAAATGATGTGGTTCTTAAATACACCATATGCATCTTAGCTCTGGACTTCTGAAGCATTAGATTCAACACTGAATGACTAAGAAAGCTTTAGAAGATGGTGAGATATACATACAGAACACAATCTGATCCACAGTTGCTATGTGCATACAAGATATTAAAAGGTTTGGATTTTGATGTTTTGTTTTTATAGCATAGGCTAATAAAGTACAAATACATTTCTGTTCTATATTAACTGCGTATTTATTGATCTCAACTTTATTTTTCCAATTTATTACTGTAATAAATTGATCTTCTATCCCAAAGTTAAAATTTTCCTATTCTTACTGATTTTCCGGATTCCAAACCAATTAAGCCAATAAAAAAAGACTTAGATTTTACATCATTGACTATTGAATTGATATATGTTTATTACACTGAATATTGATTCACAGTTTTATACAGTTATTTATAACAGATGGTTTTGCATTAAAAATTATTCTGTTTTAATCCAAATTAAAGTTTTAGAGAGCTGTACATTGCTGAGAGTCAATAGATTAAAGTGGCCATAAAATTGAAAATAATATAAAATATTAAAATGAATATATTCTGTCTTAAAGACCAAGAAAACAAATCCAAATAATTCTAGCCCCATTCATGTTGCATCAGCACCGTATGTACCATGGTCCCTCACCAATCAAATAGGTTCTTAAATGTGTCTTAAATCATAAAAAGATTGCCCTTTTTGCTCTAGAACAACCAATCTGCGGGGGGTGGGGGAATGATGAGGGAAATGCTATTAACAGAGCAAAAAAATGTTATACCTTAACTGCTAATGAAGATAAAGTTGTGTATGTTTATTATTTTATCTTGTTAATGGAACTGGAAAGCCCTGTTATTGTGTTTAAGGAAAAATTGTTTCCAATTTGTTTGTTTGAATTTCAAAAAGTGAGAGTCAAACTCAACTTGTAGAGACTTTATGGACAGTTCAGGGTGTATTTGATGACATGTCCTACCACCGGGGTGGAATTCTACCGGTTCAGCCCAGTTTGGGTAAACTGGTAGTTCTGGCGTTCATTTGGCCCCACCCATCCAGCCCACCTTACTCTGTCCTTTATTTCCGTGTTTGGCAGCTCAGCTGATTCATGCAGCACAGCGGATTGCTGCGCCTCAGCTGTTTTACTCACCAGGGCTGCAGTAGAAGTTAAGTATTAGAGCTGAAAATAGGCGGTTTTCAAATGCTGCGGACGTGCAAGGTATGCACTCACTGAACCAGTTGTTACACTGATTGAATCCCACCACTGCCTACCACTCTCAGCTCAAGTAGATTATGCGCTAATTCGGGATGTTGGTGTGGTCAAGTATCTCCAGAGGACATGAATTGGAGGTCTAAAGAATTGATTAATCTATTTAGTGTCCACATAAGGGGAAGAAATCAGCAGAGTGCAGGTTTAATCATTCCTGGAGAATCATGAGACCTCAAGTGATACATGAAATCATGGATCTATGTGGTTTTCCTTAAAATTTAACATACACGTTTTATAAATTGTGAATCCAAACTATACTGAAAGCATTTGCTTAGGAATTAAGATAAATGCAAAATGTTTCCTGTGGAAATTTATCTGCTTTTGTTTGGTAGTAAAAAATGATAGCAAAAGGTAAGGGTCTATTTTGCTGTGGTGATGGTGGAAGAGGAAATAATGAATAAGGATGCTAAAAGATTTTCTTTCTTTTAAAGTCTAGCAAAGATTGCTCCAGAGCTTTCAAAAGCTGTTCTTCCTATCTCTACAAATATTCTGTACTGCCATTTTGCAACTAAGAAAATGTACTCCAGGAAGGCTTGGCATTTTATAAAGTTCATTGCTTGATATGCTGGTAAGTCAGGATATAAATATACCTACAAGGAAATTCTTAAAGGTTTATTTCAGATTTCTTATTTCCCAAACTAGAAACTAGGGACATAAATATTGGCCATAAAGTGCTTAAAAAAAGATTACTAGAGAGCAATAGACTGCCTTATTGTCTGTTCAGGCACTGATGAATCAAATGGTATATTTGGATCTCTTTATGGAGGATACTAGTGTGACCTTCAAATATTTCATTTACCTCCAGCAATTGTATTTACGTTTTTACATCCACATAAAGGTGAGAAATTATACTGCCTCTGAAAAGAATACTTACGGTTTCTAACACCCCACATTTTTCTCTAAGCATAGCAAGGTTTTTTAAAGGTCGTATGCTCTACAAAAGTGAAGTGAAGCAGAATCATTTGTATCCTCTGATCTTCAGTTTAGCATTCATGCAAATGATCTCCTTTCACTCTCCAGATGAAGAATTCTCTTATGTCCTTATGCCCTATGAACTTTTGACCTTCAAGATCTTGCCAACATTAACTCCCATCATTTATCATCATTGATTATCCTGGCTGGGTTTCTGGTGCAGTACTAAACAGTAGTAAAGATCTGTAGATATTCCACTACCACCCTGCAGTAAGACATAAAATTATTCTTCTCTTGTTCTGTAATCTGCTGCTGGTCTATCCTTCCCCATATAAGTTCCTCCAGATATTTCTGACTAAAATTATTAATAACAATCTATTAGATGTATATATGCTACCCAACTTTCAACAATAAAATTCTCATTGGCCCATCTAATATGGCTAACAGTAATTGGAATTAGAGTCAAATCAACTGGAGAGCTTAAAGTTGAAAAAGGCCACTGTGCTACTTAAATTCTGATGACAGATTTTGAATAAGAATTTATTGAAGACTGTAATATGTTATTGTGAAGCAAATTTATGCAATTAATCTCCTCCATTATGTTACAATAAATTTTGGTAATTTGTAAAACTTTGGTGGTTTATAAAACCTCTATAGATCCAGTGTTTCCAGAAACAGATAAATTTGAGCAGGATACAAAAAAGTCATGATGGTAGCTGTGATTATGTCACATGTGGGCATCAATTTAATGTTTGCATTCTCTGGTGCATTCTCTGGTGCCTCAGCCCCCATCCACAAATGTTGCATAACAACATTTGCATAGATCATACCAGTCTCATCCCTTGAACTTTTTGCATATGAACACCAGCAGAGAAAACTAAGGAAAGCCAAATAAGCAAATGCAACATGATTTATATCGATAAAGAATCATTCAGAAAAGCTTGTTATTAAGGAATAATTAGACAGCTACTTGCTTGCTTTATTCAGTTTAGGCACTGCCTTATTCTTATCTATCTCTGGGTGGCTCATTGCATGAAAAAACCAAACAAATATACAATAAAAAAAACAAAGCACATAACAGTAAACAAAATAGCAAATCCAGCCAACAATAAACATCTCATACAGTATACATTATAAGAGGTTCCACACCCTAGCCCAAAGCTTTGCAGAAAACCAAGTCTTTAGGGGCTCTAGAACTTTATATATTTATTATTCTTACTTAGATAACATTTATCAGAGTACTATGTATTATATATGTAACATTTTAGTTCATTTAGTCTCATGGTGAATAGATTTTTATCTTCTTCATGGAGTCCAATATGGTGATCTCTTTTTATTTCCACAATAACCTTATGCCCTAGATTAGAATGGGCAGAATAAAATGGTTGCCTCAGTCACCAGCTGAGTTTTGTCCCCAGGGCTGGAATTCAACTCAAGGTCTCCTAGACCAATTTTAACATTCTAACCAGGGGTGGGATGCAAATATTTTTACTGCCGGTTCTGTGAGCATGGCTAGGTGGGTATGGCTAGGTGGGTATGGCCATACAACTGGATGGACATGGCTTTCTTTTTTTGCAGCAATTCCCCCACACCGCCGCACTCCTTTTTTTTTGCCTCCTGGGCCTCAGGAAAGCCACCTGAGAGGCTGTTTTTGCTCACAGGAAACTTTCTTGAGGCCCAGGAGGCAAAAAAATAGAGTGCAAAGGGCATTCAGCATCACCACCTCCCGCGTACCCCTTTTTGCCTCCTGGGCCTCAGGGAAGCCTCCTGGGTGAAGCAGTAAGACAGCGAGAGGGATCCCGGCACAGCTGATCATTCAAACAGCTGATCATTGGGAGGAAAGAAAGAAAGAAATACCAGTTCAGCTGAACCAGTAACTGTTCTTTGCTACCAGTTCGCCCAAACTGGGTGGTAGAATACCACCACTGATTCTAACACCTGAAGCAGATTCAAACAGAGGCTCTTGAACCTACTCTGCAGGACACATAGCATAATAATTATTCCTGTCTCAGTTGACCTTACTTTATGTGATTATCATGGCTAACTAAACTCAATACTAGAAGACATAAGAAGCTATTTTAAACCCAATCAGTTATTGCCTACACATAGTTTTCCCTCTTGGTATTTTAAGATATGACGTGGTCAAAACTCTCAGACTTTTCACCCAAGAAATTATTTTGTGAATAATGCATATCTTTGTCCAACACATGCACAATGATATAAAGTAATATAATTGTGATTTAATATACAATATTAAAAACTAATGCTTTCCTTGCCCTCCTCTGCCTCCATCCTTTTTTCTTTGTATGTCATATGTTTTAAAATAGATTATAAATATGAACATACAGAATATATACTTATTACTGAGCATTCATATCTTACTTTGGGGGCCTTTGAGCAAAGATGCCATATATAAATAACTGAATGTTTCTCAAGCCATTATTATTCTCAAACCATTATGAAACTACATAGTGCACTTTGCTAGATTACATTCTAATAAATTATGTAATATGCAAAGTAATTACGTTTACAAATCACTCTTTTAAAGTCAACACAGAAAATAGGAATAAAACATTTTTGGCATTTATAAATAAATCTGTAAATTCATCACTCAGATTCTGACAAGCCTCTAGACTCAAAATCATATGTTATTGTGATACAATGCAACCTAGAGTTTCACTTCTATAAAGAACTGTCTTGTAAGTAAGATAAACTGGGTGTCAGGGTCTTTCTGCTAATAGTGGCATGATAAAAGGGTAATGTCCTTTTGTTTATACAATGGATTTTTTTCTTACAGTTGTTATTGGCACTAATTGGAACTATAACAAATAGAAAGATATTACACATTTTAACTGATTGTTAAATGATAATCAGAATGAGTTTATTCATACAAATTACCAACTGCTTCTTCTGAGGTTTTAATCTTAGAATATTCTAATTAATGAGCAAGGAAGTCAACTTAAGGGAGAGGTTCCCAAAACATAGTTCCGTGTAGGTATGTAGTGATCCTATTTAGGACTTTAGCTGGTTTCAAATTGTATCTATTCTCAAAGACTTTTCATTTGAGCCATGAACTATACAGAAACAGCTCATATGTATATTGTAACAAGCTTCACCTAAGAAATTTTGCTGATAAAAATTCCAACCAAGCTTAAACTGTGGTAATTCATCTTAGAAGCTCTTTACATGTAAAACATGTACTGCATATCCATTACTTTACTATCCAATACATACCTCAGCTTCTACAAGTGAAACAACATTTGCTACACATGGCTCTGAACATCACAACGAGCAACAATAGAAGAAGCTTCTGTGCATAAATTGTGCAAGCTCAGAAGCCTCTTCTAGTTACCGGAATTACTAGACATCTCAAAAAAAAAAAATTATGATAATGCATAATTTTAAGGCATAAAACATCTTTTGCAAAATATAGCCCTTCCATGTTGCAGTCAGCCAAATGTCCATGAGATGTCATAAGAGTATCACTTACAGCACTGTTATTGTCCCACTCTAGTTTTGCAGACAGTCTCTTACATTGAAGATATTAAATATTGACCAGGACTAATAGTTTACAAGAGTCTCTGATGACCTATCCTATAATGTTTTTTTAGTACCTCTACAAGTCATAAGCAAAAGGATGGTCACCAAAAGTTGATGATCATCATTTATATAAAAGACAACAACTACATTTATTGCTGATTGGATACTCCTTTTGGATTCTTCAGGTAAAACAGATTATCACAATCACAGTCGTTTCCAGGGACTGCTGAACTGAGCTTCATACCAACAGTCCAAGCAAAAAGCTGAGTACTGCACTTTCCGTATTTTGCTTCTTTTCCCTTCTTGTAACCTTTTTATCAGAAGTCTGCCTGATCTCTTCTGAAAAACACTTTACAAATTATACAAGTATAGAAGAACAACAATTGTATTCTTTCAGACATCTACCTCAGATGCTGCTAGAGCGACTTTGTAAAGAAACAACACCCACATTTCAATATTTCTGAGGACAATGCTATCTATTCCTGCAGCCTTAGTATTTTTCAACATTCTTGCAGCATTTATTAGTTCCTTTTCACTTATCTTTTCTCGAATAAAACAACTTTTTCTAAATGACTATAACATTTAAAGTATTACAATTCTACTCTTCAGCATATTCTAATTCCTCTCTCTCTCCCCCCCACCTTCTCCATCCCTCCATCCATCCATGATCTATCTATCTATGTTGGTGGGATGGGGTTTAGGCTTGAGTATGTCTGTCTGTAGGTATATGGGTTTGGGTGTTTCTACTGGAAATCCTGGCAATTACATTGACAAGTCCCTGCCAGTTTCCTTGCCAAGATTTTCAGAAGTTATTTGCCATTGCCATTTTTCCTAGAGCTAAGAAACAGTAACTGGTCCAAAACCATCCAGCTGGTTTTCTGATCAAAGTATGACTAGAATTCATAGTCTCTCAGTTTCTAGACTGTGCCTCAACTAGTACCAATCTGGCTATTGTATTTCCTATACAATTTGTCTACAATATTATTTCTTAAATTCTATTACTTTGGTGTCAAATCAGTTAATCTTTTTGTTTTTCATAAATGTTTATCTATATTTAATTTCACTGAAATGCATTTTTTCTCATTCGCAGCATCTTTCAATTCATTATCTCATCAAGCATTTTTTTTCAGAATTCCATACTTCTGTAACACTCTGAAATTCAATTCTTTTTTCTCTTTGTCAAGCAGTCTTGATAATCTTTTTACTTATATCCACTTTCTGTTCATTTTATTGAGCGTTTTTTTTTCCACATGGGACTTATACTTTTCTTTTACTGCAGTTGCTCTTATTTTTTTGTTTTTTGCATTTTTTCTTACTTTTGACCACTTTTTCACACTGTCAGAAATAATTTGTCCCACATTTAGAATGTCATTGTCCTTGTATCCTTGACATACTCTTTCAGCAATTCATTAAAAACAATCAAATCATGCTTTTAAATTTATATTCATTATTTTCTCTGTACATATGAATAGACCTATGATTAAACTACATATTCAAAACACATAGACCTTTTTCTTAAAAGATACTCACCGAATAATCACCCTTCTCATTCATTCTTAGATCATCAAATAGCCCAAAAACTTTTTTGCGCATTCTTATGCATTCATTCATGTCACCTAGCAGAATGTTTTCTCTTACATCACATCTATTTGGAACAAGGCATAAACTCTTCTGGTATTCCCATTATATTATGCCCGTATTCCATCATTCCGTGTACCATGACAGCGCAGTGGTTAGAACTCTTGCCTACTGCCAAGAGTTTAATCCTGATCAGCTCAAGGTTGACTCACCTTTCTATCCTTCCAAGTTTGGTAAAATGAGGACCCAGATTGTTGGGCTCAATATGCTGACTCTGTCAACCACTTAGAGACGACTGTAAAGCATTCTGCTATTGCTATTGCTATTATCACTTTTGCTGTATACATAATATACAGCATATGAGTTCCTCTTTCATGCATACAAAAACATAAATAACACCAATTTATTCTTTCCAACATATATTTCAGACTTTTCATTCATAATTAACTCTATACATTACTTTCCTACTCATATGCAGAAATTCTACTCTACAAAAGTCAGGCAACCTTCGTACAGTTCTACTATATCCTTCTCCTTTCTCTTAGTTTCATAGGAATACATCATCTTTAATTTTCTTTCATTTCATTCATTAGAATCTTTTGGAGTGAAGCATTTAGAAATCTGTGAGTAAATAATATGATAAATCAATGCATCTTCCTTCCATTCATCCTTCTTACATTGCAAGTCATAATGCTCTTAGGTATCAACATATTCATTATTTGTCACATTCAATATTCCTGCTAACAATATGCCACAACTACTACAAATGCTTAATTTTATTCCAGACACGCTTACATCAGCCTATGCTAGCTGGATCTCTAATCTGAAGACACCTTAGAAGCCAGTGTAATATTTCCTGCATTCCACCAAGAAAGATATACGCAATATACGGCCAATGCCAGTAAAAAAAAATAATCACCTTCTATAATTTCAAGATACCATTCTGATCTACCACTTCAAATTTGTTACCACCTTTAGTGAGGACCATCAATATTTTATATTTTTACCTATTTTATTGATATAGAATCAAATTCTCAGTTGCTATATCTAATTGTTTGTTTTAATTATATCTGAAAGAAAGAAAACCAACCACCCAAACCAAGATTTAAAAATAGAGTAGAAAGAACAATGATTCAAGGAGAAAAAAGTAAAAGGAAAAGAATTAAAAATAATGTGTGTATGTATAAGTGTAAATGCATACGAAATGAAAAAAGATTAATCCTTAAGGAGAAATATTATTAAACATCCAAGATCATTATTTTTAACTAAAAATTACAGTTGTAAAGACAAAGCTAATGTATTAGTAATATAGTTAATAACTTGCAGACAGATTGGAATAAATTATTGTTCATTGTAGGATTTTTCAAAGGTCTTTTCAAAACCAAAACAATTTCCCTTGCTGATCCATGGAAGATGTATGTTAGTCTTCTTATGCTTGCTAATAGCAATCTGGGAAGCTAAAACCAGAATTGAATCTATTTCTTTAATGGCATAAATTTATATGCCTTAAATGGTTGGTATCTTAATGAATTCAGGCTACTTCCTAAACCATAGGCAACATATTTTTAACAGACCAATGCTAGGGAGAAACCATAGAACAGAGCCATCTCCTTTTACCCATTTTCCTAGCTGCTTGAAAGTTCATGGCTGACCTTGATGTGATGCTGAATGTTGGTCTAGAGGGGCACTGGACAAGATTCAGTAACACTTTTTAATATTGTTGTTCTTGTTAATATACCATTTTAGACTGCCTTTATCTACATTAGTATATATGTAGTTCCACCTCATTTATATTAATCCTAGACTACCCATGCCCCTCTAGGTCATCATTTCAGATATAATTTTTTACCTAAACAAAAAACAATAAATAATCAAAGGCAAAACAATTCTTCCACAATGGTGGACGAAGGAGCAATTTAGAACTTCTTGCCAGCCTCCCCATTGAGCATTGGAAATCTTCCTTTTCTCCCTTCCCATCCCATCCCATTTCCACTGGCAGGTAAGTAGCTGCTATTGGGTGACCAAAGGAGCGAGAGATTGAAAAACTGGCAGCTCCACCCCGCACATCCCCATCCTAGCTTAATTTTAACCTGTGTACCCTGAAGTGGGTTGAGTATTAATCATGGCTTATTTTGGGGGGGGTAAGGCTTATTGAGTGCACATGTAAAAATCAAGCTGGGACTTACTTTCAATGTATGTCATATTTTTGGGGAAACACGATAAACACTAATAAACTCACAAGTTTCTATCAAATAAAAGTAATCCAACTTAATAGTTAAAACCACAGGTAAACATTCATTAAAGTGTTGTTCTGTATCTAAAATAAATTTGACTAAAATCAGATGCTAAAAGAAAATAATTTATATTTTCTGTACTATATTTAAAAATTCTCCTACATTTTTTCTAAATATTTTCATTTAATCTTTTCGAAGAGAATTGTATTTTAAAATGTTAATCTTGAAGATTAATAAATATTATTATTTAAAGAATTCTTGTAGGGGAAATCCATTTGCACTTATTTAGCTATAAAATGGTGGAGTTGTTCACTGTACAATTATATTTCTGGTCTTGACAGTTCAAGAGAAAACAATATGAAGAAACATATTTCCCCGGAGTTTTCTCAAATTTGGATGCTCAGTCGGGAAAAAAGTGCAGCAGAAAACAGTATTTCTCACCATCTCCAATACAAAATTATAATACAATTATAATAGAAATTGCAAAGAAATTCTCCAGCACTTAAAAACAAAGTAGAAAAACAGATGTTTTTATTATAGCAGAAAACAACTTTTCAAAAAATTTAATTTCAACATAGTACTAAATTCCACCCATTTTACAACCCTGTGCCTACATATCTTGATGTTGTGGTGCTTCCCTCTGAACTACTCATTATGTTGCCACCTGAATGGGTCAGTAAACATGGAGAACAGAATGCTAAATATTGTAGCTTCCATGATATGGAAGAAGCCCACATGTATAGAGAATGCTGACCTCTACAGACAGATCCTTTCAATGCAGGAGTGGAGGAAAATTGAGGTATTAACAGACCAGTAAATAAACTCCCACTCTTCTTTCTGGTAGTTGTTAATGGGATGCAAAAAAACACTGATTTGCAGCTGATTTTATGAGATTATATAACTAGAATTTTTAAAAA
Source organism: Pseudonaja textilis (assembly GCF_049901715.1). NCBI lineage: Eukaryota > Metazoa > Chordata > Lepidosauria > Squamata > Elapidae > Pseudonaja > Pseudonaja textilis. Next base: position 30,412,205 of record NC_142008.1, on the reverse strand, counting down.
GAATGAATACACACACACATACACACACACATGCACATACACCCACCCCCACACACCCCCACACATATTTCATAGGATTATCATTTATATGGCGGAAGAAATGTTTTCTGCCTTTTCTCCATTGAGATATAAATATTGTATGTACTGCAGGAAACCTCTCAGCATTGTAAACAGGATAACATTTAATAAATACACCGTTGTCACACACATGGCAACAGGAATGTTCAGTGCACATCATTTCCAGAACTGAATTGATAGAACTTAAAACAGGAATCCATTCAAATGGATTTCATCAGTTTGTTGGTTGGATATCATGTTTACTAAATAAGCACATATTGAAAGAGTACGACACAGCTACAGATTAAAGCAAGAGGAAAAATAGATCAATCAAGATTATTCATCCAATTAATAAAAATTTAAATTGAGACCTTTTATTAAATTTAGTACTCAATTACTAAAACATGAATCTTCTTTAAAGATATTAATTACTGCAAGTAATATCTGTATAGCTCTTAAAAATCCATTGTTCACCTTAGAAAATCCAAAGGACCAATTCTATGAAAGCAAGAATTCAACATGTCAGCAACAGTAAATGTCATTTATGCAACAAGAAGATGAAGCAGTGGATTACCTTATCAATGGCTACAGCAAAATTTCACAAACTGATTATCTACAACGTCATGATCAAGTTGCTGAAATTATAAATTGGAAGCTTTGCCAGAACACTAAACTAAGTTCTTGAAAATGAGCAAGTCAAGATCCTGTGGCATTTTTGAATCCAAACAGACATCTGGCCCACAACACATCTGACATCACTATTGTGGAAAAGAAAAAAAAAGCCTGATTCATTGATATTGCAACATCTGGTGATGCATGAATTGAAGAGAAAATGCTAGAAAAAAATGACAAAATATCATGATTTGCAAATTGAAATTGCGCAACTATGGAGGAAGAAGCCAATGGTTGAACCAATAGTACACTAATAGGAACCCTTGGACCAATACCCAAAGAGCTACCTAGATACATGGAAATTTTGAATTTATTAGACTTTAATATACTGACTTTGCAAAAAAAAACCATGGGACTTTAGTATTCTGGGACTTTAGAATTCAGACAGACAGGACCTGCCAAACATAATACCCACACTAAACAGTTGTCGATAAGAAAGACAAAAAAGTCTGGATAGTGGATCTGGAAGTGCCCTGAGACAGCAGAAGAGAAGAGAGAAAAATGAAGAAGGTAACAAAATACAAAGACCTACAAATAGAAATAGAGTGATTATGGCAAAGGCAAGCAAGGGTAGTACCAATAGTAATAGGTGCCTTGTGTACAATCCCAAAACAATTGGAGCACCACCATAAACATTGACAAATTTGCCACCAGTCAATTGCAGAAGCAGCTTGACTTTGAACTGCCTTTGGAGCAATACCCAAAGGGTTGCCTAAATACATGGACATTCTGAACTTTTTAGACCTGAGTATTCTGATTATGCAAACCACCTTATTGGGAACTGCCTATATATTCAAACATTATCTTAACACCTTTTAGGCCCTTGGATAGAACCAGCACTGTTAAGTTTTTACCAGTCCCAGATTGTGAATTAAATTGAAGAGTAAATCTTAAATAATAATAAAAAATTAGAATCAGAAAATTAAAAATTAATTAAATTAAAATCAGAATTGAGAAAATATCCATTTATTCTTTTTACTTATGTAGTGGTAATGAATAGCTGTGAAAACTGGACACTGAAAAACAGCAGGAAAAAAAGGATGGACATCTTATGATTATGAATCTGGAAACTGAATACAAAGGGCAGAGAGAAGAACTGATCAGCAGATTCAAAATGGAACACAAACCCACTTTATCTTGAAAACAACGACTGGTGATTCACACAAGCTTTCTTTGGGCATGTGGAATGAGTAAATAATAAAGTAGGAAAAATAATTGTGGTCAGAAAGATTGAGAATAGCAGAAAAGAGAAAGTAGTGTACAAAGTGGATAGATAAAATGAAAGAGATCACAGGAAACATTTAGAAGGACTATGAATTACCATAAGAAACTTGTCAAGATGATTGGTATTTAGCCAAACTTTTCCTAGGAGACAAAATTGGTTAATTGAGAAATAGAAATGATGTTAAAAACAAGACTTTTGGACCAAACTTTGAGACCTTAGGCTGAAAAAGATATGTTTATGGACTAACAAATTTAGCCCTAAATATACATGTTTTTTCACAAATCAACCACAGTGTGATTTTCATATGCATAATATTAGATTCCAACCCTGGTTACTCTTTGGTATTTTCCAGTCCTTAGCCAGAACCTTAATATCATGCAATGTAAAAAATCATTGCCATGGTAGCATCCTGTAGATCTCTTTGTCAGGCTTACCAATTATACTGTGCTGTTTTTTGAAACCATCTAAATCCATGCAAAGTAATTTGATTCATATTTTCTATATAAAATACATTAAGTATGTATTCTGGCTATTAAACTTTAAAAATAAATATATTTAGAATCTTTAGAATCTCTTGTTAGAACTTTAATTACTTGATTTTCCAAGTTGGACCATATTTACATAAGATTTTTTTAATTTAATGGAATTATCAATATTATACAACAAGAAGAGACTGAATATAATCATTAATGCATCATTTTATCAAAACATTTTCACAAAACTTGATAGCATGTTCCTAATGCTTGTCTATTTCCCCAACATCTTTCTGTTTACTTGAATAATTAGATTTAGCAGAAGATTATCAAAAGTGTGCTCCTAGATTAGGCCAAGAGTTCATCTAATCCAATCTTTTGTTTCCCCAAATGACATGACTTGCTATTGATTGCCCATCAATAAATATGTGGGCAGTTTAGAAATTAAGGCAAATCAATAAAATGCAAAAACAAAGCAAGCAACTATTACTCAGGCAACAAACAATAAAAATGTATAAAAAAATATAACTTACTAAAAAAGCTACAAGAAGAATTAAATTAAAAATCATTATTTTAATATAGTGGGAGCACAAGTATTATATAAAAAGCATGGAAAAATAATTGTATCTTTATCAAATGCATAAAGCACAAGAAGACATCAGGTGAACTTCTCCAGGGAATATTCTAATAAAACTCAGGTGCCATTATCAAGAATACTTAATAACCACACTTGGCTCACTTCAGTTGGCAGAAGCACACAAAGCAGAATCTTTGAAAGCAAATCATAAAACTCAGTAAGCATATACTGAGAAAGGTGTTTGTTTAGCATATTAATCCCAAAGAGTTTATATCTTTATGGATTCCCCAGCATTGTTCATTAGATCTAGACACAAACCTGAAGCCACTGTGCCTACTAAACATCAGCATGGTGTCATTGAAAAGTCCAATTTCAGTTAATATTCTTTTGGTTCTATTTTACAGTAAGCAAAATATATAGCCCATAATTTCTTATAATAATTTGAATTAAAGTTTACAAATACAAAGATAGAAAGTATGCAGACTAAGAATATAAAAAACTAAAAGTGCAGAGAAAAGAAAAAAGATGTATAAAGAAATTACTTCTCTCTCCCATCAGATAAGTGCAAACAATAACATCACTTTCTCTAATATTTCAATAAAACATCTCTTCTATTTCTCATATCATACCAATAAACAAATTATAAAATCTCAATAAATATTGAGTAATTTGGCTATTAACACAACTGAATAAAATGTAGAAAACAAAACAAGAAACAATTACTCAGGCAACAAATCATAACAAAGCAACAAGCTTTGGAGAACAGTACTGCAGAGGATGAAGAAAAATCTGTGTAAGTCTTGCCATTCCAGTAGGTCCCACAGCAGCTGGGAAAAGATACTAGCATGATTTTCTAAGACAATAATATGAACTAAACAACATATTCATTTCCCCACAACTCTGAATATGGTTACTAAATCTGCTATAATCCTTGGCCATATTGGCTAGGAATTCTGGGAACTCCACTTCCAACATACAATATCTATAAGGAACTAGCTTAGCAAAGAGTAAGTTATTTAGGTTCAGTGAATAAATTTTGCATCTATACTGCAGCTTTCATCATTCACATGTATACAATTTTCTTCTTCTTACAATGGCGCCATGTTCTCCTTCACAACAGCACATGTAAAAAAGTATGAGGATTATTTTTTTCCTCTTCTTTTGTCTACATTGAAAAAATGTAGAGAAAAGGCCTACAATTTTCCTGAGAGGGAGGCTTCCATTCCTTTCAAAGCTATTGCTTTGACACTATCTTTTAAATAAATATTCAAAAGTCTTTACATGAAATATCAATATAACAAGAAATATCAAATCAATACAAAATGACCCAAAGCATCAGATCAAACCCATAAAGCAATTACTTCATAAGTAGGACAAAAGACTTATCACACTGTCAAAACTAAATCCTGAAAAACTCTGTAATTGTTTCACTTTACTACTGCAAACTAATTCAATAACTAAAGATTTTCTCTTACCATGGAGCTGCGAAGGGTTTTTTTCCCCAAACAAGTCTTCCTTTCAGATTATATCTTAGCTACTGATCCTCTGCACAATTTTCACTGTCCTGCAGAAATCAGTGATTGACAGTGTAAACTGAGTGTCCTTTTCTGCAATGGATGTGCTGCTAAAAGTTCCCAAAATCCAAGATACTCCCTCTCCTCATGTGAGATCTTTAGAAAACACCACTCAAAATAATGCAAAAGTATAAGCATTAGAATGGCTTTCATCAAAAAAAAGAAGAGACAAAACACCAACAATTTTCTTCTTCAATCATCTTTTCCTCTAATTCGGTCTTCAAAAAAGACTATTTGCTAGCTAAGGCAGTGGATTCAAAACAGCTGATGTGTTCTTCACTGTTACTGCTGCTGCTACTAATAAGGAGTATAATGGGGAACTAGCTGGACCTGGAGTGGCTGAGCAGGCTGAAAGATCTGCTGAATGAATCTACAGAATATAATCTACATGTGAAAAAAAACCTACCAGCACAAGATACCATAGAAAGCAATACAAAGTTCCACGTGGATAAAAGCCAAACCAATGGGGATGGATTACCCCAAACAAAACAAAAAATTGGAATCATATAAAGAAGGTATGAAGAACATATAGACTTTCCAATCTGCTGGATTACCAATGAGCATTCTTCACCATTATCCCAACTGTTTCAGGTTGTTAGGACTCATAGCTGGGCAATATTTAGAATGCCTCACTTCTATTGTAAAAGTTATCATCACTTGTGGAATTAAGTTTGAAGAGCAGCTTGATGAAGACACAGGTTCAGTTTTGTTTCCTCAACCACGAAAACACATGAGGCCAATAATTATCTTTCAGTCTAACCGCAAAGTTATTATTGATAAAATAAAGATAAATAAAGATAAAATAAAACAGACTTCTGGGGAGAAGGCAAAATATAAAGATAATAATAAAGAAAAAAGAAAAATATGTCAAGCAGAACAACCTTCTCCAAACTGGTGCTTCCAAATTTATTGGATTACACCACATATCACTTCAGCATGAATGGCTTGTTGTTTGGAAAATGATGAGGAACAAATGCAAGATTGGAGAAATTTAGAATAAAGTGCTGGAATACAGAAACTCAGAGTCAAATCCTGTCTTCATCTTGGTTCACAGAGCCAGTAGGTTAATTCTGTATGAAAATGAATAATTGGGAACATCAGAAAATGATTATACAGTGTATCTAAAATATTTCACAAGATTTATCACCAGATGAGCTGGTAAAAGATGAGCTTAACAAAATATAACCATGTACTTGGGAGTTGCTAGGATTCACTGGGTGTCCTTGAACAAATCATATCCTAGATTATATAAGGGTTGTTGCAAGGATACAGGCCACTTTCAGTTTCTTGTGGAAGATGTAAAAAAAAATAGATAAGTATTTTGGTTTTCAAAACGTTTGTTAAATTTCTAGGCACTGAACTGCACCACAGACACCTCTTCTGTTCAGGCGACTCTTCTATCCATTTCACAGATAGCACAGAATGGATAGCTAAAATAAGTCTTGACTTTCTTTTTATTACCCAAGTAGCTTTATTTCACAATCTCTAAAGAGTTTAGCTTCTATTCTTTGCTGCCCGCAATCCCCATACATATTCTTCATTGGAGTTTGAATAAGTCTGATTTAAAACAGTCTTTCCATCTGCATCCTTTATTGCACGGGCCCTATCATTCTTCCAGCTACGCAACCCCTTTAAACTTTTTTGTATTTTATTGACAACCACTTCTTGATGGGCAAAGCCCTTAGGGAATGGCTCTGTCAATATTAAGTGAGGATTTATGTGATTGAGAGGCAAAGTCAATAATTATGTTTTACTTAGCAAGGAAATATGCTGGTTGGAATGTCATCCCACTCCCCAACCCAACTCATAAACAGTCATTTATGTTTAGCTTAATTGGGCAAACACTCGTCTTAAATGTGTTGATTTCCATCACAATGGCTTGTCGATTATAACAGCTTTCTTGTGGCATAATTCCTGAGATTTGGCTTTGAGTCAAATAAGATTTGTTGCCATTATTTTTGTAAAGGCCAAGGTTAATTAATTAATTATTAGTTGCTGATTTAGTGAGAAGCTCAATAGAAAACTCCCTCACTAATTATGTTTTGGTGAAGGTCATTAGATGTTCTCTGCCTTCAACCTTCCACAGCTATTTCATTGTCAATAATCTTCCAAGTAAATATTTACAAACTATTACAATTTTGTTGTTTGTTTGTTTGTTTGTTTTAATCCACTCAAGGGAAGACTCTAAAAATTATGTATCCCCAAAGCCTTTCCTTCCATGTTTAATGGAACTTCATCCAATATCAATTCAATTTCTCATTTATTCATGTTGAATGTTAGGTAAAGAAGCGGGAAATAAGTGAATTCTGGCTGGTATTTTTAATTTCAGCAATTCTTTTCTTTTGGGGGAGAAGAGGATGAGCTCCTAGAAAATGAAGGTGCTTACATTGGAAAGTTTGATGGAAGCTGTTTTTAAAAAGGCTTTGCCTTGACTATTTCTATATCTCTTGTCTAGTGTGTTAAAAACAAATTCTAAAGGAGCCTATTTCTGTTAAAATGTAAGTATGGTGAAGGAGAGGGAAGAAGTCTGAAAGAAATGTTCCTCAAAGAGACATTTTATTCCAGTTGTTTCATGTAAAATCCCCACCAAGGGTTAATGCGTCATCATTCTTAATTATTTGTTGTCTTTGTTTCCAAAGAAAAAGATTGCATTCTAGAGCACTGCCTTTCAACTATCCTTTTGTACAAGACACTAGAATGTTTTTGTACAAGAAACTAGAATCAGAAAGTACCACTACTACAGGTAGATACATTGAATGCAATGTGTTTGTGATCTTTTGAGAATATAACACTTAAAACTCTTTCCGTGTTTAGAAGAGGGAAGTTTCTCCTATTGTATCAGAATCAGAAGAAAACTAGTGTCATGGTAGTTGTCCATGGTACTGAAATAACTACTCAATAGGCATTCTTACTCAATTCCTTTGAAAAGCAAATAAGGTGCAATAAGATTGGGATGACAAAAAACAAGTTAGGAACAGGTTGCATTAAAAATACCTACTTTAGAGTCTATATTTAGAGAAGCATGAAAAAGAAAAAATTCATTAGAACAACCCTAAAACCACAAAAGCCAGGGATATAAGATATAGGTTTTTCCTCCTTTTCCAAGGATAAGAAGGTTCTCTTTCTCTCTATCTCTCTATCTCTCTCTCTTTCTGAAACCTTCTTACCCTTGGAAAGGAGAACAAAATATTGATAAAATATTCTGATTGAGAATTAATAAAATATTCCTGATTAGCTAGACAGAGGCACAGATGAAAAGAGATGGCCTCTGAAATAGTGTTGGTAATTAACATGCATGAAGGCATGCATGTTTTATCTTAAGACTTATTAATTTCTCCTAAAATTCTAAGTACATATAAGACAGGACAAAGCCTTGGAATTGAATAACATGAAAGTTTATATATCAGTAAATTAGATATTTAATATACATTTGAAGTGATGCCAGGTAAACTAAATACCTTTTCATGTTCACCCAGTCTACCCATAAAAGATGGACATTCTGGTTGAGACATTTACTCTATAGGGCAACACAACAAAACAAGGGTGTGTGTATATAAAAGTTCACAGTGTGAGTAGAATACCTTCAATGTTTTATTGAAAAGTCTTCCCAAGATATATTATTGAAGATAAGCCTATATTTGAATTCATACAATAAACTGGGAGATCATGAGTTCCAACCCTATCTTAGGCAGGAAATCCAGTTGGGTAACTGGTCCAGGCATTCTCTCACAACTCAACCTCACAGGGTTGTTGTTAAAAAAAATAGGAGGAGGAAGGAGTATTAGTTATATGCACTACTCAAATAATAAAGGCAGGATATAATCAAATAATTATATAAATATATAATAAATGGAGATAGATATTACATTAACTCCAAGCATGACACTAACTAGAAATCTGAAAGTTTATAGATAGATGAATCTGAAGGCCGCATAAAGTTATTTGGTGATCTTTAAAATTAGAATCCACTGGAAAGGGAGCAGAACTATTCATTCTGAACTCCAAGCTCCATTTTAGGCTTTTGGGTTTTAAAAAATCAGATTATGTCACACTCTTTTTATGTCTTGTGTTAACTTTATGAGAAATCACAGATAGTCCTTAACTTTCTGCCAAAAAGTTCTGTTGCTAAGCAAGACAGTTGCTAAGTGACTTTTGTCCCATTTTATGACCTTTCTTACATGGCTGTTAAGTGAATCATTGCAGTTGTTAAGTTAGTAATATGGTTGTTAAGTGAATGTGTCTTCCCCATGGACTTTGCTTGTCAGAAGGTCGCAAAAACTGATCTCGTGATCACAGAACACTGCAACTGTCATAAATATGTGTCAGTTGCTGCACGTCTGAATTTTTCATCATGTGACTATGGAGATGCTGCAAATGATCGTAACTGTGAAAAAGTCATGTCACTTTTTTGGTGCTGTCATAACTTTGAATAGTCACTAATCAAACTATTGTAGGTCAAGGAATACCTGCAAAAAACTAATGTAGTTCAAGCAGTACCTACAAGCACTGAACAAATGAATAAATAATAAATTTTAAAAAGAAATAAAGGCTTATCCCATTTCCAATTATGTTAGATACAAGCAGAGAAGCTCAAAGAAAGCCTACCAAAAAGCAGATTATATCCTTGCAAAAAGAGTAAACCATGTGCTATTCTGTGTAAGTATAATTCATTGACTGCCAGAATCCATCCTAGACAACATCTGTAGTTTCCTTCATATTCTGAAGTCCACCTCGTGGTTAACCAGAGGCCAGTTGGTTTGTTGGTTTGTTTTTACTGCTTTTAAATAGATAGTGGATTTACCAACCCTTTTGGGGAGACAGAAACTGCACGAAGAAGGCAATCTTGGCTGCTAGCAATCGTCAGTATATCCAGCCAAAAGTTTGATTAGGATCACTTTGGAGGCAAAAAAGAACGCTTGTCTCACAGAAAATTTTGAAACAATTAGAAAAGTAGAAGCAACAGAAAACAATCAGTTTTGTGTGGTACTTAAGATGCTGGCCTAGAAACCAGGAGCTGTGAATTCCAATCCCATTTTAGGCATGAAAGGTGCTGGACTTTAAGCCAATTTTAGCCCAACTATGTCATAAATTTGATTTGCGGAGAAAATGGAAGGAGTATTATGTATTTATTGCCTTGAGTTTACTTATAAAGTAATAAAGGTGGGATTTTTTTAAAAAAAAATCAAATAAAAATAAAATTGAACAGAAAGAGAGCACTGTATCATTCTCTACTGAGGTTTGCAGTAAAAAGGGGGGAGTGTGTAGGGAATATTTGTTTACAGCTTCAATTAATGTATGCAATGGGATTTGCTTTGAGATATCAGACATTAACTCATCTAAATCTACATCTGTTTTTCTCTTTCTTTTCATTCATTTGATAGCAGTTAAATTCTGTTATGATTGTGCTACTCAGACACTTTCTATGAATTTATTGAAATTTATACAGAATGATAAATAAGATATGGCATTGGATCATATCACTGGGTTCTATGATCTGCACTAGTGTGGTATTGGGTGGTATTTAATATCAAGTAAGATCCTTTTTCATCTAGACACATTAATCCCCTATGACCAACTATAAAACCATTAAAGTGATCCAGTATATTGGCAAACAAGTTTCATAAATTTTAGGAAAAGTTCCAACAGCAATTCTGGCTGCTTTTATCTGAAACTGAAGTTTTCATGTCATTAGAGTCTGTGACCTTAAACATGCTTGCATTAAAGTCACTTACTTCACCCAATAGGCACCACTTTCTACTAAATATCCTAATTTGAAGAGTTGGATTTCAAATCTCATGAATCTAGCAGCCAATTCTTGGAGGATTCCTTGTTGGAGAAGTGTGCTTTGGACTATATTTTAATTAATTCATTATTCAAAGAAGTTAAAACAAACATAAAGACTTATAGTAAGAAAAGAACATTATGGGCCCCAGAGAAATTGATAAACTATCAGAGATCATCTTCCTCCTAAATAGATTTATGCTATGGGTACAATCCAGAAACATGAAAGAAGGTATGTGATAGAGAACAATAGTTGTTCTCTATAACATACCTTATACACATACATGCATGGATGCATACATACATTCATACATACATACATACATACAAGATTGGCCTGAGAGAAAGGGTATCTCTGTGTTTCTTTGTCTCTCTTTCTCTGTCTCTCTCTGTGTGTGTCTCTGTCTCTGTCTCTGTCTCTGTCTCTGTCTCTCTCTCTCTCTCTCTCTCTCTCTCTCTTTCTGTGGGCAGGTAAAGATCAGCTGTTCCGTACATCAGCCCCTTCTAAATTTTGCTGAACTTGGAGGCCAGCATAACTATATATCTGGAAACACCTGTGTTCTGATGTGAGCGTCTCTCTCACTTCCCTAGATTTTGGAGTCCTGCTATCATTAGGGAGTTGCAATGGCACCTGAGGTTGAAAAGCAAGATTAGGCCATAAAAAGGCAGAGGCACGGATTACAGATTATACCAAGCCACGGTTTGCTTATTAACATAGCTATGTGGGACACTGTTGACTGGCTTCACTCAGTCATACATCATTTTAGTTTAGCCTCGGCTGCACCTCCGGCAGAAACCGCTACTTATTGCCGCGCTACTCGGCGTGCAATAAGGCATCCCTCTGCGCCGACCTGCTCTACAGTCCCGTCAACCATTTTCGGAAAGGTCGGGGTCGGTTTCGGAGATAAATGAGTTTGGAGGGGTTGGTATTTTTCAGGGGAGAAAAACTGGCATGCCCTCCTTTCCTTCCATCCGATGGAGTCTGTGCAGGAAATGGCTGGCAATATTCGTCGTGAATGCACTTTCATTAAAAGTAACTCATTCGACTTTCACCATAAATTGAGTGACATCCTCACGGCAGAACCTTTTTATCTTTGATAAAGTGCTTGGCAAGATTTGGGGGGGGGAAGGGGGGGGAAGAAGACTGGAAGGAGGGAGAGAAGTAGAAATCCGTCAAGCAGAGTCGTCAACTTGTCAGCCCATAGCATAAAATATAGCTAAAAGCTCCTACTTACCAAGCACCCGAGGGGGTGCTTTAAATGCTAAGTTAGGCGAACCCGGGCTGAGTTAAACTGGAAGGGAAATCACTGTGGGGCGCCATTCGCCCCACTCACAACACAGGGAGGAAGGCAGGAACACCGATTCCGGGGAGTCAAGACGTGGATTCCCTCGAGAAACGGGCGCTTCCTAACAAGGGAGCAAAGGGGAAGAAAGAATAACCTGCTTCCCTCCCCCACAATCGCTGCTCTAGTGGCGATTTTACGTTAATAACATTAGTATAATATGAAGATAATCAACAATATTTGTCAGAATCGCCAGATAGGAATATTTCCTCTGTGTAAATGGAGAACCACACACACATACACCCCTCATCCGCGACTCCAACATTTAAAACATGCTATTGAGGCCGAAGGAAGCGGGAGTTCAATTAGCAAGCTAAACGCAGCAAGGGGGTGGGAGGGGAATGCCCACTCGCTTTTCACTTAAATGCCTTTGTAGTAATCTGAGTGCCCCCCCCCCATATTAAAGAGAAAGAGGGGGAGCAAAAACGAGCCCCCGCCCTCATTTTAAAAGTGGGGTTTTTTTTAACTAAAAATGGTGTGTGTTTTTAAAACTAAAAATAGTTGTGTTTTAGTATAGATCGAGGTTTGGTTTCTGTCCTTGCGGAGCCTTTACCTTAGGAAGAACGTTACCTTGAACTCTCTGGGTCCTGGATGGGATCAGTGCAGTTCTTTGAACTCCAGTGCTTGCAGAACTGCAGCAGAGGAAAGTTGCTAACACGCGTTGGTTATCCCAGTTGAGTCCCTGAACGCTACAAAACGGCATTAGCGAGCTCACAAACTGGGCGCTAATGAACTGAACCGGAAGATCGGGCTAGGCTAACCGGGTCATCTTATTCAATTTCTCGAAAGGAAGCCGCACTGGATTCAAAGGGGTGGGGGTGTTGATCCCAGGGGAAAGTCTTTGGGATTAAGAGAATAAAAGCAATGGAAAGTCAGCAGACTGGACCCACCAAGGGAGCGAGCGATGCTCTTTAATGCACGGTTGTGTCTTCAGTGCCAGCGATAAATGTACATGTGTTATTTGGGATAAAAAGCATGATTATTGAGTTCACCCGGAACCTGCACAAAGCGGACTGCATAGAAGCGCAAAGAGTATTCTGTAAGGCATGCCGTTTTCCTCTTAATAACTGCTTTCTTAGAAATAATTACTATATGTGTGTGGATGCGTGTGGCCGTACCCCATACTTCCACCCAGAACACAGCTAGCAGTAGACACTTTTATTTCATAGGTCGCTTGTCGCAACTCCCTTCAAATCCTACGCAGCCTTATTATGGGCAACCATTTCTCTACAGGCAGAAAATTTCAACTGGGTTCCCTTTGTTTATTTATCCTTACAAACAAACAAACAAACAAAACCAATTGTGGCTGTTGTGCCCTTTCTCTGGATATCTACAAAAGTACAGCAAATCGCTTCAAAGAAAGGAGGACAGGGAGGGGAAAAAGGCAGTTAAATAACAGCCAAATGCTTTCAGCACTCTCACTACCCACCCACCCACTCTCACACAATCTTTGAAAAAGCCTTGGGAGGAATCGTTAATGGAGGACAATAGGGCCCAGTTGGTAATAATTTCCCTGCAGCCTGCGGAAAATGCTTAGCTGACTTAGGGCGTGTGTGTGTGTGTGTGTGTGAGGGGTTCTAATTCTGCCCTTTAATTCTGAGAAGAAAAGAGTGACGTTGAATTCATGGAAGAGGGGGGTTGACTAAACAATATATAAGCTGCTCTAGAATCTGCAGCCGTGTCACCAAAAAAAAAAAAAAAGCAAGCTATTCTCTCCCCACCCCACCCCCCACCCCCACACAAAATCTCCCAAAAGGAAGCTGAAGCCGTCGGCCAAGCCTTTTACCCTACAGTTCACCTTTGCTTAAGCATAGGCACCCGTCTAGGAGCAATGACATCCAAGCCCTACCAGCCTTCTTTGGTTACGTTAGCCGGCTATCCACGCCAGCGATTGTCCTCACCTATCCGCATTAGCGATATATCACTCTATGCTTCGGGAAGGTGCTAGAAATCGCCAGTGTGGACAGCCGTCCAGGTATGCGGAGTGGGGAGAGGTCTCGAAAAAAACCGCCGACCCTCTCCGAGGATGCAATCAGGTGATCTCTTGGGCGGTGCGATTTGAGAAGGGCAGATAGGAAGGTGTGGTCACGCCCCCTCCCTTAGGTAATTGGCCTCGGGATATATCAGTTGAGCCGTTATCCGAGTCGTGTTGCGGGATTCTTAACTTGAAAGAACGGCATTGCCTGGATGAAGCTAAGAAGGCATGATAAATACCAGGGTGGAAATCAGAATCGGGGCAGCTTAATATAGAGGCCTTTCTTTTTTTTATAGCAAGCACAGCAAAAGCTGTTGGGATTTTCGACCAGCGTCAATGGAACACTTTCACGGCATTATTTCAAGTAAAAAGTATATACTCTCTACCCTATAGAGAGTATACTATATACCCTTGAAATAAAAGTATATACAACTTGCCTAACCCAGCTAAGCTTTTTCGGGGAAAGTATTGGGTTTCAGACATGGTTTTTGGTCGGCTCCTGGTGGCAACTCCGATATTTACAAAAATAAATAAAATAAAACAATGTCATAATTACTAGTCACCAGCTTCATGAGGTCGAGTGGCTGGCACCGAAGTCGTCGTCGGAAGCAAAGAGGCCAAAAGTATTGCTAACCGTTCTAACATTACACCTTCTATCTTCAACACCTTTACACATATTCTACTGAAAACCATGAAGTTGGCTGCCAAGTAAGCCTTAATCTCCAAACGTTAGTCCCCTTATCGACAGCAAAGCTAGCTGCTGTACTGCCCAATCAATCAGGGTACGGGCGAAAGTTTTAGGATTTAAAGGGCAAACAAGTCTGGTTCACGGCTAAGCTGCGAAGTAATTTAGCCCAGAACATTGTGCGAGGGAGTGGAGACAATGCTATTACTTAACACACTCAACCACACCAACTCCGCGTATTACTAAGGAGTCATTTATTTCCAATCTAGAGTTCAGAAAATGTAGGAAAAGGTGCCTAAAATAAATCTTGGAAGGCAAAGGACAAGTCTCATCATCAGAATAAAATACTCGATTCGGTGTTTCACACTATTAAGCAGGACACGGGTCGAAACAAATCTATCAACCTATTCCTCCACGAGTCGGTGGCTTCAATGTTTTCAAGAGAATATTAGCCGCCACAACTGGCAGGAAAATATTTCGACGCGGCCTTGCTGATAGACCACCAGGCTTTTCCAACCTGGCGCCCTCTTGCCTGTTTGGACGACAAGTTCCCATTACCGTCCCTCCTGAGTGATGGGAGATGAAGTCTCACCCATATGGCAGGCGCCAGTTAGGGAAAAGCTGGGCGATTTGAGGCTGCCTCGGGACGCCAGGCATCTCTAGCAAGGCCGGAGGTTGCCGCCTCCCCGTAGAGGCGTAATCTGCGCAATGGAGATTTTGACTGTGATCACCGCTGAAATGGAAGGAACCCCACGACTTCAGGAAGAAACAAAAAAAAACTTTAAATCAAGGTCGGAGGGGAGAGGCTGGTTTGCAAGTTACAATTTGTACTTCTGTCTGGCCTCTTCCCTGTCTCCTTTGGTCTGGGTTTGAACGCAATGAATCCTATTGAAATCAAC